>NC_091126.1:109978257-110292602 GCF_040183065.1 Periplaneta americana
TGGTAGTAGTGGTAGTGGTAGTAGTGGTAGTAGTGGTAGTGGTAGTAGTGGTAGTAGTGGTAGTGGTAGTAGTAGTAGTGGTAGTAGTAGTAGTGGTAGTGGTAGTAGTAGTAATAGTAGTAGTAGTAGTAGTAGTAGTAGTTGTGGTGGTGGTGGTGGTGGTGGTTGTCGTGGTGGTCGTGGTGGTAGTGGTGGTAGTGGTGGTAGTGGTAGTAGTGGTAGTAGTAGTGGTAGTAGTGGTAGTAGTGGTAGTGGTGGTATTGGTGGTAGTGGTGGTAGTGGTAGTAGTGGTAGTAGTGGTAGTAGTAGCAGTAGTAGCAGTAGTAGCAGTAGCAGTAGCAGTAGTAGAGACAAATTACTGCTCCGAGATCGTGGTTATGAACTACATTTTTCTTAACTCTGTGGAATTGATGTCCTCAAATAATAAACTGGTAATTAGTGATAAGAATCTAAAGGCCCATTCACATAGAAACATTACCATAAGACGTGAACCTAAAAGTTTGCAACCAGGTTATTAATGGGATCGGATCATTAATAATGAATTTCATTAACATTAACATGAACACTATCGCCAGTTGCTAACGCCAAAGCTTGCAAGCTTCATGTTCATGTTGGCGTCATTCAATAAAAAGAAACACTATCACACTGCACTCAAACAAAAAAGAAAGGTAAGATGGAGTCATTTGATGAAAAGTTAATTTCAGAGTCTTTAAGACAAAAAGCACAAGTCGTACAAAGATAATTTGTTGAAAGAAAATATTTGGCAACAAATAGTGAATGAGTTGAAATGTAAAGGTATTTATGTTATATTATATTACTTAGTATCTGTACAAGATGTAGAAAACTTTACACATTATCTTTCCTAAACTAAACTAATCCGAAAATAGTCATTTGATTAAATGTTAAATAATATATAAAATACGCAATGTGTACTCTATGTTGGGTCATTGATGTTTGTCGACCCACCGTATGTATGTGGACATAAAGAGAAAAATTGGCCCATTGTCTCATATCGTTCCTTGATAGCTTAGTGATAGAGCATTGGCATACTTAACCAAAGTTCCCGGGTTCGATACCCAGTGTGGGAACAATTTTTTTTCCCTTTGATATTATTCAGGTAGATAAATTACTGTTTTAATTTATATCAAATTAAATATAAATAGTACAATGAAAATTTGTCAGTCAGTTGGAATCTGCAACGCCCATCCTGCTGAACAAAATTTTATAATTGTTTGTTACAGTTGAAATGTGTAAAACTAGAATTAAAAATTTGAGAGACTGGTACACAAGCGAAAAGAAGGCAGTAGCTGATAGTAACAAGAGTGGGTCAAAGAATTCATATAAAGAATGCTGGCCCTTTATGGGTGCATTAAGTTTCCTTGAACATCTGAGGAAAAGGAGAACATTTACAAATTACCTAAATTCACAACAATCAGAAACAAATACTAATATTTGCAGTAGTCCGATCTCTACCTATGATGGAAATGAAGCTGATTTCGATACTTATTTTGACTTTGAATTGGACTCAGTCATTACAGATGCAACCCCTCCCCACATCAATCGACAACCAAGGCTTGTGTCATGGCTGTTTCAACAGGAATAAGGAAAAAAAAAATCTAAACAAGTATCAGATACAGGAGGGGAAATGTCTATACAATATAATTTACAGATGATTGTTGAAGCCTCCAATAGGTTTACTCAAACTTTGGAAAGAAAAAGGACACTTGAGGACGTTGCTTTTGCAGAATTTGTTTCAACGCATCTATCTTCTCTGCAGGAGGATATAAAGGATGATACTATATTACAGATCACCCAAGTACTTACGGAAGCTAAAAAAAGAAACAGACTTCAGTTGATTTAAAATTAAAATTAAATTAAAGTGAAATTGAAAGATTTTATTTCAATGTATTTTATTACATGTTAAATATCCCTTTACAAAACTCATTTCATATTTATTGTTTAATTGTAGTTGTAGTTATTTAGTAGCAGATCTTAATTAACACTGTTTAAATAGTAACTGGAAACAATGAAAATTGGTCAACCATTTTCAAATCTCAAATTAATTTAATAATTATTTTAATAAAGTGTTAATTTAGCCATTTTGAAATAAATTAAAAGAAAGAAGCTCTTTCAAACATTTCAAAATCTGTATTACTTAACAAGATTCACTGCACACAATTGAAATGTTCTTTACAAGTGTATCAGTCCACGAGAAACATATTCAAATTGACCATCAAATGTACTCATTGATGAAATAAAAAAATTGGAAATTTCTTCTCTAATTTGTAAAGCATTTGAATTTGCATTTCTTGTGCCAACCCTTAAATTGGTATTATTAATATGCTGTAGTGCACCTTGCTCAGGAACATACCTTCTCCATTCACGTTGCTGTGTATGTATGCCCATTGTTCTCTATGTCAAAATTTGGTGGACACTTTGCTCCATCAGTACTAATATGTATTTCTTGAATTCTAAGAAAGTTGTGTAGAGACACAGTTGCCTTTATTATTTTGTGTACATTTTCTGGTTTAGCATTTATAATTCTGTGGTAAATTCTCCACCAGGCCAACAAAATACGGAAAGTTTTTTAAAAAATTCTATGTCCTCTAGAATAATGGAAATTATATATTTTTGTTTTCATATTTGACAATGTATTTTTTTAAAAAGGCCTCATCAGGTTCAGCCCCAAAGGAAATGCCTCGTCACCAACGAAATAATATGGTATAATAATTCTAGTTTGCGGGAGAGGGTTTGGAGGTGGTAATGGAAGTAAATTGTTATTTAATTGCTATTCAAATTCTGACTGTTTAAAGATCCCTCCATCATTCTGCGTCCCATATGCTCCTGTGACAACATGGGTAAAACAATATTTTGCATTACATACTGCCAATAACACAATATTAAATTATTTTTTATAGTTATGAAACTGGGACTTTGAATTGTTTGATGCTTGAATAACATGTTTCCCGTCTGTAGCACCAAGGCAGTGTGCTATATTCCACATTTCATGAGAATCACTTGCAATATTTCTGTATTCATCTACAGTGTGAATGGGAAGGTAAATTTCATAAAGAGCATTCCAAATAGCTTTGGTTGTTTCATTTATCATTAGACAACAAGTTGATTTTCCAATTCTATAACTCCATGCCAGGGTGGGTATGGAGTCTCCAGTAGCCTAAAATGTGAGGAAGATTTTTATATGTATTAGATACAACTTTATAATTTATATGAAAGTATTGCATAATATTAGATTAAATTCAACAAAACATTTTCGTACCTAAGTGTAAACGACAGTCACAGAGCTGCTGGCAAAGATGGACAGTTACTTCTTTTATTCAAAAATAGGGATACCAGATTGACTATTTCATCATTTTTTGCTGGGCTCAATCTCATGTAATGCTGGAATTGTTTTGGGTCACTGTCTCACATTTCACGTAGAAGATTATAGAAATCCCCTGGAAAAATCCTTCTCTCATTCAATGGATGAACCCACCATCGTCTGTGTCTAGATTTCCTTGATTTCTTATGTAGTACACCACACATGCGCACGCGCACACACACACACACACCGCTCTTCCTCTCTCTCTCTCTCTCCCTCACACAAATTACACAGCTACATTGTTGTCAATCATCACAGCCTCCATTTTGTTGCTTTATTTTGATGTTAGTATTCAGTTGTCATTGTGAATGGCAACGCGAATCTTGTGTTCATGCCATATGTTTATATCCTCATGTTAATGCTAATGTTTCTATGTGAATGGGCCCTAAGACTCTTCAAGGAAGCCATGATGCCATTTCTTCCTGTCACATTGACTGACATGGCTCCACAAACAAACAGATCAGGAACGAAAGGAAGTGTAATACAGGCTGTGATTCACTTTGGTTTTTTGGCATTCGAGGCAGGTAGACGTTTCCACATTTCAGAAAGGACAGCTCGGAAATGGGTGCAAAATTATCAACGTTCAGCAATTTTTGGCTGAAAAATTGGAAGTAGTAGAAGGAAAATTTCAACATCACAACAGGAAGCCAGATTAGTGGCAGAGGTTGAAAGGAATCCCTTTCATACCGCTGCTACTTTGAAGGCAGTTTTTAATTTCCCTTGGCATGACCAGACCGTGAGAAATCATTTAAGAGCCACCAATTTGAGACCTTGATGTACCATTCCTGGGAAGTTCATAAGGAGAAGCATATAGAAGAGCGTTTTGTCTTTGCAGTGGGGAAATGATCAGGTTTGGAAAAGGGTAATCTTTTCTGATGAAGTTACCTTTTCTACTACAAAGAAAGGACCCACTCTTGTATATCATCCTCCTGATACCTGATTCGACTACAGATATGCTGCCATTCTTGCCCGTAGTGATAGTGTCTGTGTCGTGTCGGGGGGTAGTGATAGTGTGTCCACACACATCTCAATTGATTTGAAACTAGTTAGCGAGGAGACAGGATATTGAACTGATAGACTGGCCTCATCACTTTCGGGAGTTGAACCATTTGGAGAATATGTGAGCACAAGTAAAGAAGCATATGCGAAAAAAATTGGTCCAATCCTCCTCCAAGAAGTCCTCATGATTTGTGGATGTTGTCCAGGGGGCCTGGGATGCTTTGGCTGAGAATAGTCGGTATTTGAAAAGATTAGTCAATTCCATGCTCACTCAATGGCAAGATGTGATCGAGATGGAAGGAAGATGGCTTTTTTTTTTTTTTTCACGTTTAATTGTTTGAATTTTCTAAGCAGATGCCAGTAAGTTTGTTTTGTTTATTCCACGAGAGATATTTTTGTTGAGAAAATCTTTCTTTCTTTCTTTCTTTCTTTCTTTCTTTCTTTCTTTCTTTCTTTCTTTCTTTCCATTTGTAGCCATAATGTCGTAATAAATAATGATAAAGATAAAGACATGGGATAATACGTTCATGAACCTGATGTTAATTACTGATGTTACATAAAAGAGACAGGAGCAATTATTTTTTCTTTCTCTTTTAAAAACAAAAAAAAAATAATAATAATAAAAAGTACTAGGTTGTGTTTGAACGCACTACCTCATGAATACCAGTCCAGAATTCTACCATTATGCTACAATAGTAACATGCAGAACACTTCAATTACAACTGTAGATATCAGGCCATGTGGTCGAACAACATGTAACATCGCCTGTCTCTGAATTGTAGCGAAGATACGTGAAGGAAACTTAGATTCTATAGAGCGGTCACTTTTCTTTTTGACAGCTATACATAGAAATATAATGGATACTAGGCTGAATTGTTAGAGTCTGTTATATACAGAGTGAACCGTAAGTAATCTCATTAATTTCAAGGGGTTTGAGACATTTTAAACAAAAAAAGTTTTAATACAATTTTGCTCGTTTTTACTACCTCTTCGAGATAAAAAATGTTTTATACTTTTTTTTTTTAATTATGAGTTGAAACTTTGTATTTATGATGTGGAATACGTACAAATCACTTGCATATAGTTGCATTGCCGACAAAAAATGTTTGGACTCATTTACAGGCCTGTCCTCATTTGAGGACATTGGGTTCTAATGCTACTTTTATGTCACTACCGTAATTTGGAACAGACATTTGTTATAGTATAACTGATGAGCAAGACTCTTATATAACATTACTATGTTTTTTAATTGTCTTTTGTGCAATTTGGCGCTACTTTACTTTTTTGAGAGATGAAACACAGGAAAACACTGATCGCACGATGTAGCATTACATTTCACACAATATGTGTAGAGCTTCGATTTACAGACTTCCCTCTGACATCATCTCTGTTGATCTCTCTTGCTAAGGAAGTGATGTTTGTCATGTCTCCAGTGGCTTGCATGACATTTTGACATAGGGATGCGATTTTTTAAAGTTAAAATACAATAGTCTGCTTTCTTTATATGCAGGAATTGCTTTCCTAGAAATAGCCATTTATTGATGAATGTTTGAGTTGAATTTTCAAATTTTCTTTACAAGTTTCATGTAGCATAAGTTATAAGGATATTTACTGGACTGAAGTCTGGCCATGTTTACATAAAACACAAAAGACGAAAGTGCATAGAACGAGACAGACTATACTGCTGATGATACAGTAAGTCAAAATGGACTTCATAATTTTCTTTTAGATTTAACAATATTTCTTCAGGGAGCGAATTTGCAAAAGTGGTAAATTGTATATGATCAAGCAGACTCAAGAGCTTCAATTTCATACTATGTCAGAGTTCTCATCCAGAATTAAAGCTATGAACGGAGCTTTACAATCCTCTTTCTTTTTATCCTTCATGACGTTGCCCACTGAAAATATTGTGACAGCCACATCGAGACTCGAACACGCGTCCCACAAGAGTCGCGGTGCAGGTGCAGGTGCAGCACGCAGGTTATGTGTAATCTAAAGCCGCGTTTCCACTTTTGCAACTGCGCAGGAATAATGAGAGGCTAACAGTTGCCAGTTAAAACGTCGTTTCCACTTTTGCAACTGAGCAGGAATAACGAGGGGAAAACAACAGTTGCCAGTTAGGCAGATATGCGCAAGGCGAGATGCAGGAATAAACTATGTGCGCACAAGCCTTGGACAAGTATGCGCGAGTCTCCCACTCTGGGACCGGGAGACATTGGCAACTATCTGCTTCTTCACCAGCTGCTTTTACGTCTTCTGTAGGAGCTGCTGTTTTCATTCCAAACATTTGTATAGATTCGATACATTCGACTAGTTTGTCGAGTATTTTTTCATAGGTTATCTGTATGTGAGAATGTGATGCACTGGTCTAATGCAAAAAGCGTAGAGTTTACTGAAGAATACAGGAATTATCCTCGTCATTGGCGAGCCTCAGATCCGAATTATAAGGATCGTCATAAAAGGGGGGATGCCCATCAATTTTAGCAGAAAAGTATGAGCTGGGATTTAGAAAAGCAGTCAACAACAAAATTAAAAGTTTCAAATGCTATATCACTTCGGAATATAAAGTATATACAGGATGAGTAAAAAATATGGAACTTTCTTATTTTTAATTTTATGAAGAAAAGATTTATACAAAAGTTGTAGAGTATCAAAGAAGAAATATTTTGAGCATGTTTTCAAATACTATGCGTTTCATTTATAAAGGATGTGCCAATGAGTCTGTTTTTTTTTTTTTTTTTTTTTTTATATGACACCTTGTACTTATTTTCGAATTTTTGGATTCTTCAGGTCTCAGTATGTACAAAGTCATATTTTTCTTGCCGTTTATAAACTATTGTTTTGTAAAAATTACCTCTTTTGATGACAGTGTATGTGCACTTGAACAAAGGGTAATTTTAATGCTTCAGTACATCAATTTGAGGAGGCTTTGGATTAAACAATTGCAGACAAAAGCTAATAGAAATAAGTGAATAAAGCTAATAAAACAATTGAATAACAGTGGTTCCTTCATTCCAATATCTTCCTGAAAATAATTAATCATAGCAAATCTTACAGAAAAACAACAAATTGAGATACTAATGATGATCGGCTATGGTGATAGGAGGAGGACCCAAGAAGAGGTTTGTGTCTTATTTAATGAAATACATCCAGAAAGAAACATTAATAATTCTACGGTATGTAACGTTTTAAGAAAGTTCAATGAAACTAAAAGTGTTAAAAGTAAGCCAAAGTCTGCAAGGCCAAAACAAATAACAGATGGTGAAAATGCTCTTGATATTGTATTAGCAGTAGAAGAAAACCCACATTTATCGATTCGCAGCTTGCAGTCAGCCAAGGTCATCTGATCTGAACCCATTAGATTTTTTCTTATGGAGATATTTGAAGTGGAGGGTCTACTAGTACTGACCACGAGACCTGGAAGACTTAAAACGAAGAATTAGGGATGAAATACAGCAATCAGTCGAAAAGTATTGCTGAGAACATTAAACAATTTCAAAGACAGAGTTATGCGTTGTTTGGCAGTAAATTGGGGCCATTTTGAGCACCTTTTGTGAACTGAAATAAACACGTGATACAACACAACAATGCTAATTTTGGCACGAAAAGTAGTGTGCAGTGCGCTACTTTTGGCTTACGTGTGAACACGACAAAAGTTGCGCTGCAAAAGTAGCGATGTGTGACCGTACCTTTATAAGCATTGTTCCATAATTTTCACTTACCCTGTATATGCTTTCACGTGTTAATTAACTAGGTTACCTTGTTGACTAGTTTCAGCCTGTTGAAGGCTATCCTCAGAACTGGGTGGTCTTCACGTTTTCTGATTGCGTTTCCTGTGGGGGTGTGTTTGTGTAGTGTAATGTGGAGTCAAAAAGTGTGTTTTCGGAAATTGAGTTGTGTGTTGAGGATTTGATGCGGGTTTGTTTTTGTGTGTCTGTATATTTCGTATTGTTCTAGTGTGTTTAGTTTTCGATTGGAGATGTAGTATTTCCATGTCTGTGTTTATGTTGCAGTAGGTGTGGTTGGCGTATGTGGAAGTGTTTTGTTATTTGGTTATGGCGGTGATGTGATCTTTGTAATGTGTTTTAAATGATCAGCCTGTCTGTTCTATGTAGAAGTTGTTGCAGGTATTGCGTTTGAGTTTGTATACATTTGTCTGGTTGTTAATTTATTTACTTATTTATTTATTTATTTATTCAGTTATTTATTTATGTATTTACTTGTTTATTTATTTATTCACGTGTTTATATATATATGAGTACGCGGGAAAAACGATGAATGTCACAGTTTTGTTAAGGTTGATGTCATTACCTAATTTATGGATCACTACGAAATTTAATGTTGTTCTTATGAAAAATGGTAAAAAGGAGAATTATCACCACGAATACAGTAATCCTTTCCTTTATTTTCTATAGAAACAGCACTACATCTTGCAGTTATAGACTCAATTAGATCATTATCTAATCCTTAACAGAAATGTGACATTCATCGTTTTTCCCGCGAAATATATTACCTTATGTATTTATTTGATTACTTATTTATTTATTTATGTATTTATTTATTCACATATTTATTCGCTTATATATTTATTATTTATTTAATCATTCATTCATTCATTCATTTATTTATTCAGTTATTTATTTGCTTATTTATTTATTGATTATTTATTTATTTATTTATCTACTTATTCACTCAATTATTCATTCTTTTACATATTCATTCACTTACTCAATCATTAATTTTTAATTTTATTTGAAGCAAGTACAGAGATAGGTTTGGAAGTAAATCTCGAAAAGACAATGAATATGATTTTGTCTCGTGACCAGAACATTCTACGAAATATAAATATAAACATTGAAATGTATCCTTCGAAAAGGTTGGAAAATTCAAATATCTTAGAGCAAGAGTAACAAATATAAATGACACTCGAGAGGGAATTAAACGCAGAATAAATATTGGAAATATCTAATTATTTGGTTGAGAAGGTTTTATCATTCAGTCTGATTTCAAAAAAGCTGAAAGTTACAACTTAAAAAATAGTTACATTACCGGTTGTTCTGTATGGTTGTGAAACTTGGACTCTCACTTTGAGAGAGGAACAGAGGTTAAGAGTGTTTGAGAATAAGGTGCTTAGGAAAATATTTAGGACTAAGACGGATGAAGTTACAAGAGAATGGAGAAAGTTATACAACGCAGAACTGCATGAATTGTATTCTTCACCTGACATACTTAGGAACATTAAATCCAGACATTTGAGATGGACAGGGCATGTAGCACATATGGGCTAACCCAGAAATGCATATAAAGTGTTAATTGGGAGGCCGGAGGGAAAAAGACCTTTGGGGAGGTCGAGACGTAGATAGGAAGATAATATTAAAATGGATTTGAAGTAAGTGAGATATGATTGTAGAGACTGGATTAATCTTGCTCAGGATAGGGACCGATGACGGGCTTATGTGAGGGTGGCAATGAACCTCCGGGTTCCTTAAAAGCCATAAGTAACTAAGTAATGGATTATTTGCTCTCCTGTCCCTACTGTTACGTATTATACTCTGTCCCGATAATCCAATTAATCATAAATAATTTTAACTAGATAATTATTGGGCTCCTTCTGAAAAAGAGCTTAATTGCAGGAAAAAATATTTTTATTTTATTGTTTTATTATTTATTTTTGTTTATTGGTATGTTTCACAATATATTAATTTAGTAACATAATAATTAAAAAATCTTACTTTTACGTAAGTTTAGAGAGCCTTCACAATCGTCGGGAAAACTTTTTTCATAGCATGAAAAAGTAGGCTCTGACAACTTGAAAGTGAATCTTAAATTTGGAACGCTGTCACCAGTGGCTGAAAACCTTACACACATGGCCAGTCTGGTAACTGCTGAAACTGCTTCATGGAAAAAAAATTCTTTCTGGTTCAATCAATTCTAATTTAATTTCAAAATCTGATCTTGATATCCGCATAAATTAAAAAAAGTGATTTTTTGGTCAGCTCACTTCCTCAATCATGGTTCTAAGTTTCATTCCTTCCTTTGTGATATTTGCTTATCCAAAATGAATATATGCGCAAATAGAAACGAAATGTGCACAAGAGAATCTGCAGTTTTAATTGGCAACTGTTGTTTGCCTCTCATTATTCGTGCGCAGTTGCAATAGTGGAAACGCGGCTTAAATTGCATCCTCTGCACACTGGTATAAGTGATGTTCTTCCACTCAGCAATTGAATGTTGCTCACTCTCACATAGCTCTACCCATGTGGTATACACAGTCACGATTCTTGGGAGTAAGAACTCGCCGTTTATAAATTGGCTCCAGCGCTTGGCATTGTCATGTTATGTAATATGTATATTTCCATTGTTGTAGCAGTGACATTTAAAATTTAAATGTAAACTTCAAATAATACTTATTATGTGTAACAGGTATAACACGATATATACAAAATAAAGTACCGGTAAATAATGATAAAATATATATTTTTATTCAGAAAAATTCAGGGGATGCAACACATCACCTTTATCCATGCATGCTATGCCCCTCCGTGTCTCACATCTTTGATTGCAGACGTTACCCAAACTTTTCGAATTGTTGTATATGTTGAGATAGATGGTGGTTTCGACTTGATGAACGAAACAGCAATGTCTCTTCGAAAATTCAACAAGGACAGTGAATCATTAGGAAGAATCCTCTTACAGAGACAACAGGCATTCACTACAGCCATATCAAGGATTCTCGTAAGGACTGACAAGTACCATTTTCTACCTCGAATATTGTCATTTGACTTCAAAATTAAAAGTTCATTGGTAGTCAAATCTGAAATCATAAGCTCCCCTCTTCCTTTCTTCTGAAGCTCTTTATTGGCCTTTAGAGGACATTTCTTCATTCTGTTTTCACGAACCATTCCTGTGGCCTTGAAACTTATTGAGCGAAGCTTGCACATGAGTTCGACAATTTTGAAAAGTACTTTAGGATCATTTCATTCACTGATAAATGCTTCTCAAAAACCTCAAACATTTGGAAAGCAGAATTTACCATTTCTATCAATGGACGTACTTTGAAATCCTCATCAGGATTTTGAGCTCTAACAGTCCAATATCATTCAAATGCAGATAAAATTTCAGCTTCTGGAAGAATATGTATGCATATCACGTGGCTCTAGTATGACTTTCGTTTCCTTTAGCGGTCAATGCCACTATTGTATAGAGATGGGAACGTCATTTTCAATTGTTTCTGTAACGCACAGTACTATACATTGTCACTGAACCTTGCATGAATGTTTGGCTACCCAACACTAAAGCAACTGTAGCACCATTACTGTTGCAAACTCAGGACGCACATTGCTAACTAATAAATGTTTGTTTTAGTATCTTTGTCTACGATATTCTTCTGTGACATAAGTTCTGAACCACTCTCTATAATATATAATATATCAAATCAGTGGCAACAATGAAAACAAATATTATAAATTCACTACACCATTGGCAATATCAGCATCAAAAGAAATCCATTGTAATTCAGGTACCCACTGTTCTGAATTGAGGACAGCTATTTTTATACCAGTAAAACAGGCGCTGAAGTATTTTTTTCGCAAATGTTTGTACATTAGCTTTATCTATAACGCATATTATTCACATGTATAGATCAACTGTGAAATTCCAGCACTACTCCTATTTTAAATGATATTTTGATTATTATTGTGTAGTGTTGTTAAATAATACGAAAAAATTAAAATAAATTACATGAAAACATAAACTAAAATTAAGTTCATTTTTTATTTCTGAAACAGTGTTTAGTTAATGTCTCAAGATCCGAAAACTGGAAATAGATTTCTGTTATAACATAAAATAATGAAATAAATCCATACTGTCCTCATTTGAGGACAGTGGGACTAAATTAGTTAATTTATTTCCCAATATATTCAGTAAATTAAAGAGAGTAGTGTATTATGATAATAAATGATTGAAAGAATTTTAGTTTTGTCCTTTAAATGTTCAGAAATTTGATTAGAACAAATGTAACTTTTTGTTCTGCAAAGGAATTTTAAAATATTACTTTTTTTTAAATCATATTTCTGCACATTTAAATGACAAAACTAAAACTTCTTTCAGTAATATATCATAATCTTACATTAACTGAGCATATTTGGAATGAAATCAATTGCTTTCCCAAAACATGGTATGACATATTTCACATAAAACAATTTTTACCTTGAAAAAGAAGCAAAAACGAGCAAAATTGTATTAAACATTTTTGTTTGAAATATCTCGAAGGATAACCCCTTGAAATTAATGGCATTACTTACGTTTCACCCTGTAGTAACCACTTCAGCCGATTTTTCAGCAGCCATGATAAGTAACCGGTTTGTGTGAAACTACTCAAACTACTCAGGACTAAAATAATTCCTTCCATAAACACATTTTTTGAAATTGTTGTTTCATTACAGGAGGTTTTATAAGCTGAATATTCTCTGTTATATACTTACAAAGATGCATGTTTCACTTACAGTTGCAGAGGACACCAAAGGGACGTCAGCCGCCTAAACTAAAATACAAAATGTACCGAGCATCCAAAAATTTATTTTCTCATGATGTCAATGAAATTTCGTACCAGAGTTCTGACAGTCACTGTATCCTTATTATTGCTTTGTAAACTACTTCATATTTAATATTTGTACTGCTGTGTATGGAATAATATTTTTCCAGAAGAAGCACATCTTTATGATGTCAAAACTGATTTCACAACATAACCTATGTTATGATGAGTGTTTAACAACATGGCAGTTGCCATCAGTTCATTTTTTCACAAATAATGTTGAAGTTTCCTAGTATGTATTCATTTACAGTCCGTGAATTCATTTACAGTTCATGCTTACCATTTTCAAATAAGTTAATTCACGGAGAAGATAGTTGCATTACTATGTAGAATTACTTATTATCATCAGAGTCTGAATTGTTGATTTTGGTAGGTTCTTAACTTGATATGTGAATGGAGCCAAACCAGTGGCAAAGCGTGAAACGAAGACCAGGGCATGCACTATGCAATTACGTTAATTTCTCTCAAGAAAGTGAGTGTGGCTAGATATTTCTTATTTTATTATTGTTACTGTTTTAAAAATGTTATGTTTTATTTAACGATGCTTTGCAACTCCCAAGGTTATATCAGCATCGCCCGTGTGCCAGAATTTTGTCCCACAGGAGTTCTTTTACATGCCAGTAAATCTACTGACATGAGCTCCACCAACCAGGCCGACTATTATTATTATTATTATTATTATTATTATTATTATTATTATTATTATTATTATAATACAGAATACAGTTCTATTCTTTAACTTCCAAAATGCAATTCTATGCACATGCAAGTATATTTAACATACAAAATCCAGCCGCTGTCAGTTTAAGCACTGTTCTATCCCAAGAAAATAGGCTATAATTTGCGTTTCTTCAATGTCGGAAAAGTTTTAATTTATGTTTTCCAACGTAACAGTGACGTACCTCATTACAGTCACCCATTCTCACATTAAATAAAACAACATAATACAATTTTATCTTCTCATTGATCTGAACTAATCTTGAGCACTTCACTTGTCACGAAATCGTGCTACAATGAAAGCTAAATTGTGAAAAGTACGGATCTGAATAAACTGTGTCTGTTTGCTGTTGTGCTGAAAAATATCACTGTCAGAATAACCATAAAAATAAATTATGAAGCAGGCAGAAAATTGTGCGCCAGTCCACCACTGCTATAGAGCATACATAGTTACACTCTGCTTTTATGGCACCCGAACTGACTGGTATTTTACCCTAACACACCTGCTTGGTGTTTTTATGAGACCTGTGAACAGTAATACACCCTGAGGCTTCACAATGCATTTTTGTCGAACACTGAATACAGTGCATATAATTGCATATAGTCTAACCTGGTTAGATTGAAACTGAATACAGCATTATTTAACATTTGCTCAGAATATAAAACAAGAAAAATAAAGACAAATAAAATAATAATAGTAATAATAATAATAATAATAGTAATAATAATAATAATAATAATAATAATAATAATAATAATAGCAGTTATAATAATTCGAATTATAGTGAGTGTGTTTTAAAACTAACGGGGCATGCAGTGCATGTGTAGCATGCTCTGAATATTCATCACTGAGCCAAACCTTTTTTGCCATATCCAGGATAAACCTATGTTATATAATACAGGAATGGTAGAAAAATCTTACTGGTTTTGTTGATGCCTTCAATTTTTTTGTTGTTGGGTTTAAATGAATGAAAATATATACATTTCGTCTTTTTCTCCAGACTGACTTTCCCTTTTTATTTTTTGTTTTAACAACTTCCACAGTTCTAAAAGCAGTTTGTAGTTTATCAATTCTCCTGAAGACACATATTTGTTTATTTCTTAAAAGTTGATCTTTATATTTTTTAGTTATATTATGTGACTCATATTTCTGTTGTATGTCCAAGTCAGCTACCTATTGGTGTTGAACATAATTGCCTACTTTACGTACACAACTCATAACTCAGAAATTCATTTCTATCTACTTACTATATTTTATGGCGAATTCCTTCCAGTTTGTTGTGATTCTTGGAAACCTGTAGTCTCCTATACATATGAGTCATTCCATATTAGATCAGACTCATTTTTGGCCTCATATTTTTTTAGAATTGTTTGAAATTTCTTATGCTTTCTAAGGGTAAAAATAAGAGATCCATATTCTTTTGTTGGCTCCAATTCTGATTATTTTGAAATTTATACAGCAAAATTATTGAAAAATTGCACACATTGACATATATAAATGTTCGTTTCTTCCATTACTTGTATCATATGAAATCGAGGTTAGTCTCATTTGGAAGGTTAAATGTATGGCTTTTAGCCTGTGTATATTCACTTTCCATTTTTATGTATTCACAGTACTTTATGCCAATAATTATTATATAAATCTTGATGTTCATAATGTTCAGAAACTTAGAATACCATTTTTAAGTTATCACCATGTTCTCCATTTAATTATCCGTAAGTATGCCAAATTTCATAGTGGGAAAGCAATATATGACAGAGTAAAAAAATACTAAATAAATACGCCCGCAGAGCTCTGTTGCACTAATCTTAATCCCTTGCAGCAGCACACTGTCAAACTGCTGGCTAAAGCCTGGCCTGCGATAAACTGTCAAACTGCTGGCTAAAGCCTGGCCTGCGATAAACTGTCAATTGCTGCCTTTGTCTATTATCATCACACTGGCGACTGCCAGTCCTCTTTGTTTACATCTGAAGAAGCTTAGCTGGGATATATAATACTTAAACGAGGTCCAAGGCAGAATGAATTCTCTTCAGTTTGTTCCTAGATTTTCAAACGTTTGGGCATTAATAACACAGTATTGTAGTGTTACTGTGAGTGTTTATGGCGTAGTTTCTGTTATTGTTTTTTAGTTGATGCAATTAGTGTGTAGCCTAATCACAATGAGTAATGTAACACAACATAGACATTATCAGAGTTTTAATTCTTTCAAAATAAGCAACCACAGTCATAGGTTTAAGAAAGGGAAATTAAGGTGCGTGACTATCAGCATGCTTAAAAAATTGAACATGCAACACATTAAGTTGTCATACAATCTTAGGATTTATGAAAATTGTCGTAAGAAAATTTCGTTAATGTCAGATGTTGGTGAATCAAGTGCCGTTCAAACCAGCAGTATTGATATGTTAGCCGGTTCTAGTGTCCAGAACATTGAACAAGAAACGACAGGCAATTCGGAAACTGATAAATGTAGTGTGTCAAGTAATTCAGAGGTGTTAGTGATGGACATTGATAAGGCGAATGAAAGTTTGGTCTCAATGGGGGAAACATCAATTAAGAAGAAGAAATTATCACAGAAGTATCCCCAACAGAAATATCAGAAAATAAAACACACGTAAGGAACAGATTTTTCGCGTTGAGAAAAAGGAAGTAGAAACAACACTAGATGAGAAGAGTAGCAGTGACATAATTAATAAGCTAGCAGAGTGTTTCAGGAACACTATTGACAGAAAACTTAAAATTCAGATTTTAACCATATTTGAGGACTGGCCATACAGTAAAATTAGGGAACACTTTGGTGCATCTGATCATATGATCAGTGTTGCAAAAACTTAGCTGCAGAGAGGGGAATTCTCTCAACTCCAAAATCTAGAAGTGGAAAAACTTTAGACAGATTCATAGTGAAAAAAGTACTTGACCATTACACTAATGATGATGTAAGCTGCGTCATGGTGGAAAGAAAAACTTCGTTTCTGTAAAATAAGATGGCCACAAAGTACAGAAACAGAAGAGATTGTTGTTATCAAATTTAAAAGAAACATTTCAGGCTTTGCATTGGAGCTACAGAATTTCACTAACACTAAATAACCTCACAGTTGTTGCATCGTTAAGTAACTGATTTAAAAGGTGCAACTAAAATGCCTTGTTTGTACTTGTAGGTGTAGGAGAGGTACAAGTTTAACTTGTTTCAAGAATAGATTTTACATCAGTGAAAATATTTGTTATGCTTCATTCAGCACAGTTCCTCTGTAGTAAAAAATCCTATTTCACTGATCAATTTCCATTGTTAATTGTATTTATCCTCTATAATATTAACTTGGTAAAGCATTAGAATATTTTTGTATGATTATCTGTTCCAAAATATAGTATAGAAATGAGTACAAAATGTAGGATTATAGCACATGAATGGACAATGATGTTGCAGTTAGGTAATATGGACAGTATTGAACTGGACATCTACCATGTGAACGTGACTGTTAACATCACATTATGGGATGACAAAGCACAATATACACAGAACTTATTGTGAAGTGGAATCAAATGGCCACTTGCAGTTGGGTTCCAGTAAGAGACTCAGGGTCTATCAACCCAGTGAAATGGGAATAGAAATCCAAAGGTCCAACCGAGTCAAACAGGAATAGAAAGTCGAAGACATAACATTTGAGAGCTGAATGCTGTAATGCCATTCTGCAGTTTCTGCTTCGGTTCAAGAAATGCGGTAACATACAGAAGGGTGTTATTAAGGATGCTGCAGTTTTTTTTTTTAGGTATCATTTTTAACTATTTTGCAAATTTGGCACCATGGTAAGTTTCAGTACAATCAAGGATTGTGTTGTGCTGCTGTTAGTTCCAACAAGGAGCAAAGTGGGGCAGCAAATATGAGTTGAAGAAAACAATTGTAATTCAACAGGACAATTTGAAACCCAGTTGTCCTGATCATCATCATTAATTGATTGCAGCCAGAATATGTGGATGGAATATTGTTTTTAAACCATAGGCATTCAACATCCCTAGCTTTAATGTTTTGGATATAGGTTTTTTCAAAGCTATCCAGGCACAGTGAACTCAGTAAGGAAAATCTGGAAGATGTTTTCCTCACCTTGCAGCAATGCATGTAATGCTATATGATGCAATAAGGGAGCACGGTATTGACTTGGCTTGCCTTTACGAGGGCTGAATCTGGGACGAGTCCATACACTTAGGCATGATTTGGGCCTTTGTGCGCAATATATGTGCGATGATTGTCCAAGATGGCCTGCGTGGCATTCATGAATGTGACGCTGACAGGTGGTCCACTCTGCCTCAGTCTCTGATAAGCCCCAGTGGCCCAGAGCTCCAAGTCCTTCCTATATCAGCAACAGAGACTTCATTCCAGCCTATTTTTACTATTGGAGATGACATGCGAAATGAGGGGGAATGTTTGCTTTGTCCACCACAAATTCCATCACGACATGGCTGGGAATTGAATCCGAGCCACCTGGATGGAAGACCAGCATGCTAGCACTTGAGCCACAGATGCGAATGGAGCAAAGTATACAAGATACTTCACATGGGAAAAGACAAGCTATGGAATTGAGGTTCATTGCCTGATATGTTCAATGAAAACTGAATATTATAAAAGCAGCACAACTAATACAGTCTAGTGAGGACTTGCCATTCACATAAACTAGAATACCTATACCATAATTTGGAAAAAAAGAGAGTGTATGACTGATGCTGTTGATGTAGTAGATTTCAATTCTGTAAGTGTGAACAGATTATGCTGCCATTTTTATTTCTGTGTAAATCCTTAATTCTGAATATAGCGCCATGTCTATACAAGCTTCCCAAGAACAGGCAATATCCAACATATTTCAGACAGAATTTCGATGATGTGCGTCCTATTGGTGAAGGATCATTTGGAGAAGTATTCAGAGTGAGATGCAAAACAACAGGACGCTATTATGCAGTGAAGAGGTCGAAGGAACCTTTTCGTAATGAATTTGACAGGTAATTTAAAAATACTGGTTCTGATTACAAGGATTAATTGGTAAAGTTATATATATATATATATATATATATATATATATAATGGGAGGTATAATTCATATTCGAAAATTTTGGAGAAAGTGAGTTTTGAAGAAGAGCAACACAGTTGTAATCTCTTAGACAACATTATGATTTATAGATAAATTAATGTTGCAAAAGATCTACTCTTCTTAGCTACAGCAATATTACCCATCCAAGGCGAGTGAGGACCTGACATTTCTGCAAACTAAATTGTTTACCTGCTGTGGCTGTGAGTACATTCGTGTTCCCTCTCAGTCCGACTGTACACTAGGGCGTATCGAAAAAAATTCCAAAATTCAAAATGTAAGGGTGTGCAAAAGTTGTCTTGTAGTCTCTACTATAACCAGCAAAAAAACTAGGTCCCTGATTACATTTTTCACAGAGCTGCAGGAGGTCTAAAGATTATCGTATAAGCCTACCTAAAATAAAATATTTTTTTTATTTTCATAATTTTTCGGAGCATGGTCAATGGATCTCAAGTCACTTTTTTTTTTCTATAATTTTTAGTTTCTGAAAACCTATTAAAAAGAAAAACTTAAGTTTTCATTTGGTATTATGGACTTGTGTCTGGGTGAAATGCAAGTCATAATACAGTAAAATGATCATTTTTCCTTAAGTCTTATTTTCTAACATTTTGCCGATGTTAATGGTTTATGTCGACATATGCCCTTAATACCATCATCAGACTTCACATGTTTGTCACATTGGATAGAGTAGTTTCTCCTGGTACATTAATGACGTCAGTCAATGGCACAAGCAGGGTACAAGACCTGTATGAGTTCTGACTTGGGTTATGTAGAAGCACATGTTGTTACATATTGTTTGTATGTCGAGTTCATGTGATCACATTCAGTCACAGAGGTGGTGCACCAGGAGACAAATGCCGCTACCAATATCTGCACTGCAGTTGTTTATTTTAGAATTTGGAAATGATTATTTTTGTGTAAGGAATGTTAACATATTCTTAGAATGTATATTTTTTGTATTGTAGTAGTTATTTCAATAAATATGTGTAAATTATTGCTTGTTTAGGCCTATATGTATAAAACTTCTGTTATATTTTTATTATCAGATTAATTAGAAATTCAATTGTAATCAATGACGTGGCAAAAATATTTGTTCAAAATGTTTCGATTGTGCAAATCATAAAAATTAAGTTGCAGTGTTTTCATGATTTGCTCCATTATATTTTACATTCACCATAGGTCTACTGTACTGCCACTTATGCAGTGAGTGACAGACATTTGAGCTCCCTCTGTACAAGGCTATATTCCTCGATAAATTCAGTGTGACAAAAATGCGAAGCCTGACCATCACTATATGATGTACTGGAGAGATATTATGTTGACCTCTTAAGATTTTTATGCGTCTGTATTTAAACTAACAGGTGCCAATGCTGTTGTAAGATTTATATTTCCACTGTTGTTACATTCTAGAATATGAAAGAATAGCATTAATGAGTTACTGAAAATGTTGTTAAGATGTTCTATAGAAGAAAGAAAATGGATCTTCTTATACAAAAGCAATAAAGGTAGGTAAATGGTTTTAATAGGAGTATTTTCTGTAAGTATTTCTATTTTTAATATAAAATAGGCAAATTAACTCACTCTACAGATTACGTAGACTCAAATTAAAATCATGATTTCAGTGACTGTTATTAGTTACTACATACAATTGGTTCCATATGGGTTATTTTTTACTACTGCAATAAAATTTTCATTTTCTCTTTGTTCTGGGTATGACAGAAACTATTGTACCGGTACCTATATAAAAACATAAACATCATTGCAGTTAATTATGTTCAAAGTGTAATTACTGTATAATATTGATAATGATCATTACACTGTTTTTGTGCTACGATTATAAATGCATCGGCAGAACATGATATATTATTGTGTTTAGTGAAATATATTATTTATAACAAGTAACTAAAATTATGTGTAAATAAGTATATCACTAATAATTATTAACTTTCATCATTGTATTTATTTATGTAATGATACAAGATTTTCTTCTTATGTCCGAGCAAAAATGATGCAATGAAATTTAGATAAATATGTCACGTGGTCACATTATATGACGTTGCGTTAGTATCTGATGCTTCAGTTGCCTCTATAGTCTGACTGTACTGCCTGTAGAACAGTATCACTCATAAATAAAACAAATGGCACGCTCATCTCCTCACTCGCCTTGGACGGGTAATACTGAGAAGATTTTCTGCTTCTTAATACACAACTTGCACTCATTGCTTTACTACGAATATACCTCACAGTGAAAGTCCATTGGGTGTCCTCTTTTTCAGTCCATAAAGGAAATTATTGAGTATTACAGTTTTCAGATCCATCAGCATTGTTTCAGATACACTTGCAAACAAGTTAGACTTCAGTAATCTGTTACTTATTTCAACTTAATATTTATTTCCAACATAGATCCTGTATGTAATGGCAGTTACGTTAATTGTGACGTATCTTCGACAAAAATTGCGTGAAATCTACATTAGAGTATCAGAAAAGGTATATAATTTAATTAACTTCTGTCCCATTGTGGAATTGAAAACAACGAAAATGCTGACTTCTTAACAAAAGGTGACCAACATAAAATGGAACAAGGAGAACATTTTTTCATTCCACACATTCAAATTGAACATAAAATATAACTATCAAAATGGATACAAGAATTCCAACAAAAGTCTTTCAACAATTATTCCTAGAAGGTAAGACTTACATCTCATATTTTCCAAGGAGCAGTGCAGTTACCTTATCTCGACTAGCCACTGGTCATGACTGTCTTGCAGCGAACTTAATAGAATTGATATCTACAACTCTCCAGAATATGTGCCATGCAAGATGTTAGGATCTAGAATTATTAGGGATCATCTTCTCCAGTGCAAACCTTTCCGAAGAACCAAGCTGGAAACACAAACATAGCCAGAAGGAAAATAGATGAATGCTTAATTCTGCGACCATTTGCAACTAACGTACATTACAGTTGGCCGGTGGTGCAGCTCAGGCAGGAAGTTTGCCTGCCTATCCACAGCTGCACTTGGGAATGAGTTCAATTCCTGCTTATGTTGGTTACCTGGTTGGGATTTTTCTGAGGTTTGGGGAAAACTGTAAGGTGAAAAAACATTACAGTATTCAACTATGTGAGCAAAATTATTTGAAATTACATTCTTTTCCATCTCATCCGAGAATTTTATAATTAAAGCATACTTCATTGTCTTCCGGTAACAAACAAATGCTGAAACACAAATAGTGTTAATTTCTTTCTGTAGAATTCTTAAAATACAATATCTTGACTTAAAATCATGTCACACCTGTATAGCCTACTACACATAAAACCTTGTATCATGAAAATTAATTCGAAGATATCTTAAATTTGAAGCTCTATATTTATTGTCTATTTAATGTAGGAGTCTTGAATTCATATTAGTCACAACAATGACAAGAAATAAAATAAATATGAAAAAAAAATAAAGATTGTCTTAAATGCTGTAAAATGAATTAAAAACTCAAATTGGCTAATAACTGGATGCAGTAATAATTTTTTCTGTGACCTGTTACCTATCCACTTCTGTTGATTTTGTTAGGGCAGGACAGCTAATAATATGTGGAAAATCCATATTGTTGCCCTGTATTGCATAGAATACAAACTGAACTCTGAAATATACCCAGTAATGCATTTTTTAATAGAAACAAAATCATGTATTTCACTTTTCCAAAGTTAGTACATTGTTTGGCAATGAGTTATTGAGCAATTGCAGTAATAGCTTTATAATGCTGTCATTAATGTAATGTTTATAATTACAGAAAGCTGAAACTTGAAGAAGTTAGAAAGCATGAGCTGATGCCAAAACACAAAAATTGTGTTCAGTTCATTAGAGCATGGGAAGAGGATGACTATCTGTATATTCAGTTGGAATTATGCAAGACAAGCTTGGAAGAGTACACTTTAGTGCATCATGAACTCTCACAAACCATGCTGTGGGATATTCTTCTTGATATTGCTCTGGTGTGGTTATAGTATCTCTTCATTTCTTCTCACTCTGTCGTATCAAACTAACACTTAGCAAAACTTCTAGGACTAAATCTTCGAGTAAAATATCTTGCTTAACTCATTAGTTTGCAGTGTCATTAATGACACCACATCATAAGTGTTAATTTGTTCGTGTGATGGAATAATTATTATGGCCTTCATAGAATATATCATAGTCATTGCAAGCCTAAAATATTATTTAATGTAAACCAAAAATTGCATTGTTGAATTCAGTGGGGGTAATTGCATAAACTAAATATAGGTAGAAGTTACAAAATTTTGAAGAAGTTATTTTGTGATATTGTTAAATTACGAAAATGTAAATGGATTTTGCTTGATAAATGTATTATTTAAAACACACTGTATGTCACACATTCCCAACCATTAAGGAAAAATTTTATCAACACATTCGTAGTGTTTGGAGTAAGTATATGGTGATCAATTACAATCTGTATATTCATTTATCCTCTTTTTGAATTAAATTACCCAAAGGCATTTTGGATATACAAACTTGTTCCAAGAGGAAATCATATAATTTAAAAAATAAACTTAATTTATTAATTTTGTTGCTGCTTTTTACAAAATAACAAGTTAACAGTGGTGCTTTATGTCAAAAACAATGAAGTCTAAAATTTAAAATGGTTCATTTAGGTATTGAAACATCTATATTCATTCGGTCAGATGAATTTTTTTTTTTTATTTTAGGATGCTTTATCAACAGCTTAGGTTATATAACGTCTGAATGAGATGAAGGTGATAGTACTGGTGAAATGATTCTGGGGTCCAACACCGAAAGTTATCCAGCACTGGCTCACATTGGGTTGAGGGAAAACCCCGGAAAAAACCTCAGCCAGGTAATTTGCCCCGACTGGGAATCAAACCCGGGCCACCTGGTTTCGTGGCTAGACATGCTAACCGTTACTCAACAGATGTGGAGTCAGATGAAGTAAGTTAGAAATACTATTACTGAAGTTTAAAACGAAAACGTAAATGCACACAAAGTCCACCACTTGGTAATGGTCAGCATGTCTAACCATGAAATTAGTGGGCCCATGTTCAAATTCTAATTGGAATTTTTTTCGAAGTTTTTCCCCCTCAGCCACTTGAAGTAGAATTGGTGGGTAAATTTCGGTTTTGGACCTTAGATTCATTTCACGTTCATTACTTTCAGAGTCATCTTTCAACTTCAATAGTTTTAGTTTGACCAGGAGATTCAGTAAGCATGGTGCTGTGATTCGCCTACAGGTATCCTCTGTCTGGTAGAGCTGCATAGATCCCAGAGAGGTGAAGGGGTGTTTACAGTGGACTAGACAGCCCAGGTATCTACTAGGCTTGTAGCTCCCTTGGACAGATGGTACCATGATGGGTCACGGTATCTGCTGTGCTGCATGATCTTCAGGTCAATACAGGATGCAGCTGGACGTAGTACGCAATTTGCGAACAGATGCCATTGATCTGAGGAGGCTGCGGAATATCATCAGGGAGACTCCTGTCAGACCTGGATGCCGTGTAGCCAAATCGATAAAATGGCACCAATTAGTGAATCACGTACTCACAGAATTGTGGTCCTAATGACTTCAATGTTCATTCCATAATAAGTAGATCAGCACAATAAGCCTCAGGCTGTAGTGCAATCCTTCAGGCCCTCCACAGAAAGAAAAAAATAGAAGTGCAAACAAGATTCTTAGTACATCAGTCAGAACAACAGTAAAGCTATGATTCCACTATGGTGATTATTAGGCCCCGGATTTTTATGTAATATGAAAGTGCAGAATATGTACATAAAAATGTAGTGCAGCTCATGCATTTTGGCAAGACATTCGCGATGTGCAGTCGGGAACAGCGTTTCTGTGCAGGGGGTAGGAGTAGAAGGGAAGGTCGGACATGTGTCTACCAAGTACAAGGCAAAAACTAACCCATTCTCCTATAATTCGTAAGCAGACTCATCTGATCTCGTGTGCAGTTCTGTAGGAAGAGTGGGGGAGTGTCTGGACATAATGCATGTGCTGTAAATATCGGGGAAATAATATGTCATTAAATATTTAATTTATAATACTATTTATTAGTGCATTAAATTCACAAAAATGTCACAATTTAACTGGTCAGTTGAAGTGGGAGAATGCAGCCTTGAAAGTCAATTTGCCATTTCCACCCCATTGTATAGCTTACAAATACAACTTGTCTCTACCACAATCTCTGCTTTTCCTTGTGGCTTAAGATTTCCTAGAAAAATATTTTTGTGTTGCACACACAATTTTATTTTGATTACCTGACATCCGACCCAAATCCCTCGCTAATAGCCTACTTTCAGTTTGTAACAAAGTTAAATGACCAGTGCACCTGACCATTCCAGATTCTGAGAAAGCATTAGTGCAAATGTATACAGTTGAGGCAATCTGAGCTACTGTGTTTTACAGACAAAGTTTTGGAATCCCCATTTTTATATTTATTCTTAATTTTTTAAAGAACTATTCTCTTAACACTAGGACGACCAGAGATGGTCAATTGACCATTTTCGATATTTAACGTCTCATAATGTTGTTCATTAGTTTCGTACACATTCGAAAATTTGTGACTATTAATATCTTAGTTAAGATTATATTTTACGCATATTTTCATTTTCTTTACATTTTCCACTTTCTTGAGGCAGCTTCTACCTAAAGGCTGTGTGATGTATCTTGTCTCACTGTGAAAAGAGAGAGAAAGGAGATATGTCTTACCTCGTCTTTGTTGTTATGGTGATGGGGGAGTGGAGTGGTGCCGTCCATCCATCGAGTGTCAGAAGGGACTAGTTAATACATTCTGTAGCGCAAAATAAAATAACAAAATATCTCTCTTTGTATTGTGTAGTTCTGTCACTCAGCTTGTCTTTCAAGAAACTGAGTTCCGGCAGCCTGTACAATAACAAGATTTTGAAAGGAATCCTGAAAATTTACAACCCTCCTATAATCTCCACCCTTATTTGAACGGACTTGGTTTTATTGCTACTGAGACAAAATAAACCTTACCAGGTATACCCACTGTTACCAGAAGTGGTCAAATGACCATTATTCGACATCGTCGTTTTTCTCCATTCTTGCAATTCATTACATGGCATTATTAGACCAACGGACTCATAAACCAGTTTGAACATGTTCACTACTGCGCATCGTGACATGTCAAGACAGATTGTATCTTTCCTCCATCAACAGTGAAGGACGCACTGTAACATGTCTCGCTGACTTAGTGATTCTGAAAGTGTGACTTGTTGTTTTGACGACATTTTGCAGTCCGAGAATGAACAGCCAGTCTTAATCAGAATGTGAGTCATTGAAGACTCACTACAGACGAATTCATACTACATCACTCAACTGGCAGCAGTAGTGAAGACAGTGCCAGTGAGCAGAATAAGCTGCAGAAAGACATTAATGAAAACCAGCAAAGGCACACACGAACAGAAAACTACAGTTGTATTTCATGTGATTAATTTTTTTTGGCGCACTGAATATATAAATATTGAATATGCAAGTAAAATCCTCTCATTCATTTTTAAGATCACAGAGTGACTCCAAGAAACTGTGGGAAGAGAAGTCATGCTGGAATTGTTGCCTTACTGATACCTGCATCAAAGCTGCTGCCATTGGCAATGGAATTTCTACTGAAATTGGACACTGTAGTGCTGGTGTTCAAACCGCCCACCCTGTGAATGTCCCAATCGGGTCCTAGTGGTTATGCAAAGAGAGGCATTGATAAGGAATATCCTGCAAGCGCTTGACGTCTTTTCGTCAGTGAGTCTATTTGGCACCTAATAAAACATTTCACTGAGACAGAGGCTTGCATTGTTCTTGGCAATGGCTCATGGACTGTTGAGCTGGAAGAACTTGATGCATTCATTGCAGTCTTGTACTGCTGAGAAGTATATGGTGCCAGAGCTCTCAAATCTGTTGACCTCTCGAGTCGAGAGTGAGGTTCTAGATTTTTTACAGAGACTATGTCAAAAAATAGGTTTCTAGGAATTACAAAATTTCTTAGGTTTGATTTGAGGGCAACGAGAACTCACTGAAAGCAAAATGTCAAGTTTTGTTTGGCCTCTAAAATATGGAATAGATTTATTGACAACTGTATTGCCTGCTACTGACCTTCAGAATATATAACTATAGATGAACAATTGTTCCTTTCCAAGTGCAGGTGTCCATTTACACAGTATATGAGAAACAAACGAGATGAATTTGGTATCAAATTCTGGCTTGCTACTGATGTGGAGGTTAGATACGTCCTCAATGGTTTCCCCTATCTAGGGAAAGATGAGGCAAGACCAGCTGGCAGAATGCTCGGTGTGCATGTAGTCTTGAGCCTTTCCTCGATAAAGGGAGAAATGTCACAACAGAAAATGTTTTCACTTAATTGAGCCTAGCCTTGGAATTGAAGAAAAGAGCTACCAGTATTGTAGGCACACTGAACAAATTTAGGAAGGAAGTGCCACCTTCTGTAAAGAATTCCAGAGATCCTCTGTATAGCACTTTTCTTTATAAAGCAGGAGACGCCACTCTTACTTCATTCCAAGCTAAAAAGCAAAAAATGTACTAATTCTCAGTTTACTGCACACTGATGTTTCGATTAATGAAACACAGGATAAACAAGCTCCTGAGACCATTACATTTTACAATAAGACAAAATTTGTTGTCTTCAATCAGATGTGCAGAAAATACAGCATGCGAGCAATGAGCTGGAGCTGGCCTGTTCATGTATTTTATAATATACTAGATTTATCAATGATAAATGCTCATACACTAAACTAAATAATTTCCGACTCTATGATGTCTCTAAGGTCGTACATCATGAGGGTTGCTAAAGAACTGATAGGTCCCTACAGAAACAAGAGAATGTAACAACCCACATCGATCTTTCAGAGAGAAATTTGTCCTGACCCTCTACCTGGCGGTAGCCACAAGCAGTGTCAGATAGGGTTGTGCAACAGAAATAAAACAAAACTAGTGTGTTCAAAATGTAAGAAGTTTGTCTGTGGTTCATGTTTGAGTAAAATAAAAGTATGCATCAAATGTGAAGAAATTCCAAAAAAGATTGATGCACACAATTTTTCAGGGGAGCCAAAACAAACTTCGAAAGTTATCCAGAATCTAAATGTTTATTTTATAAAAATTTACAAATACAGTATATAGTTACATCTTGCATTCCGCCCAGATATAAGCCAGTAATATCAAATGAAAGCTGGAGTTTTGTAGTTAATAGCTTGTCAGAAACCAAAAATTGTAAAAAAGAAGTAACTTAAGCCCCTATTACCATGGCGTGCATCAAAGATTATAATTTTCTACTTTATATTAATATGTTCTGTGATTCTAAAAAAGATCAGTTGCAAATATGTAAAACTTTATCCTGTGTGTAAAGATTTTGTTATTGACTTTTGTTGAGAAGAATCGATATTTTGATGTCAGAAATTTTATTATACTATATTTTGTCTTCATAAAAGTAGTTTCAAGTAATTAATCAGAAGTAGAATCAAAATAAATCCCTGGAAATTGAAACCAAAGAAAGTATTTTAGCTTTAAAGTACTAGCAGTCAACAATGATCGCTCAGTGTTCAACATCAGCTGAGCAGTTTCCTTTACAGCGAATATCGTCCTGTATACCTTTGAAAGTATATATGATGAGAAATTTCTATAGCACTAACTTTGGAAGCAATAATTCTGCTGACTCATTTAGTGTTGAAAACAAGTTTAGGGCTTATTTTTCTACCAGAGAATCAATGAGATACATTGTTGTACTTATGTCACTAAGCAGATACTTACATTTACATTATTTCCTGAATGAACAATCTGTGTCAAAACAATTATTTACATTGTTGTTATAAATTATAGTGGTTATAATATTCAACCTATTGTCCAAGCTATTCAACTTGAAACTAGTTCGTAGATACACTTCATTAGGATTTTACAATAATCTCAAATAATTTATTACATTAATCATCGTAATTAAAGGCTGGAATTTCAGGGAAGTTATCACCATGACACCTTATATGTACGTATATGCTCCAATAACACTAAATTCAGCATTTTTGTAAACACTGTTCTTTAAAAAAAAGTACCGTAATGTTTTAATATTGTTTCTCTAATGTATTGGAATATACATATATTTAGTCTATCTTGAAATATAGATGATTTACCAATTTTATTTACATGTTCTTTCCACAACATTTCTCTTTATCAGTATCTCTGTATTTCTTGAAACTCATATCGTACAGGGGAGGATGATTATAAACATGATTGAAGATTCTTTGTTTATTTCTGAGAAATTGAAAAATACACGATGTTTTGCAGCCATACTGTGTTACCATCATTTATTTATTTTCTAAATGAACGCTGATCATCACTGTTAATTTGAAGCCAAGTCACTCCAGAGCAGGGGCGGCTTTCGAACAAGGGCTGTGGAGCTGCAGCACCCCCAGACATTTGTGGCTCTTGTCTCGTTTTTTGTCATGAAATACATTTATTATACAGTCTCTATTTAGCGGCTCGAATTTAAAAAAAAAAAAAATCTCTCTCACTGACAAGCATGCAATCGTTAGTGAAGTCACTTCCTCCCCTGGTGCTGCCAGAGCGAAGCCAGAAACAAGGATTATAGGGTGAAGCCACTTCCTCCCCTGGAGCTGCCAGTCTCGTCTTGGAAGCTTTGCGCGTTAATTTTACCTCTCCCCCTGCTAGCCCCTTGCCAAGAATCCAGAGTTTCCAGGCGCTGCAAAATTTGCAGCAGTTTGTCAGTAGCGTGCAGTTTTAAATACACTTTCTTTAACGTTGTGAGTATAACAAGTGCGACAGTGTTTAATTCTGTACAATATTTACAGTCTATTCAGTTCAGTACCTTAGCAATTCAGGAGAAATGTGAAATTAAGTGCCCATCAGTTGAATCTCGTAATGGAAAGAGCCGCTAAACAAACTAGCCTACAAAGCTCGCATATTTTTTGCTAATGTATCCATTATCCCTGCTTTCTTCTCTCGATCTCCACACAGTCTATATTAAATTAATGTGTTTGAAAGACAATTCCATCAGCTGGGGCAACAAGATGTAGTTTTAAATAATAACAATTAATATTAATAATTTATTTGAACGATCATAATAATGGTACACTTTTGGTTCGCACTCCCGATGAAGCAAAAAGCTTGTAGCTGGGAGTGGCACTTACATCGAATAATGAAAAAGTAATATTACAAGTTTAAGCCTACACTAAAATAATTATTTAATTGTTTAATTTATATAATCAAATATATGTAAGCAAAAGTAAAGTGATGAATCTATACTAGTAATAAATCTGTAGCCGAAATTTTTCTGGTAATTTTCGATTTTCCAAAACTAATTGGTCCTAACCACCCTGAAATCGAAAATAGCTTTTTTGAAATTTTTGTTTGTATATCTGTCTGTCTGGATGTTTGTTACCTTTTCACGCGATAATGGCAAAACGGATTTCGATGAAAATTGGAATATAAATTAAGTTCGTTGTAACTTAGATTTTAGGCTATATGGTATTCAAAATACATTATTTAAAACGGGGGTTATAAGGGGGCCTGAATTAAATAAATCGAAATATTTCGCTTATTATAGATTTTTGTGAAAAATGTTATATAACAAAAGTTTCTTTAAAAATCATTTCCGATCAGTTTTATTCTTTGAAAAATTTTGATAGGACTGATATTTAATGAGATAAATGAGTTTTAAAATTAAAATAACGGCCATCTAATGCGGTGTAATGAAATAAAAAACAAATGACTTCGTCTATAAGGGGCCTTGGACAACAACAATCGAAAGTTATGAAAGATAGCCTACAGAGAATGTTTCTGTGTTTGTATGAAGTAATATCGGAAGCTAAATTAACCGATTTGTATAATTAATTATTATTTCACCATTGGAAAGTGTAGTTTCTCTAGATGGACATAATGCTATAATGTTATTATAGTAACTTCTGAGTGAATTGAGGACAGGTAAGATTAAAATAGCTTCTTATGCACAGAAAACTTGATAGGCTATTCTGTATATTCGTTTCTTGTATTTCTTAAAATAATGTTTATGAACACATTCATTTTAATCTCAGAGAATTAACGAACAACGAAAGTGTATTGATTTAGTACGCAGTAATAGTATGTTAGCTTAGCATTCCATTATTTTATAATCCAAATTTTTAACTATGCTCAATTGAATCGTATTAAAATACATAAAATATGTATGCATTAAATGCAATGCAAAAACATTGGGTAATGAGCCAAGGAGATTATGTTGCACTGTTGTAAAAGTTGTTCCTCCTGAGATTCAAGAGCTCCCATAACAAATTAAAAACTTACTTATCGGAGTACATCCGTTATCAACACAATTTTTATATAATATAATATAATATAATATAATATAATATAATATAATATAATATAATGTAATATAATATAATATAATATAATATAATATAATATAATATAATATAATATAATATAATATAATATAATATAATATAATATAATATAATATAATATAATATAATATAATATAATATAATATAATATAATATAATATAATATAATATAATATAATATAATATAATATAATATAATATAATATAATATAATATAATATAATATAATATAATTTAAGTTGTTTAAGTTATTTGAAGAGTTCAAAACCATAGTGAGCCAAGCACCATTTACTGAATACGTAGAAAACAATGGTTAAAATTAAGTTATTACCATAATTCAATGGAAACATATAGCAAATAAAATAAAGTATACACATTAAATCTAAATGATGTCAATGTTCATTAAACTATGGTTGCATGTAATAAAAATTAAGAAACATATTAAAGGAATTGTCATTGCACCAAATGAGTGCTCTCTGAACCAAAATGATCACATTTTAATTATTTAAATGTAATTTAAATTAAGTAACATATTAAACGATTTATCCTTCTATCAAACACGAATGTTCCCTGGATCAAATGTCCTATTTTAATTATGTAATTACTTTATATTTATTTCTAACGGGTGCAGCAGAGTGCACGGGTACAGCTAGTATCAAAATAATACAAGAAAGAATAATATAAGAAATACAAGGAAATTATATCAAATATATGTAAGCAAAAGAAAGTGATGAATATCAAAAAAATAAGAACAGTAAATGTTGTTCATGAGAAGGAGCCATTGCTAGAATGTTTTCAAACCATAATGGAATCTGAAATATCTAACACCACAATAAATGAGGCAAGCACCCTGGTGCATACTCTTGAAGATCCTGAATTCAATTTCTGGCTGTTTTTTTTTTTTTTTTTTTTTTTTTTTTCATTTATTGATGTATCATGTAGATATATTATACAACCAACTACAACATCGCCAGTTAGATATTTCTAAGGTTCAAATCTGCATACAAAAAATTAAATTATGGTTTATTTAACAACACTCGCAACTGCAGAGGTTATATCAGCGTCGCCGGTGTGGCGGAATTTTGTCCCGCAGGATTCTTTTAAGTGTCAGTAAGAATCTACTGACATGAGCCTGTCTCATTTAAACACACTTAAATGCCATCGACCTCGGCTGAGATCGAACCCGCAACCGACTGTGCTACCGAGGCCGACTCTGCATATCAAGCTTTGTAAATGCCATACAGACAATACGGAACAGTGCATAGTTGAGTAGCGAGATCTGTGAAAATGAAAACCCTAAAAAGCATTGTAAGGTCGAAGGGGTTCAGACAAGGGTTGTGGCAGCCAAGGAAGTGTGTGACCTCATTATTACACAAGCTAACACCCGATTCCAGATCATAGATCATCTGATATTATCTTCTCTTCTGTGTCAAGAAAAATTTGAATGCTACAAAAGTTCATTTCCTGAAATGCTCGATAAAGACAAACTAAAAACGGAACTCACTGTTGTATCAGAGACAAGAATTCAGAAATATCAGTGACGCAGTCAAGCTTTTGCAGTTTCTTCTATCTGAGAACTTGCAGGCCTCATTTTCAGAAGTTGTGAAACTACTACGCATAGCTATCACTAGGCCTATACCAATGAAAAATTCCGAACCAGAACGTTGATTTTCGTGTTTGAAGAGAGTAAAGTCCTATCTTAGAAATACGATGAGAGAAGAGAGACTGACCGCATTAGCTATGTTTTCCATTGTAAAGATTATGTTAAACGACATATCGGATTTTAATAAGACGATTCAAAAGTTTGCAACCTACAAGACAAGGCGCTTGGAACTAATCTTTAAATAAAGTAAGTTGCTTGGTTTATTTTTGTATGCAGCCCCCCTTAATTCAATACCCACGAGCCGCCACTGCTCCAGAGCAATGAATGCCAATGCAAATTGCTGCAGCCTGTGCTGAATGTTGTAAAGAAACCAGCTCCGTATATTTAAACCTAGAGGTAATTAGATGGCATTGTTTGCTCGGTTATGATCACCATAGCGGAACCATAGCTTAAGTTGTAAAAGGTTACAGCAAACTGAAATATCATTAACACAATCTAAACGCTAAGAACTATTAATGGAAAGTACAAATAACGTGTCCTTTCTCTCTCTCTCTCTCTTTTTTAAATGAATGACACTACTCATGATGTTACATCTGAGATTCTGGCTGATATGTAGGCTATATCTATTATCAGGCAGTACATCTCACTTGACGATATGTGACATATGAAGAACAATTGTTTTTAAACATCTGAAGTCTGATGTGATGTCTGCAGAGGAGGGGGAAAGGAATTGGCCACCCTACCCCATTATCTCCTGGTCTAGTTGCCTTATAAGTTATGCCTTGTTGGTGTCACTTGTGAGGTCGAGGTTCAGACCTTTCTTCGGACAGTTGACTAACCAACAATAACAACTCATGATACAGAGATTACACTTGTCCCAGATGTTCACGTGTCACACTTCTCCCATACTTACTGCATAGAACTTAATTCCCTACATTTTGTACATTTTATAACACAAATTACATGACTTTTTCTCAGTGTCAGCAGCTGTCCAAATTTTCTTGGCAACTTTGAATCTCTAAACTATCATTTTCTCGTAATTCACAGTATTCATTGTTTTGTCAACTCTTCTTTTTCTTCTGCTATTGTTATGCTACTAGCTTATGTCTTATGAAAATCTCTGTCTCTACCTCATTTGAGGTCTTCTGCAGTTCCTGTTTATGATAGGCTAGTTTTCTCTTGCCACTCTTACAATTCTCTCAGGGTCCATTCATGATATATGCGGATTTCATTCCTACCTTCTTCTTGTGATGCATTTCTCTTTCTCCTGTATTTGACATTATTGTCTGATGTTCCAACTTTTGGCTTTGTTAAGGCCACTATTTTCTTTAAAGTTCTAATTTCAGTTGTTTCCATTAGTTACTTGTGTTCGAGATATCTTGTCTCGTTTCTGTTATATATGTTAATATGGACCTTTTATTCTTTTATGTATCCTTACTTCAGGTTCTTGGTGTAGATATTTTTTTTTTCCTCCATATTACATCGTTTAAGTATCCAGATACTCTGCCTTCTTTACTTGATATTTTATTTCATTTTGCTTTGTCTCCATGATTGTTATTTCAGCTCATAACTTGTTCAGTTATGGTATTGTGGAATACTAATTTCCACTGTAAATATGTTACTTATTGTAAATGACTGTTTTGTTTGTGGACATTTTCATTCCACATTTTGCAGAACTTATTGCGAAATGATATAGTAATTTCTGTAGATCATTGTCACTGTCTTAAATTAGAACTGTGTCATATGCGTAACATATTACATTGATTTCTTTTGTATCCATTTTATATCGTCATTTTATTTTTGTTCAATAAATTCATTCATTATATTATTGAAGAATGGTGGGCTTAACAACGAATCTCCTTGGCATGCTCCCTTTCCAATTCCTATATCATCTCTTAGCTTTCCATCAACCTTAATTTTTTGTAAAATTGTTTGTTTTTTTCACTAATAAGTGAGATGAGTCCCATTTGATACATTATGGTATTCTGTGATTTGTAAAACTGTGTATAATTGTAAATTATGAAATGCTTTCTCTAAATTAATAGAACATAAAAATGCTGGTTTATTATATTCTAGTGCCTTCTCTGTGATTTGACAGTAACAGTCATATCAGTGAATGATCATTCTGCTCATAATCCTTGTTGATCGTTGTTTAATTAAATTTTGTCTTTCAATTTATTATGAATTACTTTAGTTGTTGTTTGAAAAGGGTACTGAGGAGGTTTATTTTTCTGTAGTTTTCTCGAGATTATTTTTATCCTTTTCTAAATCTGGTATTAAAATGCTGGTTTTCCATTCATTTTTTTAGAAGGCTATTTTACGATGCTTTATCAACAACTTAGGTTATTTGGCATCTGAATGAGATGAAGGTGATAATGCCGGTGAAATGAGTCTGGGGTCCAGCACCGATAGTTACCCAGCATTTGCTCGTAATGGGTTGAGGGAAAACTCCGGAAAAAACCTCAACCAGGTAACTTGCCCCGACCGGGAATCGAACCCGGGCCACCTGGTTTCGCGGCCAGATGTGCTAACCATTACTCCACAGGTGTGGGCTTTCCATTCATTGGGTATGGTTATATTATAAATAGTCTGTTGTATTAATTTAACTTCCTTTATGATTAATTTACTTCTTCCATGTTTCAGCATATCGTTATGATATCTATCCCTGGCAACTTCCTGTTTTCCAGTTTCTTTATCATATCCTTGGTCTCATCAATCAGTTCTGTGATCAGTCAGCTCTGCTTCTTCCATATCATGCAATTCCTCCAGAATCATTGTGTAAAGGTTGGTGAAGTATTTGATCCACGTGTCTTCTTCTATTTTTTATGTTTATAAAATAATCTTCAACTTCATTCCTCTGGTTACGGATCATTTTTCATATATGTTTCTGTGATCCATAAAAATCTTTTTGTAGGTTATTAGTAGTGGAAACTTGTTAGCAATCTTGTTTCCTTTTTTCTGCTATTAATTTTATCCTTGACTTGTTTATATCTATTATATTCTTATTGAGTGTTTACTAATTTTGATTTTAAATATGCTTCTCTTTGAATTGTGGATAGCAAAATTCTTCCACCTCTTTACGTAACCATGGAGTTTGATTTCTACTTGTGTGTGTTCTGTTCACTATTCTTTGTCCCAATGCAACCTTAGAGTTCGGTTTCTACTTGTATGTGTTGTGTTCACTATCCTTAGGCTGATATTACACTATCAAATTTTAACCAAAGAAACTGAACAAGATTTTGAAGCAATGTTAGAATCAAAGATATGCTATTACACTACATCAAAGATGTTTGAGCAAATCCAGTTTTCCGTATACTAGAATGCTGCGGAAACAAATATGGATTTCAAGCAAACTGATGCCATTATTGCAAGTGCGGGCGCGATATTAATATTGGTTTTATTAATAAAAGCTATAAAACACACAAGAAAAAAAAAAACAAAATGTTGAGTTAGGAAATGGGTTGCGGGGCAGAGTTAGATCTATGGGAATTGCAGATACAATTGAAGAGGGTATACAACAAATGTAAGAGCCATTTTTGTAATTTTTATAGGTTGTCAAAACAGGCTGTATGTTGAAATTCGGAGTGGAAGTAGGCCTATATGATTTGAATTGAGAAAAAGAAATTTTGTTCTCTTGTTTTGTTTGTTGTTTACACCCTTAAGTTACGCAAGAATTGAGTCATATTCAAGGTATCTAACAATGGACTTTCACACATTCCAGTATTTAGTTGAGAATGTTGAATGCAGTCACCTGATTTAGTATTACACTTTTTAACAAATTGCCAAATCAAATTAAGAAACTAAATGGAAGTAGTTTAAAATTGTATGTTAGGTCGTCATTATGTAATAACCTATTTTACAACCTGCCTGAATATATGGATTGTTCTCTTATTTAATTGATCATATAGCCTAATTATATGACTTTCTTTTGTGTATGCAAACTTGACATTGCGTATTGTATGGCTGAAATGAATTTTTATTATTATTATTATTATTATTATTATTATTATTATTATTGTAAATTTTTATACTGAACAACAATGTAATTTTATTATCTCAACAATAGGATTTGCTCTCCACACAGTAACACAGTATTCATTAGTGCACTCCACAGACGACAATGACAATTTACTTGGACTATTACGAACAACAATGAACTGTTAATCTTAACTAATATTCACAAAGCACTATTTACAACACAGAACTGTCAGTTCTCAGTTCACAGCTCGTTTGTCTTGGCTAGTTCTTCTAGCTCAGTCACTCGCGTTCACAGAATCTCGAACCCCAGACCTTCAGAGACGATCCGCTGCACTTCGAACTCAGGTCCCCCAACTGCGGTCCACTGCACTCGAACTCCGGGCTTCAGGCTCCACAGTTACGGACACAACTCAAGTCGCGCTCTGGTCTCGAAGCTGGCTTCACTGCTACACAAGACTAACTCGCTTACTGTCCAAATCTGCCTGTAACAACACGGCTTACTGACTGACTGACTTTCACTTGCGTCTACTCTTTTATAACCAAACTATAGTTTCTGGAGAGTTCGCGAAAGATTCCACTCTCGAATAATCTGGATATTTCCACTTCTCTGCCGCGGTCGCTCTTTCCCCTTTCTCCCCACAGCACATGCCCCAGGAAGCAGATGCGCGCGCAACCTGCCCATCACGGCCGACTTAGCCCTTTCTCTGTCGGTCATGAGATCGAACCTCACGTGGCCATCACATTATTATTATTATTATTATTATTATTATTATTATTATTATTATTATTGTCTTTGAAAGAAGACATGTGCTGGTCACACTGGTAAGTGTCATTTCTCTAATCTAACTATAAATTGTTGTGTCATAAATTTGCCCCTGTGAGAGTTGAGATTCATCTGCCATTTTCAAGTCAGTGTCATTGTAATTTTGATCAAATGTAATGACACGCAGAAAGTCGTCAAAGAATGGTCCAAGATGATTTTCGTCCAAGTTCTTGTATCAATCAAAGAAATTTGATCGAAAAGCTTTGATAGTGTAATACTGGCCTTAGTCCCAATGCAATCATGGAGTTCGGTTTCTACTTGTATGTATTATGTTCACTATTCTTAGTCCCAGTGCTTCTGCTGCATTTAGTATATTATGTTTTTATTCCATTTAGTATTCATTTATAGCGAGATGTCCATTTATTTCTTTGCTGGTAATTTTTTTATTCTTTTTTTTTTTTCATAAAGGTGTTTTATACTACTGTATTATCATCAAGAGGAGCACGTTATTTAATTTCATCACATGCTTATTTCTTCACATTCCCTTCATTTGGATATGCAGACGTTGTACCAAACTATTGTCCCTGCCAATGTTAGAGTTTAGTGTTCTCAAATTCATGATTTAGGATTGCTGAATAGATCTCTCAGATATAACGTAGTTCATAATGGACTGATAACCTCTACTCTGCCATGTGTATTTGTACTTCATGTCGTGTTCAAAAATGTAATATCCTTTGGTCATTATCAGTACAGAAATGAATAACTAATTCTCCGTTATTATTGTAAATGAAGAGTCCACTGCAAGAATGATGGATGTCATTTTCTTGTCGAAAATTAACCAAGACTGTCAATGCATAGCTTAAGACATATAGAATGTACATAGAGAGTTATATGGCATTAACACTGATAGTCATTGTCCAGTAATAATCGGAAAATCACAGTTTAGCTTTGAGCGCTAAGTATTTCAAACTTTCAATTGCTCCTCCTGAAAAATGTGTTCCAAGTGACATCCATCATTCTTGCAGTGGACTCTTCAAATTTCTTCATTAAACCTATACTTTACACCAGTGTTGATATCATTTCCAACACATGCATTCAGATCTCCTAATCTCCTGATTGGTTGATTATGGAGTATCAATTGCAATTTCCTTTGCAAAGTTTCATAAAATGTATTTTTCTCATAGGCTGTTTTATTTTCTTCTGATGCATGAACACTGAAACATTTAAAATAAAATTAGTAGAAACTAATAAGATTCATATAATAAGATTCTTTCAGATATTGCTTTATATTATTTAATAAATGTTCTTCTTTTGATCTGCTATCTTCAGGTACCCCACTCTGTAGTAATATAAAACCATCACTTAGCACAACATCCTCCCCCCCCCCCTTTTTCTTTCTCTGATATGGCATGCAGATCTTAACTTTTAATTCAAGTATTACTTCTTGATCTTTGCACTTTCATGAATGTACCTTCCAGGAGCCTAATCAACTTTTTTGCTATAACAAAACTTAAAACATTTTAGATGAAGTCATGTTATTTTACCACAATTTTCTATCTCAGTCTAAAGCAAAATTTTTTACCTTACTGGAAATATTAATTAATTAATTAAAAACGGTTTTGAGTTGTATATGTCTGGATTAAGAAAGACATTTAATAGTTACTTTTTGCCCATGTCAGTTTTAATGAAGAGATAGTGTGTGTTTTTTAGGCCCAGTTGTACGATCATGGAAAATATATCTCGGAATAGCTATTGGTGGGCTAGTCCAACTAGAGAATAAATGGAGTACCCTGTTGTGTGACGTTCATTTATTCCAGGGTTATCTATTCCATAGTTAACAGGAATGGAACAAATGTTGGCAGTATTTGTAGGTGGTGTTGTGTTTAAAAAAAATATGGTTTATTTAACGACACTTGCAACTGCAGAGGTTATATTAGCGTCACCGGTGTGCCAGAATTTTATCCCACAGGAGTTCTTTTACATGTCAGTAAATCTACTGACATCAGTCTGTCGCATTTAAACACACTTAAATGCCATCGACCTGGGCTGGGATCGAACCTGCAACCTCGAGCACAGAAGGCCAGTGCTATACCGACTATGCTACCGAGGCCAACTGTTCTGTTTATGAAGTGCATTCACAATACCAGTAATTGTTGAAATTAATATTTGTAACATAATCTTGATCACTTTTTTGTCTGCGGAGTTTTTATTAAAGAAATCTAAACGAATTAGAAATCAGTACTGTAATATACTGTACAAGGTACATGTAAGCTAGTTTACTTTGTGAGAGAATATAAGAATGTTCTAGAAAAAAGAACTAAAGTCATAACTTCTAATCGAAAGGTAAGAGCTGAGGAGTCCATATAGGTTATTTAATGCTCAGATATTACCTTCAGAAATGCAGAACATAATATTGATATTATAATATTTCTTTAACCAAAACTCTAGACTACTGGTACTGTACAATTTCCATTAATCTATGGGCTTCCGAATAGAGTTGTTCATTTCTGAAGTACACCACCTTCCCGAAGGTGACCCCAATTCATGACCTTATGAATTTTCTTCCAATTTATTTATTTACTTATTTTAAATTTTCAGTATCTATACAATTACGATAATGTGAACTATTTATACTGTGTCACATGTTCCCAATTATCATTGATTAATTCCAGCACACTTATAGCAGTGTCCTTTTAGTCTGAATCTTACCAGAAATTCTCCAGATCAGGTCAGTGCCTTATTTCCTTTTGTTTCTGTGTTCTCAAAAATACGTTATGCAGTAACATAATATCCATCTTCACTATCAGAAAATGTCATGTCTAGATGCTATCATTTTATAATTTATTCTATAGATAACAATTTAACAGTGACTGAAGTCGGCCTCGGTAGTGTAGTCAGTATAGTGCTGGCCTTCTGTGCTCAAGGTTGCGGGTTCGATCCCGGCCCAGTTGATGGCATTTAAGTGTGCTTAAATGTGACAGACTCATGTAAGTAGATTTACTGGCATGTAAAAGGACTCCTGCAGGACAAAATTCCGGCACACCGGCGATGCTGATATAACCTCAGCAGTTGTTGCGAGCATCATTAAATAAACGATAATTTAAAAAATTTAAAATGACTGAAAACATGGAATAGCTTATTTGGAAGATATCCTCCAGATAATGCAGTCTTCAGAGTTCGTACAGCATGTATCTTGCGTAACCATGAAATTAATTTTAACAGGACTTTATTCATGTTTGTACAACTGGATCTAAGTGTGCATGTACTATTAGCTTGCTATTGTAATTGTTTTGTTAATTAATTAATGAATTATGAAATTTTATTCCCTTGTTTAGGTTATGCAATGATTTTACCTAGAAAATTTTCGTTTGCTTGAAAATTTTTCCATTCTGACATGTTTTAATTGTTGACAAATAGTGTGCATTTGTTATATATGATCGCTTAAGAAACAATTCCGTGTAATTGACAAAAATCTAATTTCAGAGGAGAGTAAAGACAGATTTATATGAAAAGGAAATCTCGATTTTAAACCAAGAAATTTGCTTACAATACAAAAATTATACTTTCCCATAATCAGTTATAAGAAAATAGTAGCAGTGATAGTGGTAGTAGCCATAAAGCCTTCTCTTCCACTCAACCAGTATTAGAACAGTATTAGAACAATAGCAATACAATAGCAGAAATACAGGAACAATATACAATTAATAATAATAATAATAATAATAATAATAATAACAACAAAATGAAAACAAGTTTAATTACATGTAATTCTAAAAATCTAACAAATTATAGTAAAGTGAATTGAATTGTTAAAATAATAAAGAAAATGTATATGTTAAAAGTAAAAATCATATATTAGAAAAAAATTATATTTAGGAAAGCTCACAGGCAAAGCAGTCTATTTGACAACCGGGTTTTGAAATTAGTAAATGTCTGACAGCCCCTTAAGGTATGAGGTAGGGAGTTCCAATGACGAGAAATTTAAACGGTGAATGATGAAGAGTATCAGGATGTGTTATGATGTATACTCAATGTACCAGTGATCTGAGATCGAGTATTTAGGTTATGGTTGGAACATAAATACACAAGACGAAATGACAGATAACTTGGGGTTGAGGTATGCAGAATTTGAAATAGAAGAGAAAGACAGTGTAAAGTTCTGTGATCGTTGAACCAGAGCCAAGATAAAGATTCGAAAAATGGTGAAATATGACCGTATCATCGGACATTGCACATATATCTTATACACATATTATGAACACGTAATTTGTTCAAGAGTGGTGCTTAAGTCAGTAAACAACACGTCATAATAGTCAAAGGGTGGCATTATGAGTGTTTGAATTAATGTTTGTTTCAGTGGCGCAGGAAAGAAATGCTTGAACCAGCTTAACGAGTGAATAGACGAGCAGATTTTTTTTACAAGTGTGCTTTACTTGGTAATTCCAACTTAATTCGTTATCAAAATATATTCCAAAATATATTCATGTACTATATTTCTAGACCTCCAGGAGCTATTGGGCTAGCCAACCCAACAAAAAATATAATTTCACCAAAAATGTCAGTTATACATATGGTATTGTTTCTTAAGCAACAATGTCTTCTTTGGCAAAAGAGATCACAAAACATTATAAATATACAGAGTGTTTCAGATTTCAACCCAAGAAATTTATGGGGTTGTAGAGGGTTCCTAGGTAAGTATTATGAGATAGGTAACTAGGGGACTGCGAGTTCAAACTTGCATGTAATGGCGTGAAATATTTTTTGGGTTAACACGTCACTGATTGAACCTGCACGTTGCATAGCTATACATTTGCAGATGTGTTGGATACAATATTGCTACATCTCTGTGGGACAAGCGGTAAACAGTGTAGGTGGTTTCTGTCAGAGGATGAGGTCGACAGTTCAAACTTCAGCAGGTACTTTCTCTTAACATAAGGTATGTAACTTTAAACTAATGTTGTAACATTAAAAAGCCAGCTGTAGTTATTTTATAATTAACGTAATAATGACAATAATTGCTTAGAAGTGTGAAGAAGGAATGTAGTTTGAGAAATGCATATCCATTACTCTGGAAAATTCACAGTATATTTATCATTAAGTTGTAGTGTACACAAATTGTGCATAACAGTATTCTGTTTAATAGGAAATATCTTAACAAAGTGGATAAATGAGAAAAGAAAGAAATTTCCCCTTTTCGTCCTCCTTGAGGAGGAATAAGCACTATTCAGGAATTACTGTACAGTAAGTACAGTACATATACTGTAATAAAGGAAAACAAATTAGGCTATTATTTCACTACTCACTGTCAGTTGAAAAACAAGTTACAGAAGTTTTTCAAAGTAACGACCTCTGCCTTAAGTACAATATTTTTCTGAAACAAATCATGTACTTTTTCTGTTATTAATTGTTCTTGCTTAACTATTAGAAACTACGTACAATGAATTTCATACAACTTATATATTAAAATGGATCAAAAATGCATTAAAATAATACAGAACACAAAAAGTCATGCACTCGTCACATTTTGCAAATGAACACCAGCGCGTTTCTAACAAATATCAGCTCCATATGAGTTCAATACAGCTCAATTGAACTCAAGTGAACTTCAATGACTAACTGGCTAGTGTAATACTAAACAGTATACTCTTGCCGAAAGTATAATAAATAAATACTACAATACGTATTTCGGTGGTTCAGAAAAGAAAAAATTCAAATATCTCATGAATAAAATAAGAGGTGTTGGGATTAAAAAATATTACCATGGTCACACTCGAACCTACTACCTTCTGCCCTGATGCTGACACGTTATTCATTATACCAGAGCCTCATTTCGATAATTCTGTTTTAAAGTAGGTACAGTTCTTCGAAAAAGGAATGAGACAATGAAATATTCTAAGTCCCAGATACAAGACACTGCGCATGATCAGAGGCTCGAAGCCCAGATAAATAAGATAACAGGTAATTCAGTTATTTAAATTCAATCTATTTGGCTTGTTGTTAGAGCAGGTTCTGAAACTTACTTGAAAAACTACAAAAAAAAAAACGTAAATATCTTGTAAACATAGATACATAATATCAAAATCGTACAGTAACAAAGAAATTTGGCCCTAAAGCGATATCGACAAGACCCGCAGAAGGTAGATCTTCTGTTTTGTCTCAATGGTTTAGTTGGCTAAAGTTTCTGCATGTTATGTAGAAGGGAGTAGGTTTGAATCCTATACCCGTGAGGTTTTTATTTTTTTAATAACATTAAAACTGAGTTCTACAGTCCTGGAATTAAGTGGCCGATTGCGAGCGCAATGAGCTTGTTATTGATAAGTTTTAATGGTCACAGACAATACAAAATTAAAAATTATAGCCTAATATTATTAAAAATTAATGAATGCATTAATTATGATAAATATAGATTTAAAATGTGTGCCTCTGCGGCATATATTAACAAATAATTATTTTAATTTAGAACTTAAGATGTCATTGTAAATGGGGTAATTTTTTTTAATAACAATAAAATTTAGAATGTTTTAACAAGCATTAGGAAACTGATTTTAAATAGCAATAATAATTACATTTGAATATTAATCATATGAACCATAGATACAAATGGCGACACAAGTGTTTATCCAGTCGTTTGGGCTCAGCGTAGGCAGGTGCCATTCAAAACTACTGAAAAACAATGCTATATCATGAAAAGAACCAAGGCAGGAATCATGAAAGAGACCACAAGAAGCACAAGGACAACGATAAAGGCCATGATAAGACAATGGTGCTTGTCATGGTCCATGTCTTACATCATGTCTTGATCATTGTCATTCTTGTGAGCCTTATCATAGTCTTTGTTGTCTTTGTCATGGTCTTTACCTTTATTCTTGTTGTCTTTGTCGTGATCTTTATCATGGTCCTTGTCTTTGTCATGGTTCTTATCGCGATTTTTGTTGTCTTTATTGTGGTCCTTATGGCACTTTTTGAGTCATGGTCCTTGTTGTCTTTGTCATGGTTCTTATTGTGGTCTTGGTCCTAGTCGTGATTATTATCATGGGGCTTGTTGTGATCCATATCGTGATCCTTATTGTGGCAGTTGTCATTGTTTTTGTCTGTACTGTGATCCTTCTTGTGTGGTGTTTTCATCTTTTTCCTTGTCGTAGTCATAATAGCTGTTGTCTTTACCATGGTCTTTATCATGGTTCTTGTTGTCTTTCTCATAGTCCATATCATGGTCCTGGTTCTTGTCGTGATCCTTACTGTGGTCCTTGTCGTTGTCCTTTTCATGGTCCTTGTGGGCTTTGTCACTGCTCTACATTTATAATTTCATAATGACATTTTTTTTTCCCAATTGAAGTGACTTTTGCCACACGGTTACTTCCATACTTTCATAAAAGATGAAAGATCATGAGACGTAATCAGGAACCTACACTAAAAATGGACAGATAACTGATAATATTTTGTCTGGTGTGTACTTTGGAAAAGGGTGAAAATACACTTGCATTGTCATATGTCTTCCTGCATGGTTACATCAAGATCGTATGAACTCTGCTAAAGAACTTAGACTTTCGCATCAACAAGAGTCATCTCATTCCTATTGTGGGGAACTATACATTAACGAAAACGAATGAAAGTGAAACAAGCAGTGCAGTGGCGTGCTGTCTCATTAATTTCCGGCAATTTTACAGATTCTGTGAAGGCTAAATTTAGAAGAAAAAAAAAACAGTTGGGTTTCATGCAATCCTTAATAAGGTATGATACCATCACATACCATTCCACACCTCTATTTAATTTTAATACTAGAGTATGAGTATCAAATGTAAACAAATTTAACAACTGATAACTCAGATGTTTTTCATCGGAGACCCTGGGTTCCTTATATCAAATTGCTTGTCTACAATCCCTCTATATCCAGATAAATTTCTTCGGTTGAATTCTGAAACACCCTATATATGTACGCATATGACTGGAATTTTACCATTAATGTGTGCAAAACTGATACAGTAAAATCCCTCATAACCAGCACCCAAATAATCGACAATATCAAAACAACGACACTTTTGGCTGGGGCAAAGAAAAAAAAATGATCTTCCACATTGTCACAATCTGGGCTGTCAGTAGGAATTTCGCACGAACTTCATTTTCAGTGAATATTTGAACCTAACATTAGTATATTATTTGTGTTGTGTGATGTGTTTTAAGAAAGAAAATCCATACAGTTTTTATGTTTATTTAATTATGTTCTGGATGTCAGTATTGCCACATTAGGAAGTTAGCACTATCTTTCGTTTTCAGTGAATATTCGAACCTAAAATTAGTGTATTACTTGTGTTTCTCGAACCTAAAATTAGTGTATTACTTGTGTTGTGTTTAATGTAGAAAATCCATATAGTTTTTATGTTTATTATTTATGTTTGGGCCGTCAGTGTTGCCACATTAAGAAGTTCACACGAACTTTAATTTTCAGTGAATATTCAAACCTAAAATTAGTGTATTATTTGTGTTGTGTTTTAATAAAGAGAATCCACACAGTTTTTATGTTTATTTAGTTATGTCCAGGCCGTCAGTGTTACCACTTTAGGAAGTTCACACGAAAGCCCATTTTCAGTGAATATTCAAACCTAAAATTAGTGTATTGTGTGTTGTGTGATGTAATTTAATGAAGAAAATCCGCACAGTTCATTTAGTTATGTTTGGGCCGTCACTGTTGCCACATTAGGAAGATCACACAAACTTTAATTTTCAGTGAATATTGAAACCTGGAATTAGTGTATTATTTGTGTTGTATGATGTGTTTTAATAAGGAAAATCCACACAGTTTTTATGTTTATTCAGTTATGACCAAGTGATAGAGAAATAAGCTTCACATTGCTGCACTTCCAACATTTGGCTTCATGAAGTACTGGTATGAACTTTTTTTTTTTTGTATATACCAATGTTTATTCAATTATCTGGCAAAGTCTTGTATCCGGAACTAGCCTGTCCCTTTAGTGCCAGATAAGAGGGATTCTACTGTATATATGTTTTGAACTGCAGCATCCATATTCGTCTGTCTAAAACTATGTAAAGTACTCTGATAAAGTGTGATGCATTCCGAATGTACAGATATGTGCAAATTATTACACTCGGCACCACATTTTTTACATTTTCATAATATCATGAATTACTGGCCACAAAATAATTCTGTTGGACTCTATGCGACAGGATCACTACAAAAAAGCTCTAGAAACCCGAATTTTTCCACAAATAAGGGACTGGTTCCTTGATGGTGAATGTGTCTTCGTGTAGGATGGAGCACTCTGTCACAAAATCAGATCAGTAACTAATTTTCTGACTGAAAATAATGTAAATGGCCTTCCCTGGCTAGGTAACAGCCAAGACGGAAATTCAGTTGAAAGTCTTTGGTATATTGCAAAGAGAAAACTAAAAAAACGACGATTACCACCAAGGTGGACATCATAGAAGCACTTATCCAAATATGGCACAGGGATGAAGACATCAAGAAACAATGTGAAAATCTTATGAACAGCATGCCAAACCGCATAAAATTGATGATAAAGAACGAAGGGTTTCATACTAAATATTAATTGTTGCAAACAGTGTGTAATAAATGAGTTTTTTAGAATAAATGTTACTTGAATCATATGTATTATCATTTGAGTCGAGTAATTTGCACACATCTGTAATAGGAGATATTGATAGATATTATACTGTATTTTGCACTTAATTTTTTATTTACTTCCTCCTTGAAAAAGCAATATATTACTGTGCGTATGAATTAGAACATTATTCATTAAACCAGTTTCAGAAAACCATAAACGGCAAATGTTAATCAAGTTGATGCAAGAATTGCATGGATAGCTAACTTAATCTACGAAATAATTTCTAATACCTGTACTTGAAACATATTTTACCTTGCTTGAAGTTATCAGCCAGTAATTTTGTTTTATTCTTCCAACAGGCTGTAAAACACCTGCATGATCACAACTTGCTTCATTTGGACATTAAACCAGCAAATATATTGGTGGCTCTGAATGGCATATTTAAGCTTGGAGATTTTGGTTTGATGATAGATATTTCAAAGGTATGACATAAATAATTTATATTGTAAGCATTATGATTCCTCAAATGAACTGTATATAGCAGAAAATGTAGTTCTTATAATGTGGTGAAGTGATTAGAAGCTGTAGATCAGACACAGATAATATATTATGTAGTCACAACTAACACAACCAGCAATACCTGCATCATGAGAAGGTCCCGCACAAAGGATGATATAATGCTCACTGATAAAAATTCACATCTCAGTAAACAGCGAAACGCAGTAAACATCACTTGCCTATTGACTGTGTAACATAAAATTTTTAGTTGAGAACTATTGAAAATGTAATGGAAATATGCGTTGAAAATGAGAGTGGAAAGAGTATACATTTTCGGCCTAACTTACTGATTTATTAGCGCATTTAAATCATCTGAGTAGTTGTCTTAAGGACACGTTCATGAGCGATAAAAAGTTTCTTATAGGGGAGGAGATGATTAATGAGTTTAATATTGCATTTTCTATGTGGATTACTAGAATGCTTTAAAGCTGCATTAAGGAGTATAATTTTGAATCACTGATCATTCATCATTTGATTTTTTTGTTCCTTCGCATCAGCAATATAAATATATAAATTAAATATATAGAGTTATTTCATGAATATGTTAACTCGAGTGATAAGAATTGAAACTATAGTGGGGTTGTTTGTTGTTTATTAAATGTGTTTTTAAATGTCTTAAGTGTCTTGTTCAATAAGAAAATTTGGAAAAGTATGTCATGAACGTACATATCATAAATCAAAAGTTGCGGAATTAAATATTGTATTGAAATCGTAGTGCAACTGGCACTTTACAAAGTGAGATTTCACTGGGTAAATATTTCATTTTATACAATTAATTTTTTCCATGTCACCCTTTGGTACTTCCTCAACATAAAGGATGATACGTGTAATTTTTACATACGAGTTAAGTCATCTATAATGACATAAAATTATTCTCTGCAAGTCTGATCAGTATGTAACGCTCAGCATGTAAATACTTTCATAAACTGCATAATAAGCAATGGAATAAGAATTCCTTTCAGATTCAAAATCTACATTATAGTACAAACAAAAAAATATTTAACCATTTTTCTCTAAAATTTCTGCGTACAAATGCCATGACAGAAATGTCAGTACATAATGACGCGTTTTCCTCTGCCTCTCCTGCTTGGTCAGTAATAAGCAAGACGTTGGTGAAGATGAATATGCGTGTAGTTGCTGTTAAGGCTAAGTCTATATCAGTGTATTAAATGAGATATGTTTCTGTTACGGCAAAATCATCAGCACAAAGACAATGTGAATTTGGGCAATGTATAAAGGAGCAGGACTGATATGAAGAATAGAAAGAAAAAGGGAAAGTCAGAATTAGGAAGAAAAAGAGCTGCACTCAGAAAAAACTAAAAGTGGAAGAGAACAACTTAAAGCAAAGAATAGAAAGCATAAACAAGCTTAGAAATTGAGAGACAAATTGAGAAGAACTGATGAAGGTGATGATCTTGCTGACATTGTGGCTCCTAAAAAAGGATTTAAATGCAGACAACATTATGGAAAATGCAGAAAACCTGTAGAAGAAGCACTGCCCAACTCTCCAACCGAACGAAAAGAAGTCATTGCTAATTTAGCATGAAACGAAGGCATAATAATCAAGAAAACAGAGGAACATAAGTCGAAAAACGAACTACCAGACAACATTCACACAGCAACTCACCATTTCTATGAGGATGATACGATATCATACCAAGCTCCTGGGAGAGATGATTTAAAAAGGGTTCATATTAATGGTGAAATCCAAGAAGTCCACATTAGATATTTATTTGTGTCAGTGAAAGAAGCACATGCAGTATTTCTAGAGAACAGTGATAATATGCATGTGAGTTTTTGTAAATTTGCAGAACTACATCCTGCTTATGTGCGTCTACAGAGTGACGTTCCCCACAATGTTTGTACCTTCATAATACACGAAAACATTAAATTTTTTCTCAAAGCCTTGCACAAGAAGCATGTACCTGTTGAGATTGAGTTTCGTAAGTTCATAGCTCAAGTGGTGTGTGATCAGGATAGAAGTGAATGTATGCAATTAGACTGAGAAGTGCCCGCTGATAAGTGAAACAGACATATCAGACGATCAGGCTAATTCATCATGTGAGTGAACTCAGTGGACAATAAGTGACGGAAGAGCCCAAATTGAGGTAAAAGAAGGTTCTGTTATTGATTGCATTAAACAATTGCGTGATCATTTTCCCTATTTCCTAAACCATATGTATGTGAAAAGACAGCAATCACAAATATTTAAATGTTCTCGAGAAAATGTTGATAATAATGAAGCCATTATACAAATTGACTTTTCTGAAAACTATATTTGCAGGGAACAAGACGAGATACAGGCTGCCCATTGGAACAATCGTCAGATCTCAGTTTTTACAGCTGTTGCTTGGTTTAACAGGGAGTGTGATAGTGAGCTTCAAAAACAGTCCTTTGCTCTTGTTTCTGATTATCTGGCACATAACTATGCTGTTGATATTTGCATAAGAACAATTTTTTCTGATGGGGCTACAAGCCATTTCAAGCAGAAGTTTACCTTAAGCCATATGATGTACTTGTCCGAAATATTTGAATTTCATGTAGAATAGCACTTTTTTGAATCGTACCACAGGAAAGGGGCAGTAGAGGCTATTGGGAGGCATATAAAAAGGATAGCATGGTTGCCTACAAAATCTGGAAGTACAACACAAAATTCTAAAGAATTTGTCCGTCCAAGTTGTGAGCAAGAAAAGCCAGTACATTAATATCCAGGAAGTGTTTCAAGCTGATATAGAAGCTGCAAAAAAGTTTCTGGACAAAAGGTGGGCACACATTTCACCTATACCAAGAACTCAGAAAGTTTATTATGTAAGTGTGTTAGGTTTAAACACAATAGAGTATAATTTAAAAAACAATTTGTTGACAGTAGAGTATGCTGACATTTCATGTGCTGAGTCAATAAGGAAGGTCCACAAATTTAACAGGATAATATGAAAAATTACGTGTGAAATAGACATGTATTTTATTTTTTCATGAGCTTCCTGCTTAATGGATTTCTGCAGTATATAATAGTGTAATGGACGCGCGCGGGTGGGTGTGCGTGTGCGTGTGCGTGTGCGTGTGCGTGTGCGTGTGCATGTGCGTGTGCGTGTGCGTGCGCGTGCGCGCGCGGTTTTTTTTTATCTCAGTGACATAGCCTGAAGGCCAAGATGTATTTTAATATACTTAACCTACAGGTCAAGGTAGCATTGCCAAGTGCATTTCTGTGACTGATAAGCTTGGACATGTTACAAGTGTTAGAACATCAGAAGCGCAACATATTAAAGAGGAAAAATACCTGATTGTGAGTTGTGATTCCCATGGGCACAATTATCATCAAAATTTTCTATGCATTGGTTCTTCAAGCATTGATTTATAATTTCAATTCTATTATTTTCTGATATTAGATGCATAACATTAAATTTATAATTTACAGTAATTTCTAGCTTCCATTTCATGAGTAGCATATTGAATATATATATTTTGTATTTCGTTAAAATATATTATACTAGGCATTTGCACTTAGCTATTACTTTATTTCTTTAGGAACACAGGAAAATAATAATAACCACCAATATAAAATTCAGAGGTGTTAGTACATAACGATAATACATCAGTATATAACGCACTACTTTTTTCACCGTAACTCATTCAATATTAAGTATAAGTGAATTTGGTTTTTTGTACATGAAAGCTAAAACTTTCTTCTCCAAATGGATTTTTTGAAAATCATTTTCGGGCTGAACTTTAGAGAAATTGAGAAAAGAACATGGTCAAGTGTAAAACTTTTACATTTACATCAGTACATAACGACAAATACTACATTCAATATAGGACACAAATTTTGTTTCTGAAATGCATTTTCTAAATTAACATAACCTCCAATAGTTTATTTTTTAAACCATGTGGTCAAATTTAATTTATTAATTGCATCATATATTTTAAACAGGATTTTTTATAGAAAAATGTACCGGTATTCTGAATGTTAGTACGTAATGCATGGAATCCATCTATAAAACAAAATACTTGACCTAGACACTTAGGCCATACTATATAAATACCCCTTCACATGTTGTTAGGAAAGTGTTTGAATATTTATTGGATTTCAATTATGTAACTTTACTAATTATAAACACATAACAAATACAAGGAATTGAGGTGCTGTGTGGAAAGGGGGGGGGGCTGAATTTAGGGAATTTCTGATTTATAAAAGATACATGAATTATTTTTTACATACTAGTTCTGGACATTTACTTGGTACGTACATGCAAATTTTCAAAGCTGTAGTGTGAGTAATATCAGCGTTATTAATTATTCTTATTAATTTTATGTTAATATTTTGATATTATAATTTCTATCTTGTGCTACAATTTCACAGATCTTTTAATTTTTTTTTTTCCAAGGTAGCTTATGGCATGGTAAAACATAATCAGCATTGAGTTTGCTCAAGCTGTAATTATGGTTTGAATTAAAAATTATTAAATTTAATCATTTCAAAATTTAAATTTAATATTAGGAATTAAAAATTGTTAAACCCAATCATACTTTACACTACATAAAACTCAATGCCAATTCTTTATCAAATATTTGAATACACTGAAACAGCAGAAAAAATTTCAGAACAATATGAAGGGTACAAGGAAAGTACAATCTAAGTAGTAAAAAAATAAATAAATAAATGAGATTTTGATGCCAACTGCTAGTTTAGGGTCGGAACTATATTATGAAACGGATTAAAGCTGTCAAAAAACAATTCTATTCTCTTAAAAATTGCTTTTAAACTCTGACCTACAATGGAAGATTAATCGAAGTCAACTGCGCTATTAAAGAACAATTCAAGTAAGCGTATTGTAATAATAATACTGACAGTGATTTCCAAGAGAAAATGCTGTTTCTGTTATTTCTTTAGTGCACATGTTAATTTACAACAATGGTTTTTAAACTCTTCATTATTTATTTTATTTCTTCCTCACCGAGATTTAAAGAAAACAATATAATTAATTTCGCCAGATCAACTGGATTGTGTTTGTTAGTAGACGTAATGGATTTAAGAGTGAGTGATTTAGAATGTGGAGGAGGAGGAGCAGCTTCTACAACTAATCCAAAAAAAGAGGCCGAAGGTAATGAAATAGCAGATATTAATGAAAGAATTCATGCAGTGAATTATGTACTTAGATGATGAAAACTGTCAGTGTCAGTGCTTCAAATGTTTCCTGAATGTTATTGAAACAGAAAGAAAAACCACAATTAAGAATTCATCTTATTAGAATCTAGGGATGAGCACAATAAGTCTCAGGCTCTGGGCAAGGCTTCGGTCTCCTCCTACTTAAAAAAAAAATACATATATACGAGGCGCATCCAGAAAGTAAGTTTCCCGATTTTTTCCCCTTGAAAGTAAACTTAATTAGCCGTGTCAATTGCGCATGCATGACAGATCTATGACATATCAACCATATGCCAGCCGGACAGGTCCCGCCTGATGCCAGTAGCATGGCAACAGTGTCAGTGCTTCAAATGTTTCCTGAATGTTATTGAAACAGAAAGAAAAACCACAATTAAGAATTCATCTTATTAGAATCTAGGGATGAGCACAATAAGTCTCAGGCTCTGGGCAAGGCTTCGGTCTCCTCCTACTTAAAAAAAAAATACATATATACGAGGCGCATCCAGAAAGTAAGTTTCCCGATTTTTTCCCCTTGAAAGTAAACTTAATTAGCCGTGTCAATTGCGCATGCATGACAGATCTATGACATATCAACCATATGCCAGCCGGACAGGTCCCGCCTGATGCCAGTAGCATGGCAACAGTGGTCTGAAATGGAAGCTCTTATTCCTTCTCCCGCTGCCGCATTGCGCCAATTGAAATTCATCGGCAGCTCTGTCAGGTCTATGGGCCGAACATCATGAGTAAGCAGATGGTGCGTCGCTGGTGTAGGCAGTTTTCCGAAGGTCGTCAAAGTGTCCATGATGAAGAGCGCAGTGGGTGACCGTCCCTCATCAATGATGATCGTGTTGAGCTGGTGCGGCATGCATCATGGAGAACCGTCACTTCACGATTACGGAGCTGAGCAGCCATTTTCCGCAGATATCGCGATCCTTGTTGCATGAGATTGTCACTACGCACCTGCTGTTCATAAAAGTGTGTGCCAGGTGGGTGCCGAAAAACCTGACACCCGAACACAAAATGCAATGTTTAGGAGCAGCACTGACATTTCTGCAACGGTATCACGATGACGGCGACGAGTTCCTCGACAGGATCGTCACGGGTGATGAGACTTGGATTTCGCACTTCACCCCAGAAACCAAGCAGCAGTCAATGCATTGGCAGCATAGTTGATCTCCGGTCAGGACGAAATTCAAACAGACGCTGTTGGTATGGAAAGTGATGTGTACGGTGTTCTGGGACAGGAAGGGCATTCTGCTCATTGACTTCATTCCAAGAGATGAAACAGTGAACGCTGACCGTTACTGTGAAACGCTGCGAAAATTGCGACGTGCCATTCAAAACAAGAGGCATGGAATGCTTACTGCATGTGTTGTGCTCCTCCATGACAATGCTCGTCCACATACGGCTCGGTGCACAGCAGCTGTTTTGAGGGAATTTGGCTGGGAGTTGTTTGATCATCCACTCTACAGTCCTGATCTTGCTCGCAGTGATTTTCACGTTTTCTTGCACCTCAAGAAATTCCTGTCCTCCGGTGAGCGTTTTGGCAACGATGAAGAACTGAAGATGTCTGTCACATGCTAGTTCCATTCACAGGTGGCAGAGTTCTACGACAGAGGGATACAAAAGTTGATCCCACGGTATGACAAGTGTCTCAATTCTGATGGTGGCTATGTTGAAAAATAGCTGTACCTGTTGCCAATAAATGTTTTCCTGAAAGTGTGTGTTCTTTTTTTTTTTTAAAAAAATAGGGAAACTTACTTTCTGGATGCGCCTCGTGTGTGTGTGTGTGTGTGTGTGTGTGTGTGTGTGTGTGTGTGTGTGTGTATATATATTAACAAAGTTAAGGTGAGAAAGATAATCTAATGATATAAAAACAAGAAACATATAAAATATAAAGATATATAGGAACAACAAACTCAAAATGAAGTAAATATAAATCTTAAAACAAAGTTAATATGAATGAAATAATAACACTGAACAACAAGAATTTTGCTCCGATTTAAAAACAATATGTCCCTTATGGTTTGGTGTGCTCTGAACCCGAAAATGCAACTCTTTTCTTCGTAGCATGTAAGGTTTTTAAGATATACTATGATTTCACTTTTTGATGAGCGCTGACCAGGAAACATCTGGCACAGGTTGGGGGTTATAAACCAAAACAAAAGCTAATGCATTTTATGAATTTATGACTTATTTCCGGTTTCTTATGGTTGTTTGCATGTTCTTTTGTTCTTGTAATAAATAAACAGATATTGGTCCCTTCTATTCAGTAAATTTCATAACAGTTTGAAGTGAGGTCTATGCAATGAACAAACAAGGGTGTGATTTTCAGTATTTAAAAGAAAAGTTTACCATTTTAAGTGAAGGTAAATTAAAAGAGCGCATTTTCATCAGTCCACAAATTCACGAAGTTGTGGCTGATGCTTTGTTTGAGGAAAAACTTTCCATTACAGAAAAAATGGCATGGCGCACTTTCAAAGATGTTTGCTCAAATTTCCTTGGAAATCCTAGGGCAGACAACTACATAGAACTTGTTGTGGAAACCATGTCAAGTGCATATGTCTCTCAAAATACACTTTTTACATTCTCATTTTAATTTTTTTCCTCCTAACCTTGGAGTGGTAAGCGATGAGCATGGGAAAAGATTTCATCAAGAAATATCTGAAATGCAAAGGCGATATAAAGGAAGATCATCATCCAGCATGCTTGCAGACTGTTGTTGGTTCCTTGTAAAAGACAGTCCCAGATCTAGTTATAAATAGAAATCATCCAGAAAATTCTTTAAATGTAAGTTCAAATTCCGAAATTTTTCTCATTATACGCAAGAAATGTTTTTATTGTTGTGTTTTAAACTATGTAACATCATTTTTGTATCCAGTACACATTTTTCAAGTATTATGAGGCATTTTGAATCACTAGTGTGTTGTAATTTTACCAGTAGCAGTGAAAAATTAAAAAAAAAAAAATAAAAGTTTTTTCATACAAAATTCAATTCATTTTTCCCGGAAAATGGAACGTGATGGGGCAATTTGGATTTTAAATTCAGATTTAGGGCACAAATATTAGTAATGTTCATCTATTTTTATTTCAGAGCAAGACAGAAAGTAAAAATTTGTTGTTCATTGTAATCATAATACAATAATAATAATCTTAATGCAATAATAAATAATAATCTTAATACAACAATAATCTTAATACAAAAACAGAATGTAATATATGTAAACTATATCATTTTCAGAAATTTATTACACGTGTATTTGACTTGTTTAAGACTCCTATAAAATATATCTATTTCTCCTAAGAAATGCAATCCATTATAAGTGTGAATAACTCTATAAATAGGACAATAATAGTCATGGACGGCTTTAGAGGCAGTGCCATCATGCCATGACACTACCAGGACACAAGAGAGAAAAGGAGAATTCATATTTTCTGTGCAAAACCAGAGAAATAAGTTAAGCTTGTACTAGCGAACTCTACCAGCAATATTATCATTGCCGCCAACCTCATAACCAGCGTTTGCAACATGGATCTGTGTCAGGCACTACAGCCCATAAGAAATATAATGGGATGTGCGCGCAGTATTCATCTTCTCCCGTCTCCATTTCAGCAGGTACAGTTTACTGCTCTCGTTTTTAAATGCTTGGGTAGCTGTATACAACTCCATTTACTATCACTCCTCGCACTCTTGTCTTTTCTCCCGCTTTGTTGGAATAAGTTTCTTAGAGGGAACGGTGCAAAAATAAGATAAAATCCCTTCCTGTTACTTGAAATACTTTGTTTAAGAATGCTTTTATTTCAATATATTTCTAAGTGTAGTGCGAAACTGTAAACCTGTGAAGTGTTATCATATTTTGTAATTTTGTGAAGGAATTAATTCAGTTATTACTTTATTAAAACATTCTCTTTCAGTATTAACATATTAAAACTAACCTTGTGTTAAATAATTGACTTACATAGCATTTAAAATTGACCAAAAGCAGCAAAGTGCTAAAGTTAACAGATCTGGCAAATTCAACTTTAAAAAAACAACTGTTTGTGTGGATGAGATATGTAGAATGCGTTCTTCTGTTTCCTGTGTGTTCTGTTCCGAGGTGAACATAACTAGTTAAAAATTGGGTGTTACAGATTTACTACACTTAGGCCTCGGGAATAAAATGAAACTCATAAAAAATCAAAGATTCATATGAATAACATCCTCAGCTTGTCTATGTTGGTTAAAGCAAATATTGAAATTCAGTTAAACTTACACTACAGACTCGCGATTGCAAAACATAATGAGCAAGTTGAGGGAAATAAGTAAGTCCTAAATTTAATAATAAGTTGTATAAAATTTTATTAAGAAGGCACGATTGATCCGATGACTTGGAATACAGGGGTATGTTTCGTGAATTAGTTTACTTCAGTTCTGAGTTGGATAAAAAGTTAAAAGAGCACTTGACCAAGTCAACAATATTTAAGAGTACTTCTAAAATGATTCAAGACAAGTTGCTTGATTGCATGTTAAAAGTGTACCATGTAGAAGTAAAAAAAGATCTAATGATTTTAGACTATGTTTCTGTCATCATTGACCATATGACTGATGTTTCAACTCATCCTACTATTACTTTACATTATTATTGGAAAGCCTGTCCATTAACAGACAAGCCCGCATTTTTCCTCTAATAATTTGTCTGGACTTTGTATACAGTTATATACATTTTAGTGAGTTTAATAATAATAATAATAATAATAATAATAATAATAATAATAATAATAAAATGTCAATGTTGTTACTGTTTATTCCTTATCTTTGACACTAGACATTAAATCTTGATGAGCCGGCACTGCTTTTATTTTGTTTTGTTTTATTTTAAGATGCGAACTAACAGGCCATCCAATTACAATGTTCACTTGTAACTAAGGTATTAATTATTAAATACAAAAATATAAATCTAATGATATAAATACAAGAAACATAACATAAAAAAATATAAAGTAATATAGAAACAACAAAGCCAAAATAAAGTAAATAAAATATAAATCTTAAAACAATTTAATATGAATTAAATAATAATCTTAATACAAAACAACAGAATGTAATATAAGCTATATCATTTTCAGGAATTGAACTGTTTAAGACTGGTATAAAATATATCTATTTCTTCTAAACTATGCAATCCATTATAAGTGCGAAGAACTCTGTAAATAGGACAATAAGAATAAGAATTTGTATTTACTTTTGGAATAAAAAAAATATATTTGTAAGAAGCATTGTATTGGGACATAATAAGAAATAATATCATGTATACTAATATCATCTATTTTATTATTTATTAATTTATATAAAAGCAGTAAAGCATTGCAATCTCTTCTACGTAATTGAATCATAAAATTGTATGTTTCATATTGTGGATAATAATTAAAACTTTTAAAATACGGTACTGGTATTTTAGAAATTTATTTTGAACTTGTTGAAGCAAATTTATATGTTTAATTGTTGGGTTCCAAATTATTCGAACAGTATTCTAATTCTGACTGAACTAATGCATAAAAAGTTTCTGTAAGATAGGAATATTCAAATAGAGTTACGAAAGATAAAACCTAGCATTTTATATGCATTACAAACAATACTAGTAATATGTTTGGAGAAGTTCATGTCCTTGGTGAATAATACATCCAAGACTTTAATTTCTGAACTATAATTTAGCTTAATACCCTTGATTCAATAATGATATGACAAATCTTTTGAACTTCTGGAGAATGAAGTTGTGTTACATTTATTTATATTAAATGGCAGTTTATTAAGTTCGCTCCATCTATTTAATTTATTCCACAATATATGCACTGCTGGGTGAAGAATCTACATAAAGATTAATTTTTGGTCCTACAGAATTTATCTGTTACGTTAACAATGATTACTAGAGGAGAAAAATTCACTTCAGTGCCGGGGATCGAACCCGGGTCCTTGGTTCTATGGACCAAGTGCTCTAACCACTGAGCTATGCCGAAATTCAGTCCACAGCACCGGATTGAATTTCTCTCCTCTAGTGTTTTTCCCTTTGTGGCCTTACTCCATGTTCGACATATATGTTGACATATATTAAGTTATTGTTACCATAACAGATAAATTATGTAGAACCAAAAATTAATCTTTACGTAGATTCTTCGCCCAACAGTGCATATACTGTGGAATTCCGACCACCAGTCACTCAACTGAGTGCGCTCCTTGTATAATGGCAGTTGACTTAATATATGTCAACATATATGTTGAACGTGGAATAAGGCCACAAAGGGAAAAACATTAGAGGAGGGGGATTCGATCCGGTGCTGGGGATTGAACTTCAGCATAGCTCAGTGGTTAGAGTAGATTGTACGTAGAACCAAGGACCGGGGTTCGATCCCCGGTGCCAGAACGAATTTTTCTCCTCTAATAACCATTGTGACTTTGAAACAGTTTGGAAATTTATGTGTGTATTTGGAGCAGTGATCGTCAACTTGGTCGATAAGGGGCTCGAGCACTCAACACTGCTAGCTGGCAGAGCAAGCGGGCATTACATCTCCCACTGCATTATGCAATCGTATCTCCCGTTCAGTAGAGACTCTTTGTAGAAACTAACTGCAATATTGAGTATAGGTAGTAGGCCTAAGTTCCAATGCTCGTCATTTCCTTTGGGAGTAATTTCATTCACGATTTCAAGGCTTTAACGTATGGAATCAGATTTTAAGATATCCATAGCCTAGCGGTGGGAAAAGTTGTTCTTTTTTCCAAAACTGTCCGCAGTGTTCCAGTTCCAGAAAAGTACTAGTTCTAATGAACAGTTTCGAAATAACAGTAAGCATCTGACACAACGTAATGATCACCAAAAAATTAATTATTACTACGGTACTACATGATACATAATTTTATTTGTAATAAGCATTGAGGTTAATTGAGCTATATTTATGCTGTTATTTTACCATAAACTAAATTTATAACACCGTGCAATATGGTATATACATTTTTATAAGTTTTCACTTCGTTGGATATATGAAAACAAAGACTTTGGAATAATAATAGGTACAATCCTACAATTTGGAATTTTATTTATTCTTGGTGTTATATTAATAGCAAAAGATGTAAAGGAAGCTGGTTGGCCAATTAAATGCAATTGTTTAATATTGAAGTGCGTCCTGCAAATTTATTGTAGTTAAATTTCTGTGCTCCCCACATCATATTCATCTGTGAAGGAACTACTGTACATCCAAGCAGAACAGTTTGGCTAGAATTATTGTTATTGTCTCTGACAAAGTATCTGGAGTGTTCCAGACAAGATGCTTGGAAGGTATGTTATACAGTACTCCAGTTCCTATGAGCAACAGTCTGTCAGAAACTTCTACAGAGTGTTCCAAACTGCTGTTCTTTTTTGGAACTGTTCTTTTCTCGGAACTGTTCTGAAAGTACTGTTATAATATCTCTATCATAGACCCGTTCACTGTGGATGTAGATTAGGGTGGAGTGAACTTTTTTTTTTACATATATCAAAAAGCTTGGCATGCAAAAGTTGATATATTATGAGAGTGTTTACCTGTTAAATTTATTTCATAATGGAATCATATCTTCAGATGCCACAAGAGTCCCAAAGATTTTATCTTCCATTATTAATTTAACTTTTTACATTCATTATCATTTCAAATTTCATGTAATGTTAGTGTAAGTGTAAACAGTAAGAAAAAAATTATCTTCTCTGAAACTCAACTTCCAAATGCTAGAAAAACACTGAAAATCTGACTGATTTTTATAGAAATGTTAAAAAAAATCACAATCATGGCTACAAATTTCTATTGATTAATTGTTTATAGTTGAGACAATATGAATTCGTTTTTGAAAAGAAAAGTTATTTATTTAAATTAAAAGTAATTTATGTACATGAAAAACAAGTATGCTCACCTCAGAGATTACAGCTCTTAAATGCTTAAATGTAGTTTGTGAGCATAAGTGAATAACAAATAAGCTGTAAAGAACTATTAACTCTGATTATAATAAATATGATCTGATTATATTAAATATGATATTCACTTTTCTTTTTGTTTTTGTTTTGGTAGGTTATTTTACAATGCTGTATCAACATCTCAGATTATTTAGCATCTGAATGATATGAAGGCGATAATGACAGTAAAATGAGTCCAGGGTCCAGCGCCAAAAATTACCCAACATTTGCTCATATTGGGTTGAGGGAAAACCCCAGAAAAAACCTCAACCAGGTAACTTGCCCCGACCGGGAATCGAACCCGGGCCACCTGGTTTCGCAGCCAGACGCGCTAGCTGTTACTCCACAGGTGTTCTTTTTGTTGAAATGAGGCAGGGCAATCCTACATTTAAATCTGGCCCTAATATATCTGCTCCTTTGTGGTTCACAAACTGCTGAAGTAGGCTCAGTCACTAAATGAACACACCATTCTACTGATAGTGTATGACATAAGAACTTTGGAAATGTCAGTGGTTCATTATCATTGATATGGCTCTTGATATCTTCTCCGCAGATTGACTGAGTTAAGGGTGGTTCAGAACTGATGTAACTCATATGACATGACTTATGATTTCATAGTAGTTCGAAGCATGGAAGTTCAGCTTGGGTACCTTAAATTTTCTTACATTTTTGCTGAGTTGTTTGTTTCTGGCCCTAAATATACGAGAAAAGGCTAGTTTCCTGATGTCTTCCTTGTTTCAGTTAGCATAGCTAACAAATTTTTGGGGTGTACGAAATACGAATTTCTTTTGATCACAGGATCAACAATGATCTTAAGATTTTCTGGCGGTATCTGCTGAACAGAATCATTTTCCAGAGGTGCCATGGTCCATTCCAATATTCTGATTTCATTTTGATTTCAAACCACACTGGTGCGTATACTTTCACTACATAGGTGGCCAACACAACCAGATTTTCCGATGGGTTATTGGTACTAACATACAAACCAATTTTAATGAAAAATAATGAAAACTCTACGGTCTTGTGGCACCTCAAAATATTCAAATTGAAATGTAGTTTTTTTTTTTTTTTTTAGGGGAACGACAGTATCAGTCTAAACACCTTAAATGTCCAAGTTTATTAAAATACAACAAAATAAAAATAAATGAAGAAAAAACAATGAAAGAAGGTAATTTTTTGGAATAATTAAAAATTTTAAGGCCATTTTTGATAAAATTTTCATTCATTTTCACTTCACCCTAATGTAGATGATGCTCCTGCTGAGCTTCAGCTAGAAATTATAGACTTACAGTGTAATAGAGTCATTCCACGTCAAATCCACAAAATTATATAAATTTTGACCTTCATATTTCTGATTGCGTTTATATTTTTTTTACCAACTCTATGGGTCTGATAAACCAGCAAGTGTACTTTTATTTCCTCCTAAGTCCACATGTTTTTAAAATATTGCATGTTAAAATTCGTTAAAAATGTCGCACAATCCAACATTTAAAGCGTCATATTTCCGAGGATATGTATGTTAAATTTTTTTTGAAAAAATGCATTTAAAAGCTTAAAGTACTGTCTTTTGTTAAATATTTACAAAGTAATTTTAATATAATTATTACAAATATTTTTTTAATGATTCAATTTTTAAAAGTTAGATATCAGTGTGAAATAGCTGTATTAAAAATCTAAAAAAATGCCTACTAGGTGCACTGAAGTATTCTTAATAATTCCAGAAAAAATCACAATGGGATCTCCAATACTTTAATGGAAATTTAATTACTTACGATGCAATGTGTAGCGGTCAGTGCAGCAGCAGTGGATGGGAAGTGTTGAAGCGCACTGGGAGGTTTATCGGCGCTGGATGATCGACTGAACGTTGCAAGATTACATACAGTAGGGATCAAGTCACTCGAGAAAACACTGCTAATTTACTTATTATGATATCCTCAAATATTGGGCCGTAAGAATAAAGTTGAGCATATCCTTTTACTCTACTATTTTGAAGGATGTGCTTCAGATTTTAATAATAAAATGCAGAGCAAAACCTTCTGCTCTTGATGACGCAATAGGAAAAGAGCACTTGCTTCACAGGAAGAAGCATTTGCTTGGAGCGCAACCTTTTGCTTCAGAATTAGAAAAAATGTATGAATAAAGTGAAGCATATCCTTCGATTTAGAAGCATATCCTTCTAAAAAGTGAAGTCTGGTCAGGAGCAGACTCATCTCTGTGGTTTACTGATCTGGTTGAATTACCAGTCGCATTACGTCGTGAAAAATACTACAAATTACGTTGCTGTAATGTTAGGGAGCAGTATAACAGTTTTTATACACTTAATGAAGAAAATATCCAATGGATTACATCTCATTTTCTGGAAGAAACACAGGAGAGGAGAGGAGGGGCCCAAGTGGTGTCTACAATCCCGGAGGCCTGGATTAGATCCTCGGCCAGGTCGTGTTGGAGTTTGTGGTAGACAAATCAGACATTGCAAAGAGTTTTCTCGGGATACTCCCGTTTCCCTGTAACATTCCATTTCATCTATTATCTGCAATAGTAAAAATAGGTTAGAGTGAATTCTTGGGAGTAGTACGGGTTTCCGATGCTGATATAGGAAGGGCTTGGAGCTCCGGCCACTGGAGTTTATCGTCGCGAAACGGGACCTGGCTGTATCTGGGGCTGAGCTAGAATGGCCAACCTGTCAGTGTCAGATTCACGAATGCCACTCAGGCCACCTGTCGGATTTGGACAATCATCGTATACAGGGTGCACAATGGCCCAAAGCGTATTCAAGTGTACGAATCTGTCTCGTGTCCAGCCCTCGTAAAGCCAGTCAGCCAGCCATCCTTGGAAATGGAGATGAAGATTTTTTTTTTTTTTTTTGCGGTTCATGGTCGATCGGATATTCCAATCAGGTATTGCAGAAGAGATGGGTATACATCGGACCACTATGAGTAAAACTGCAGTTGGCCAGGGTCCGTTCTTGACTGTAGAATATGGAAATTTCATCAGTTCGTGATGTGTTCAGTAGATTTAAAAATATTGTCCTATTGGGTGATGGCTTCGAAACATGGCTCATGGTATCACATCGAAATTGGATTTTTAAATAAAGAGACATTTATAATAGAATGTTCCTTTGGCCAACTAAGAAGCGGGTTTCTCATTCTACAATACGCCTGTACAATTGCTGCCTCAAACGTCCCAACAATCATATTGTTTGTTGCTTTGTTTTTCACAATGTAAGCTAGCGAAGTGCCTATATGATCATAATTATGACTTTACAGATAATATATAGGATTTAAATGAAGATGAAAATACTGAAGAGCAAGAGGAACCTGCCACTGGAAGGACTTCATATATATTCACGTCACTGCATTCGTATAATTTTACTACTCGTATTTTATTGATGCACACAGATTAACGTAGAAACTTTAATTAACTATCATTATTTCTTATAATAGGCTTAATTATAATATTTAATAATGCTATTATGGGCACTTCAAAGACGCATGTTAAGAGGAATTTATTTATTAGTATGCCGAATTTTCTTACAATAATTTTTATCATTTTCTGAAATGCTATCTCTTTTCTTTTCCTCTTCACTTCTGGAACTTGTCACTTTTTTCTAATATTCCAGGATGTGTAGCTAAAAATATAATTGTACTTTCAACGGACACAAAGCTACCACTGTCTGAACCGGAAGATGCAGTTTTAATCACGTGGAATCCTTATTTAGTTGTGATTGAAATGTAAAGTAAAAGGAAATCCACGGCTATACAGCCCTGAAGGGCCAAGACCGACCAGCCGGCCGCTGGCCTCACGTTCACATGCCGAAGTAGAGGTGGACGATCATCCAACCAGAATGGAGGTATTGTGTGGTTAGCATGATGATCCCCCCAGCCGTTATAGCTGGTTTGCGATACCAGATTTTCGCTACCTATCGTAACTCCCCAAGTGCATCACGGTGCTGGGTGGGCACCGGTCCCATACACTGGCCGAAATTCCATGAGAAAATTTCTTCCCTCATGAGGACTCGAACCAGCGCGCATTCCATAACGCGAGTCCTAGGCAGGATGCCTTAGACCACGGCGTGGGACTGTGATTGAAATGAGTGTGGTTTATTAGAATCAGAAGGAAACTTGCTATGTCATTGGGATGCTTACCATTGCTGCTTATCTCATTTCTTTATGAAACCGAACACCCGCACTCAGCTGACAAAGAGCGCCGACAAATACACAGTACTGCAACATGAAACGACACAACAACATTCATGAGCACATGCTCCAGTCTTAGAAGCATATGGTCGAAGGATAAGGTAGAGGTTATTCTTACAATTCGTAGCATATGCTTATACTTCAACCTTTTGCTTCGGAGCACATCCTTATACTTCAACCTCTTGCTTCGAAGGAAATCCTTCAGTTTTATTCATATGGCCCATTTGTACATTATGCTTTCTAAACATTTGTTTTCATTCACACTACACTTTAAATTTTCATTCGCCTACCTTCTTTCTTGAAAGAAAATTGTTTTACTTGGCCTAAATCTTCAGTTTTTCACAACGGAATGAAAGAATATAATTTTAATGTACCAGTTATTGGTTTTAGATTGTGGTATCTGGCCTGGAAATTTTCAGTGTGGTTTTTGTGCTTATTCAATGGACAAAATATAAATGACACTTTAGAAATGTTTTTTTGTGACCAATCAAACAGTTTTTTTTGTTGTTGATGTTGTTTTATAGGATCTTGTATAGGCTGCTCTCGTTGCAAGTCTTTTAACAGTTCCTCCAATGCCACCACATGGACTTTTACCATGCGACGTTGCAAAGAAATGTCATTCAGCACTAATTCCATAATCGTCTTCATGCAAGCAATTATTTTTAAAATTCTTTTTGTTTTTGTATTGTTAACTTGATCCTTCGGAAAAGTAAATGATTTTTTTCATATCGTTGAATTCTTGCTTTAAGAAGTTGATTGCTTCAGATTGAAAACAATGAAAGGAATCGGTGTCATGTTTCATGCTTTCTGAGATGACGACAATATTTTTGTGACGAATTTCTGTATCTTCTTTGAAATATACTACGAAAGGATGTATTGTGTCTTGGCATTTTGTCCAATGCACACCTTGTACTCAATCTTGTATTACAAATGAATAATTTTTAGAAAAGTCTGCAATAGGCCTAACTATGTAATTTTCAGGTTGTACATTTTCTTTGCATTCCGTCAAAAATAAAATATGGCGACTTTTGAAGGGATGATGATGCATCTTCTACATGAAAAACTTTACTTGCTTGGAAGCCTTTTATTTTTTTTAACTTTTCACGGGAGTATCGTTTTCGTTGTAGTTTTCTTTTCTTGATAGGGGATTCTATTGACATCAAACTCTTGTTTAATTCCTCAATATTGGTGATTTCTAGCGGTGTATCCATAGATCTGCTAGAATAATAACTGGGATAATCACTCTCTCTGCCCTCACTTTTATTTGATTCATGTTTACTAATATCACAAGAACTACCGGCTTCACATTTAATTTCATCTGACCTATCTGGAAGTTGATAGATTTTTTACGGAAGGAATCACATATTCGCACATTCAAAGACTCCTTTAAATTGAGCTTTATCAATAAATCGCTACTTATGCGTCTTAGTGTTTTCTTTTTAAACGCGTGATTAGAAATGTCAAATGGATTTAAACACTTGTTATATGTTACGCGTTCTTTACCGTCACTGATGTTGTATAGAAGTCACGTCACTCCGTGAAATTCAAACCCTGACTGATTATTTTTCTTTTCTATATTTTGTCTCCTGCCATCTGTTTACTGCCATAAAGTTTACTGCCTTACCCAGCCTTGCTATCTTTAAACACTTCGCTATATTACAGTATAAACATACAGCATTGTGAAGGGCTCTCCCTCTTAGCTGTTCTGGCAATAATAAGATAACTTTAGATATTTACTGTTCCTTAAGGTATTGATCATTTGATGAATGAATGCATTTCTTTCGTAGTGTTGCGAGATCAGTTATTACATGCAACGGGGGATTTCGTAAAAATTGCCGCCGACAGCCTTCTAGTCTATTTTTTTTTTCTTATTTCAGTAGGTTATTTTACGACGCTTTATCAACAGCTTAGGTTATTTAGCATCTGAATGAGATGAAGGTGATAATGCCGGTGAAATGAGTCCGGGGTCCAGCACCGAAAGTTACCCAGCATTGGCTCATATTGGGTTGAGGGAAAACCCCGGAAAAAACCTCAACCAGGTAACTTGCCCCGACCGGGAATCGAACCCGAGCCACCTGGTTTCGCGGCCAGACGTGCTAACCGTTACTCCACAGGTGTGGACTCTAGTCTATCTATGGCTGCAAGTAGTACATTAGCTGGGAATCGCGAGCGCGTGCATGCCTCCGGAAAATAAATTGTTACAAATATATGTGTGGAGATCCCACATTTCTAAATGCAGTAGTTTACAGATAATACATCAGGGAACAAGTCTATAATTTTTTCAGATTTTTAACTTGGCTATTTAACATAGTAATTAGGCTTTGAAAATGAAATGATTAAAAAAATACGCCAAATTTTAAATTTATTAGTGATAGGCCTAAAGTAATAAAAAGTGTTGTATTTAGTCTTTAAAATTAAAATGCGCCAAACCGCAAATCTCAGTTATTTGTAGAAACAGAGTTCCAAGTGAGTTTATGTAACAGTGCGCGCATAATTTGCGTAATTTCAGATAGTCATAACTACACAAATAATTAATAATTGTGAAAATAAAACAATACGGGTATCTTTATTTGATGTCTGGAATTCATGAAAAAAATTCGACCATTTCCGAGAAGGTAGTGTTTTATGGCTGTGCGATTTGACGTGGAATGACTCAATAGTGAACTGAAGGTGAAATATAAAACTAGAAAGAAATGTGGGTGATTTTTATTCACATTTTTCGTGAACTAGATTTCTCACGCTTCATCAACATGCTTCCAACATACTTTGCATTTTCGGATCCATATAAACATGCGAACAGTTGTTTTTGTTAATGAAAAGTAAGCAAATCTCATCACAGGAATAACTAATTCATCTGTTTACAATCTACAAATTTTTCTCAGTTCATGCACTGCACAGATCATAGTGCATAATATTGAGCAATTATTATGCGAGAAAGGAATAAAAAAATCCGGTAAAATCAGAATTACAGAAGGTCAGTCAGTAGTTTCACTAATGATTCGTGATAATGCATTTGTGTTTGTTTTATTTTAAGTAATATGTAAATATCATTTAATGAAACACGAAGTACAGTGCACTGTAACCGAGTTCAATAATATCAATATAGACTTTTCAGTTGTCATGTTTTGTAACTTTTTCAGTTACATGTTTTGAAATGAAGCACATTTATATAGAATGCATTAACTAGCCATACGTTATAATTACATTTTATAACATAGCAATATGAAAGGGGAAAGTATAAATCTAGAAACAATATATTTAGTTTTATTCAGCTTCCATTTCATCCCTAAACTATCAATTGGTTTCATATACGTAATTACCAGTATTGTGCATTCACATTAATTTAAGTTTAATTTGATTAATATGAGAAATAATTATCTCAAAAAAGGAGTGTCCACTGCAAACCTCTGACAGTTGTTTTCGTCATTGCTTTGCCTGCTGAAGAGGAGAACCAGTGGAGCGGGGAGCAGGGCACGCTGAGGTGACGTCACAGTGTTCCGAGTTGATGATCACTGCTTTAGGGGGTTAAAAAAGAAACTCCGTATATTTTTATTTCTGCCAAAAATTTTTTTGGAATATAAATCAAAATTGAAAAAATTAAAAATGTACGCGCATAAATGCTTATAAATTTTGTTGTGTGTGTGTGTGTGTGTGTGTCTGTGTGTGTGCGTGATATATATATATATATATATATATATATATATATATACTGTATATATGTTGATACAGCGTCGTAAAATAACCCAATAAAATAAAAAATACTATATATATTTGAAGATGGAACTGCGGAAACTGAATTGCAAAGAGATATTTTAGGAACTGCATGTGCTGCTCATAGAATGCATAGCTCCACTCAACGATAAGGATCTGATGGGAGATATACAGAGTGTTTAAAAAATACGGGGCATAATTTCAGGTATGTATTTCCCACATGTAGATAATCAAAATAGTTCATTACAACATGTGTCCGGAAATGCTTCATTTCCGAGTTATGGCGTTCACAACATTGAAACTCACCGGAACGTTTTTCTTTCCGCAGGTCGTTGTCATTACAGAAGATGTTCAAAATGTCCACCTCCTGCTTGAATACAGACCTCACATCAATGTCTCATTGACCTGCGAACACGATCCCAAACTCCAGGAGTATTGCGTATGTCCTCAGAACATGCCACAATTCGATTCCGAAGGGATTCCAAATCAGGCACCGGAGACGAATAAACCAATGATTTTAAATGGCCCCACAAGTAGAAATCGAGAGGGTTCAGATCAGGTGAGCGTGGAGGCCAAGCAATTGGGCCACCTCTACCTATCCATCGATCAGGAAACCTTCGATTCAAGTACCGGCGAGTCATACGACTGAAGTGTGCAGCAGCGCCATCATGCAAGAAGTGAATGTGTTGACGATTGATCAGTGGAGTGTCTTCTAAAACATGAGGTATGGTGTTTTCCGGGAAGTTTGTGTACGCCTGCCCCATAAGTCTGTTTACATGTACAGCACATAGGGTCCAACTAATCAATCACCAATGATACCGGCCCACATGTTGAGGGAGAACTGCACCTGGTGATGAGATGGAACAGTTGCACGTGGGTTTTCATACGCCCATACATGCTGATTGTGGAAATTTGTTATGCCATCTCGTGTGAACTGTGCTTCGTCTGTAAATAATACTAAGGCAGGAAAGTTCGGATTTACACCACACTGCTGCAAGAACCACTGACAGAACCTAACTCGTGCAGGGTAATCTGCTGGTTACAGGGCCTGTACACATTGCAAATGATAAGGATACAATTGATACTCTTTCAACAGTCTCCAGACAGTCGTATGAGGAACATTGACTTGCAGTGCTACCCTTCATGTGCTGATAGAAGGAGTTATGTTCACAGCCTCCAGAATCTCCTCCTGTACTTCTGGAGTTGTAGATCTTGGTCGTCCCCTTCCCAAACCAGGAGAGTTAAATTTTCCATACTCGCACAGACAGTAATGGAGATATACAAATGTCTTCTGATCTGGACATTGTCGCTGTGGGTACCTCTCCTGGTACAAATGACGAGCCAGCTCAGCATTGCCGTTTGCCTTACCGTACATGAAGTGTATCTCTGCCAGCTCTTGATTTGAATACATGTCACACAGTCTAACACCTACACAACACTGAATGTAACCTTCGCCTCGGAATGAACCGTCAGAATGCCCTCTTAATGTCTCCTTTGATGGCAACGACCTGCGGAAAGAAAAACGTTCCTGTGAATTTCAATGTTGTGAAGGCCATAACTCGGAAATAAAGCATTTCCGGATACATGTTGTAATGAACTATTTTGATTGTCTACATATGGGAAATACATACCTGAAATTATGCCCCGTATTTTTGAAACACTCTGTATTTTGACCATCATGAAAGTATTCGTGAATTCAGTTGAGAAAACATTTTGTTGCGGAAAATTACATTAATCCTTATTCCATAGATACATAAAGACTCTGCAAAATCTTTCCATGCTTCTGTGTTTGCACCAGAAGATAACATGCATCAACACGTGTGGAGCAATGACAGATGACATGACATAATAGATAATTATTTTAAACTAACAATCTAACATAAAACATTGAAAGCATGCGGGATTTTTACAAGAATGTACTTAGATTATGAAGTATCCATGTAAGGTAAGGGACTGTATCTAAAGGGTTTCGCCTTATGATCCTATGATGATTTAGGCCTGAATTACTGGTAACTGGCTAGCCATTATAGATTACACTATTAATATACATATGTTGCAAGTCATTAACAACACACACTTTAACATTGCACAGCACCGACAAAGTACTTGTATTATAGTACAGAACAAACACAAGGGTGGCCACAGGATCCAGTCTCAGTGGTAGCAAGATGGTTAGGAGGCAATGGATGGACGAGGAGAGAGAAAATTGAACATGAAAAATAGCCAGTTCTCAAATCTAAATTACCTTGCAGACGCATTCATAGTTTAAAGCACTCACTTTTGTTGAATTGTTTACCGAGTGTTTGAGAAAACATGTATTGAGCATGTAGAGAAAAATAAAAAAATAACGCGTAAACAAAATAAAAATCTCATTGGTAGCAATTACACGACATCAATGTGAGGTTATCACGCCTCATTGCAAAGTTTCTCTATGGATCCAGCCTACAAATCACATTATTTCGTGACAACCTTAATTAATTTTCCAGCAGCTTCAAATATGGTATTGTCTCCGCATGTTTAGAAAAACAGCAAGTCTGCCATTATTACTTCGAAAAAGTATAACAGATGTGCTTCCAGAAAAGGTTATTATACAATAACTTGCAAGACTTTTGTGAAGAAAACATTATTGAGAAAATTACTTACAACCAATGGGTGGCAGTTGATAGAACAAATTTAGAAATCATATAGTCACAAGATGATTTTTTTTTTTTTTAGAAAAGTTGTCCACAGAATTACAAGTCCTTGCACCACCATACTTTTATTTGACAACTGCAAGCTACATTTCACAGAGAACAAAAACATACAGGAAGAAGAATTGTTAAGTCATATGTGATTTTTCGAAAAATTATACCTTCGTCATCCAAGATTCTGTACAGGATGTTCACTGGAATAACAATCATACCACAGACCACGGTGCATTAATTTGTATCTATTTCACAGAAGAATGTGAAGAGAAATAAAGGAATCTGGTGCCTTAAACATGAAATTAATTAAGTTCATCTTTGTCAATGTTATTTGTAACCTAATATGTTGATACAGCGTCATAAAATAACCTACGTAAAGAAATGTTATTTAATAACGTTTCTAAAAGAGGAAGTAAGGTTTGTTAATGAAATTATTTAATTTTTCTGACTGTGCAAGTGCACAATATAAGAATAGAAAGAATTTTGTAAATACATGCTACCATGAAAGGAATTTTGGAGTATGCGTAGAGTGACACTTTTTTTGCAACATCACCTAGTAAAGGCCCTTATGATGGCATTGGCAGCAGCACTAAAAGGCTTACTGCGAAAGTGAATCTTCAGCCACTTCAACATCCTATCATAACATTCAAGAAATTGGTCAAATAAGCTGTGAAAAATATTAGTGGCATTTCTTTAAATTTTTCAGCAACGAGAGTTATCAAATAAAATATGAGCTCCTGAGAAAAAAAAAAACAGTGTTGGAAATCTAAATCACTATGTGGAACACTAACAATACTTCCTTCCATCCCCATTTCAAATAACAAAGCTGTAATAAAACAATACTCTGTCTCACATGAAGAAAAAATAGCTGTACTTTGAACTGATTCTGTACACTTTATTTTCCTGTAAATAACATTGGTTTAATGCTAATGTACTCTCCTGTGATTGATGTTCATCTATACACTACTCTGTTACTACGACATGTGTACAGTGCAGCGGTTGCGTAACATCTTGTTGAGTAAGTCAGTTAATTTTTTTGAACTTCGAGTTCCATCCTGAAATTTTGCACACATACTGCACTCTATTTAGGAGAATGCAACGATATTTTTTAAATATTGTTTTAGAGTAGCGAAATTCCTTAAATTAAAAAATTAGAATATAATTATAGTTTACACACAAACTGCTACATTTTGTCTATTCCAATGCCATATGTGTCGAAATCGTGTTTAATTAGATTTAGAATGAGCCTAGAACAGTGCTCCAACGACAATTTTATTAGAATATGAGATATTAAAATTAATATGAAGCAATGTGTCGACTCTTATGGAAATTTATATATTTTGTAACTATTAAATTAAAGAAGCTTGGGAACAATAAGAAGAGCTATGTGTGTATTTTCACTCATAGAATGCATGAAAAAGTTTTCATAAAAATTGATGACATGAAGGTCATTTTTCTCTTTAAACTGTCCAAATTGACTTGGAATGGCTCACATACAGTTTATGATGCATTAACTACCACAAGAGTCATTATATTTGTTTGTTTATTTGTACAGTCCACCATTGCACAGACTTACATTCTTCCTTTCACTTCTAACGTACTTTTGCAGATCCTTGCTGTAGGTTGCGTTTATATTGACAAAAAGTCATTGTCACACAGTAAATGATTATGGAACTTCATATCATAGAAAATTGGGAGTGTAATAAACTTCTTCTTCCTATAAAATAGTTCATCATCATCATTGGCGCTACAGCCCTTGGTGGGCCTGGGCCTCCCTTAGTAATTGTCGCCATCCGTCTCTATCTTGTGTAGCAGCCTTCCAATTCTTGCACCCCAACTTTCTGGCATCCTCTTCACTCCATCAATCCACCGCAAGTGCGGTCGACCTCGTCTTCTCTGACCTCCTGGATTTGTTATTATAATTTTTTTTGCAAGGTTCACTTGGGTCCATGCGTATTACATGTCCTGCCCACCTCAATCTGCTAGTTTTAACTGTATTGATTATATTTGGCTCTCCTAGAAGTCTATATAATTCATAGTTGCATCTCCTCCTCCAGATACCTTCCTCAAATGTTGGACCATAGATCCTTCGCAGAATCTTTCTTTCGAAAATCTCCAATCGTTTTTGGAGATTGACCACATTTCTGCCGCATATGTTAAAACTGGTCTCACTAATGTTTTGTAAAGAATAATTTTTACTTTCCTGGATAGAGCATGCGAACTAAAGTGGTATTTCAAGCCGAAATATGCTCTTTTGCTTTCATTAATCGATTAGAGATTTCTTTGGACATGTTATTATCGCTAGTGACCACTGATCCTAAATATGTAAAGTTGTCAACTTTCTCAAAATTATAATCTGATATCTGCAGGCTGTCTATCTTGTCAACTATCTTTCCATTATCTGCCAACATATATTTTGTTTTCCTCTTGTTGATGGTGAGGCCTATTTCTTTTCCAGCTTGTTCCAAGGAAAGGAACACTTCCTTTACATATTTCATGGATCTGCCAATAATGACAATGTCATCCGCAAATGCCAATATTTGTGTGGATTTATAAAAAATGTTGCTCCATGTTTACACTTCAGACATCCTGACGACACTTTCCAATGCAATATTGAATAGGAGGCATGCTAATGCATCTCCTTGACGAACTCCATTGTGTATTTGGAATGGTTTCGATGTTAGGTTCTGTATTTTAACTTGGTTGTATGTGTTACTCATTAGAAATTTAACCATTCGAATTAATTTAGTTGGAATATTCAATTCTTCCATTGCCACGTAGAGCCTTTCCCTATTAATACTGTCATAGGCACACTTAAAATCGATAAAAAGCAGATGAAGTGGGATACAAAATCCCTTCATTTTTTTCTAAAATTTGTCGTAAAATAAAAATCTGGTTAATTGTAGATTTTCCAGTGCGAAACCCTGTTGATAGTCCCCCAATAAGTTCTCTACATAAGGACGAAGCCTGTAGTATAGGATATTAGACAACGTTTTGTATACTGTATTTAAGAAAGTAATGCCTCTAAAATTTCCACATACTAATTGATCTCCATTTTTATGTAGTGGGCATATAATTCCTATGAGTCTTTTGGGATTATTTCAGTATTCCATACTAAGCTGAAAATGTGCTCCAGATATTGATTTAGTCCTCTTCCACCATTCTTTAACAATTCAGCTGCTAGATTATCTGATCCACATGCTTTATTATTGTTAAGTTTGTTTAATGCTGTCTCAATTTCTTCCATTGTTATTGGTTCTATTTCATCATTTACTACATTCAAAGCAGATTGGTTTGTTACTGTGGTTGTGCTTACTTGGTCTACACTGCCCCTGTTTAATAAACAGTCAAAATGTCTTACCTAGCGCTCAAGAATATCATTGTTGTTACTAATGAGAGATCCATCCTCATATCTGCATAAGGTTAATCTTGGTTTGAACTGTTTCCTAGCCGTGTTAATGCCTTTGTAGAAATTTCTGGTATCTTTCTAGTCTCGTAAAAGTTCTAATTTCTCTAATTCAGCATTCATCCATTCTTTCTTTTTCCTCTTATGAATTGTCTTTTCTGCTCTCCTTTTAGTCCTATACTCTTCAAGTAAACTTCTTGTTCCATGTCCCTGTTGTAATTTCCTATATGCTATATTTTTATTTTCAGTGGCGTTTTGACACTCCTAGTCAAACCATGTCTTAGGGCGCTGGGATTCCATTTCCCCAAATTCCTGTTCTGCAGCTGCATAATAAAATAGTTGTTTACAATTTTTACAGTGTTATTATTTGAAGCATCCTAGACTGTACTGTTGTATTCAAAAGTTTTCTTGCTCTCCCATAGAGCTCACCATGTCATGCAGTCAAAATGAACAGATATGCATGCCTCCCTCTCAGATAATGCCACTCTTTTCAGAAAACATTGTGCATTTTACTGACTTGTTTCTGCTGTAGTGGAATTTGGTTCAATCATTGCCGGTATGAAATTTGGATTTTCTCTTGGTATTCTTATTTTTGAAAAAGAATGTGATTTTTCTATAAATTTTTATTAATTAGTAGTGAGTAACCAATAGCATGTAGTTGGGCTGGAGCCTAGACTTAATTAAACTACATCTTTCTAATAGTTGGCATTATGTTTTTAACAAGATAGAATTCTTCTGTGGTATCCCGAATTACATATGATTGAACTCATCTACTTCAACTTGCCGTGAGTTTTAATCCTGAAATGTAACAATTTAGTTTTTCAAAAATTAGTAAAACAGTAATTAAGTACAATAAATCATTATGCTGTCCACATTCTGCCTTTTACTCAGGAAATTAATTACCGAATATAACACCTCTTGTTTCCCAGAATTAACCTATATGGTTCTAATTTAACATTCTCCTTTGCACTTTTCACCGAGCTAGTACTTTCTACATAGTACTTAGCAACTATTTCATATACTTTATCAAGAAACCAATATTTTCTCTCGATTTTTCCTCCTCACAACAACTGATTACTTCTGCAGTGATTTCTTTTCACCCTTGGATAACAGGTTGGCTTTTTGTAATAGTGGTGTGTGTTAACCATGTCTCCTACACTGCATTTAAGCAAGAATTCATTACTTCTTGTGATTGACTGATAGATTGATCATGATCAATGAAAATGGGGCCTGGATACATTTCATTCGTGGAGAGGTTTATTTTATATAACTACATGTAAGTTCCACTTTACTTCTTTTGAAGATAGATATATGCTAAGAATATTTATCGACATTAGAAATTCGTTGCTGTCAGCTGGGTTTGAACCTTTGACGTAATGATGAGGATGGAACCTACGGCAATCTGAATCATAAAAATAATTGCTCAATTTTTGACATTTATTGCATTAATTTAGCAATATTTTGTAGATAAAAGTGGAACCCAGGAACACAATAGTTGATATATTTCTGTAAATTGACAGTATATTTAATATTCTGCAGCTTCACAGTGGAGGCATTTGCTTAAACAGTGTAATGATGATTGTTTAATTATAGGAAGATACAGAAAATGCTGTTGATGGTGATTCTAAGTACCTTGCACCTGAGTTGGTTTTTGGTGGACACTTCACAATGGCTGCCGATATATTTAGTTTGGGAATAACCATGTTGGAGCTGGCATCAGACTTGGATTTACCATCTCAAGGGCCATTGTGGCATGGGTTACGAAATGGAATTTTCCCTGATGAACACACAAAACGTAAGTACTGTAGTAAATGCACGAACATTTCTTTTACTCTCCACCTCCTCCTACCCACATCATTGTACAATTGGGTTTTAAAAGTTCTATCTTAGGCGTGTAGAAAAGTTATATTATATGCTAATTGGGCTGTATAAGATAAAACAATTTCTAAAATTTAACTATGGAAATTATGTAAAATCAAAATAAATCAGGGTTCGAAATGGTTATTTTTATCGACAGGCATACTTTGTTATTTTTGTGGACACATTGGTGTTTATGACGACAATGTTGTAATTAATGAGTAGTGAAATGACGCAGTATGTTACCATGCTGCTATAGATTTATATGTTGTTGTTCAGTCTACTGTCCGAAGACAGGTCTGAACCTCACAAGTGATACCAAGAAGGCACGACTTCTGAGGCAATTAGGCCAGGAAATAATGAGGTAGGGTGGCCAGTTCCTTTCCCCCTCCATTGCATCCATCACTGACTAGCTACATATTACACTAGCCAGACTTAAGATATATATGAATCACTTAAAAAATCTTCATACATATTAATAGGTAAATTTTTATAAAATAATTAAGAACTCTTATGTATATACTCAAGTTGTGATGAGATTGTGTCGTTTTTCCTGTTGAAATTATGATGATTCTCGTGTTGTGAAAAGTGGACTTAGGACCTTTCGAATATTAGTGGAGTATTTTTTTTATATATGCCTAATTTATGTGTTATTTTTAATATATTTGACATGAGTAAAATGTTAATTTTGGAGAAATTAAGAACATTCATTTTATACTTTTATAGATTGGAACTATGTAATTACAATAACAATAATTATGGAATTACAATAAAAATCTCTGTATGGAGAATGGGTTTCAGTCCGTAATTTATCAGAATGAGACTAGCCTTTGAAAAAGCTATCTGAGGTAATAGTTGTAACATTCTTGCCCATGTGCATCAATGTCGGTTAGTGTAACCACTGGTTAAAATCGTCACCTAACTCCTGGCAACCAGACCCACAGTTGATTATTTCGAAGACTATTATTATTGTACAGTACTTGGATTACTTGGATAGAGATGATGGTGAGCGTGAAGTTTCTTTAGAGGAAATAGAATTCTTACGAGGAATTAGGTGATATAAAATTTCAGGAGAGATTTCGTTTATGAAAATCTACAGTATCACAGAAATAGTAGTATTTTTCTATGGATCAGCTGCTTATATTACGATTGTATTCAGCTGATATTTTCTGTATTTTAAGATGGAACACTTTAGTATCTCTTTCTCTACATCACTGGCTGAACGAAGAGAGGTTATGGATCTTAGGATAATGCACAGTTCCCTGGTATAAATGGGGTCCTGGATTGTGCACACATTCGTACTAATCTTCTTCATCCTCTTCCTTTATGGATATTCCATCTTTTTCATAATACATAATATATTTAAAAATTGTAATTAAGTCTGTCAATACTTCAAACTCACATTGGGATATAATCATTTTTGCATTTTATTTTAGATTTTGTACGATTTTAACCTAGAGCATTGAAAAACAAATAAATGCAACTCGCAAACATAACAGCTCCCAAAGGCAAACTAATGCAACCCGAAAATATAGGACACATTCACTTCAATGTAGAATGGAGTAAACACAGTCGTTTTTAGACGTTGACTAATATCTTTGCAGAAGAACGGATGCTTTCCTTTAGTCATTTTGTAGAAACAGTGTACCATCATAGACTTTACTCTGGTTAAATAAGATTTCAGCTAACCATGTTTAAGTAATAGGTGATTATGAATGGTGCACAGAAATTACATTTTAACCACAGTTACCGTTTAACCGTTGTTTCATATCATATGATTACTACGGTTTTAACTGAGGTTGATGCACTGTGCCATCTGTGCAGAAAATACTAAAGTTATGTGCTTGGGAGACATTGGATGGTACCCAGGTTAAAATTTCTTAATCTCTCAAAAAGAACAGAAGAGAGAAGAGAGACAGTTCGAGCTATCTTAAAATATTTTGTGTTCTGGATTGAAGAAGCCCTTTCTGCATATAGCTATTCAGTTACAATATTAGAATTATAGTATGACAAAAAATTTTTGAAAAATCTTCAAGTTTTTATTAAATTTTACAAACAAAAATTGAAAGTTTTAACTTTAAGTAAATCAAAGGCAAACACATCATACATGAAAAGTGAGTTCACACTGATAAGCAACTTTTCAGTACTCTTCACAACTTTCCGAACTTGCAAACTCTTTCCCTGTCTTGTTGGCAATCTTAGCAATTCCTTATAAAATGACTTTGATTCTGTAATTGCGTACGCGATAATCTTCTGTATGTACCTAATTTTACAACTAGAATCGGTTGGTTCCTTTTATAGGCTGGAGAAGTTGATAGGTAAACTATCTTCACTGGTTTAAATTTGAAAATGAAATGTCTTTTACCAGTCAACTGAAAAGCAGGTTAGACAATAAATTGGAGCAGCTACGTTTGATGTGTATATCTTCAGAAGATCGTAGAGACCAGCAGCGAAACAAAAAGACGACTCTTATTGATGTTGTAAAGCAAATAAAATATTATATGAGGTCATTGAATTGAAAAAACGAGTCATTATGCATTAAAAGAAATTACATGCTTGGACTCAAAGCTTCATATTAAACAAAGTTCTTGTAAAAAAATTATTTAAGTAAAAAAACTCCAAGATTTATGTGTTTATAATAGATTTCCTGAAAATATGTATTTACATAAATTTTTTGTGAAAATATGTGTTTTTATGTGAAATAAAATTCGGATTTTAAACTTGAAACTTGACATTCGGAATTTTTAATTTTGTTAATTGTGTTTTATCACATGCAAGAAAAATATTTAATTACATAGGAATCCGCTCCTTATTTATAACTAATACAAAATACTGGTCGAGATCTACAAATGACAAATTACTTTAATGTTAATGAAAAAATTATGGTTTCATATCATCTACCAGGCTTTCAAAATCATGTGTCTACTGTGACATGGCCAGTTTCAAGGAACTTTCCAAATGTAGATCTGTTAAACTGGAGCGATATTTTGTCTTCGTTAGTTTCAAATATGAAAATGCAGATTCACACAAATACGTTGATCCAAAGCAAGAATTCAGCAATTCACTCACTGCATTTTCTAATATTGTTTTCAAATCTCGAAAAACATATTTCCAAAATTCTTCTTCTGTTGACCAGGCCTTTAAGAACAGATCACACTGAAGAGTTATTATCTCATTTTCAATAGATGCTTTATCCATAGAGAGGATCATACTAATTTTTCCTGCAATGTTCTTTATGTCTCAAGTCTTGTCTGAAATGGAAAAAAAAATTTATTGAACAATAACTTCGATTTTTTTGAAGTCATTGAATCTAGATTCAAAGTCCTGAAGTACTTTGTCAACTTAACTCCAAATATCTCGGTTTCATTCTCAAAATCAGGATATTTTTGCTTGTGATCTTCCAAGTTTGGAAAGTGGTCGAAATTGTTTTGTTGAAAGTCAGTAATCATAACTTCAAACTCGTCTTGATAGGCAGAAAGGAAGCCAATCAAGACTTCTGTCTTCCTTGGAGTTCTAGATTAAGAAAACTTGGTTTGCCAGTGAAATCTGTCAGAAATGCTAAGTCGCACAGCCACACCACATTCTCTAACTCTTGGTAATCATCTTTCCTTTCCTCCAAGAATGTTTTAATTTCACTCAAATCACAGAATCTATGGAAACACTTACTCCAGCTGAGTCACCTTACACCTGTATGTAATATTAAATCTGTATTTTTTTTTTTTTTACCCAATTGCATCTTGAAGAGACACTTTCCTTGGATGGAATTTACAATTTTGAAGGTTATATCCATCTCACTCTGTGTTTAAACATGTATTGCTGATGAATGAAATAGTGATAACTCAAAAAATCTGGAAAGTCATCATCTTCCTGGCATTATGCAATGAAACCTTTAACATGACCAGTCATAGATTTTGCTCCAATAACAAGGAAGAATTAATACATCTGTTAGATTACATTACCGAGAATGTTACGGTGTTTAACCCAGAAACAAGATACTGTGCAGCTAGGTTTAAGAATAATCATGTTAATTTTGAATTCAACTTTCTAGTGCGAGTGTTTCATCTAGTATTGCCGAAAGCACATATTCTCTTCCAAATTCTTCAGAAAAAAGCTTTTGACATAATTCATTGCCAGGAAAGCATTGACGAGTTCAAACAATTGAGGGGGTTAAAGTCACATTGGTGTAAGTCATATTTTTTTTTTTAATTTTGACATAAGTGTAGAAATGCAATTCACTTATGACGAACTATTAAAGAAAAACATGAAGTGAATCATAGCTTCATTACACTGTGGACAGATTACAGCTCAAGTTAGGTAGGTAAATGGTACAGCTGTTTTTTATAAGTCATAGTGGCGTAAGTCAGACAAACACTGCTGAGCCTGTTAGTGTTTCCAGTAGGTTACATCTGTTGTGTGCTTGTGCCATTGTTTTCAAATTATTAATGCAGTTAAGGTTGTGTTTGTTTCCTTCATTTGAATTATGAATTCAGTGGAAAGAGAGCCTAATCATCTGTATGCTTGGGATGAGACTTTTGCTTCTCGAGGATCGCAAGAAATTGTTTCTTGCATTTGAAAACATGCACAAACACGAGCATTCATGTCGAAGCATGTTGTCAAGTACAATGACACCTGCACCGGTCAAAACTGGAATATCAAATTCGTTTTGTTCCTCATGAAGTTGATACAAACTGAGACTAACACTATCGTAATCATCTATCATAAATTTATGGTCAATGGGAACGACTCCAACTTTGGGTCGATTGAAGCGTTTGCAAAATTCGTTTCAACTAACGAAAATGACATGACAAGATTTTAAATCAGTTACCAGGCTAGAAAAATGTATCACAAGAAGGAAGAAAAATGAATGAAACTCACCAGTCAAGTGGCTGAAAATCCAGTGGATCATTATTTCAAAAGACCTGCCTTATACAGTATTCTACAAAGAAACACTGAATGAAGAGTTTCCATTTTCCGTGTTGAATTTGAAACCCGGGAGGACAGGTAGACCATCATCCGTTGGGCTTGCGACTGAAGAAATTCTGTACACAAAACGAGAAAAATTTCCAGAGAGAAGAAAAAGGACATGATAGAACTACTTCCATACATACCATCAATCCATCATGCAGTTTTTCAATCTTTTCAAACAGAAAATGGATATGAAGAGATAGATGCAGATCCATTGGAATTCGTAGAATTACAAGATTCCGAATAGGTAAAAAACCTGGTTCTTACACCATGATTGACTTAATATTCTGACACTTCTTTTATTTTTAAGTCTGTTTGTGAATATTTAATATAAACCTATGTTAATTTGTAATTTTTTCAATCTCTCCAATCGGAAAAATTGAGATATAGAAGGGTCCATGAGTACAGTACTTGTAGAACAAGAAGATCCGTGAATAAGTCATGCATTTTTTTTCGCTATGATTCATTTAATATTTTCAAATTTATTTTATTTTCAAGCCACTTTTGGAATTTTAAAAGTCGATGTGTACTTTTTTTTTTTAGTTTTATTACAATTTTGTGGAAGCGAAAATATGTTTTATTTAACCTTCAAGTCACTACAAATATATTCTGTTAAACTACACAGTGATATAAGTCATTTGCAGGTTCTCAAAATCGTACTTAATTGGAAGAATTACATCTATTTTCAGTTCCCTTAACTTAGGACAGGCCCTCAGGTTATAGTCAATCCATTTCCATAACGAAATTGATGCTTCAGAATTTATTACAGCATTTCTAATAAACCTCTCTGTCTCTCAAAATGAATAAAATGTGACTTACACCACTGTGACTTTAACCCCCTCAATTCTTAGGGGAACTTGCGTGACAATTTCGACACCTTGTGGAATCAAGTAACTTACTTGAGTCTAATGAATGCAATAAAAAGGGATGGCAAAAGACAAATTGGGATCCTGATGATAAAACTGTATACCATCGATTATACATAGAACTAATTGATAATTTCTTAGTCCATATTCAGGAGAGATTATCTGATATCCATACTTGTAATATTTTGGTCTTTTAGAGTTCAACATATTTGCGGAGTTCTCCATTGTTTTCGCCAATAGTCTTCTTAACAATCTCATGGAATCTCCTTATGGTCATTACTTTGATCATCAAGGCCTTAAATCTGAACTTCATAAATTTACAGTCCCTCATTCAAACTAGAGTTCGTGTCAAACTTATATGGTTAGATAGTGTCTGATGACTTCAGTGATACTTTGCCTGAGTTACCAAAACTCATTAAACTTGTATTGACAATTTCTGTAACAAGCGCCTCAGCCAAAAGGAGCTTTTCTGCATTAAAGTGCGTTAAAAATTACTATAGAAATTCAATGGCTCAGGATCGACTCAACAGACTAGTCTTAATTTCTGTCGAAAAAAAACATTCTTCAGTGAGCTCAGAACAAATCCTAATTTCCACGATAAAGTGATCGACATCTTTGCAACTAAGAAGGGGAGGAGAATCGAACTTCACTACAAATAAATTGCCAGTTCTAGAATGGTGAGTCAAAGACTAACATAGGCCTACTTGTATTAATAATATTAGTTTCTGTTTGGTCATCTCATATCCTACATACCAAAAATATAACGAGTCACCACTGCTTAGAACAATATGGTTCTAGCCAGTGTTCTGCAACTGGTGTGCTGCATCACACTGATGTGCCTCCACAAGGTGAAATATGTGACGCGAACATTAATTAAAATTAATCAAAACAAATGCAGTAAATAAAATTCATTTGTATAGGCCTATTTATTGTCAACATATTACTTAGTAATGGTGGCTCTCAAATTTTTGTATAAGAGCCATCCTTACCTCATATTCATTTTACATCTTTATCTTGCTCTGTGTGTTTTATAATTTACTTGCCTCCTTTCGCTACTCTAGTCTGATCCACACAGATTATTCCCTTACTACTTAACAGTCTCCTCCTCCTGTCCTCACCCATCAAACCTCTTTATACTTAGCTATGGCTCTATCCTTCTTTCTCAGATTAAGAGATTACTGCCATCCATGTATTTAATTATATTTCTATTAACTATCTAGTACTACACAATTCTGACTGATCACTCAATTAACATCTCATTCATTTTATGTTTCTTCACTTTTTAACTTCATGCATACCTTTGAATCAACTATTCATTACATTTGTCTTTATTACACTTTCACGTAATGTTACAGTTTCATTTTATATATCCATTCTCCATGATCCTCACTCAGTGCCTAACTTCGATTTTCCTTATGTATTTATTATCCTAAATCGATAACATTACTTGCTTCATGCACCCTTATCCTGCCTCACTTTCCCGATTTAGCAACTTTAAGAATCCCTTAAATGCTTCAAATGCACATATCATTCTGTTTTCAAAAACTTTTTAAAGTTTCTTTACCAAATCTTGTTGTTCCTCACTGCTTAGTCTCCATACTTTTTCTTACTCACTTCTTGCTTCACTTGCACTTATTTTTCCATCACAGCCCTCACTTGCCTTATTATTGCCACATTTCCCCACATTCTTCTTCTTCCATACATCTATGTTCTTTATGTCGCTTTTCCTTACAATCTGCCACTTGCGCGACGAACTCAACTAATTTTTACTAAGATTTCTTATTCAGGAGATTCTGTTTCACTCTTCCTGCTTTGTGGACTTCATTCGTCAACCACATTTTGATTGAACTGTCTCCCATTTTATCTTGGTCATTGCTCATTACATATGTGTCATCCGTATGCCACTGCTCTCCATATGCCAAGTTCGAGGTTTAGCTCCAAAACTACTCGCTGTTTTGAACTTGAAGATTGTTTGATTCTTGACCATGGATCTTCATTTCTTCCTAAATTTAAGTTGCTGTGTTCTAATGCCATCAGAATTTCCTCATCTTGTCTCTGCATAACTGTCTTTTCTATTGTTAGGCTTTGCTTCACTTTCTCTGCTGTTCACTGGTGTTCTCCTTGTTCCTCATTCTCGCTGTTGAATTCTCGTGTACTCATCTGTCCCAAATTGCAGGTGGTTTTAGTTTTCCATACAGAACTCTACATCGTGTAAGTTCCTATTCACTTTTAATTTGTCATCATACAGTTTTGCGAAATTATCTTTATTCTAGCTCATACCTGCACAAACAGCGCTCAACGAGCGTGCGCACTCTTTCCGAGCAGGAGAGCTGTGTTTACCGCTCGTCGAATCGGAGAGGAAGATACTTCAGAATGACAGACCTGCTATAGATAGAGGAGAGGGAAACGACCACTCAGCTATCTAGTGGAGTGCAGTGCGTATTCTCAGTAACTGTTTCACGTTGCTTACCAAATGCTACAGTACGGTATGGAGGAATCTAAAAGATGGAAAAGTAGTGATCAGACAAATTCTTTGAATGTTGCATGGGAAAATGCTTATTTTTTCATAGCTGCTGGAGTAAATACTCAGTGCTTTATCTGCCACAACATTTTTAAAGGTGGAAAGAAACATAACATAATGCGTCATTACGAGTCCAGACATAAAGATACTAAAGATATTAATCTTCAACAATTTTAATATCTCTCTTCAGGGAAAAGGCCAGCTCAGTGTTGATATGTTGAATCAATTACGGGATTTCAGTCGTAAACTTACACTTTTCGTAAGTCAGTTTCGGGAAGGTAATATGGCTTACTTTCGAACAATAGAAACTGCTCGTGATGAAACCATGTTAAACGATTATGTGCAAATATTAATTGAAATTCAAAATGAATTTAATTCTAGGTTTCAAGATCTTGTCTTAAGGTCCACACCTGTGGAGTAACGGTTAGCGCATCTAGCCGCGAAACCAGGTGGCCCGGGTTTGATTCCCGGTCGGGGCAAGTTACCTGGTTGAGGTTTTTCCGGGGTTTTCCCTCAACTCAGTATGAGCAAACACTGAGTAATTTTCTGTGTTGGACCCCGGACTCATTTCACCAGCATTATCACTTTTTTCTCATTCAGACGCTAAATAACATAAGCTGTTGATAAAGAGTCGTAAAATAACCTACTAAAATTCTTGTCTTAATTGGAAAGAAGTTTAAAGTTATCATAATAAATTCTTCAACACCAGTTGAAACAATGCCATATAAGTTACAGATGGGCCTGGATGGCGCAGTTGGTATAGTGCTGGCCTTCTATGTCCGAGGTTGCGGGTTCGATTCTGGGCCAGGTCGATTGCATTTAAGTGTGCTCATATAACCTCGGCAGTTGCGAGCGTCGTTAAATAAAACATAACATTTAACGATTTACAGCTCGGACTTATTGGTCTTCAATGTGGCCTAAGGGCTAAAGATCGTTTGAATAATACTACTAGCCTGGTTGAGTTTTACAAGACTAAACATTAGCAATAATATCCACGACTACACAGGCTGGCTGTGAAAATGATTGCTATGTTTGGCTCAACATTTATATTTGTGAGCAACTGTTTTCTATAATCAACTTTGATAAAGGCAGGCATCGAATATCTGTAACGATCATTACGATCAGTAGGCTACTGTTCCTTTCAGCTGCCAACAGCATAAAACCTCGTTTTCATGTACTGATAAATAAAAATATAGCAAAATGATATTGTACATTTAAGTAGGTATAAAATTTATATTATTTCTGTAAAATAAGTATTTCTGTATTAATTAATAAGTCCAAGGTAGTTTTGCAAACACTGAACGGGAATTCATTTCATAAACACTCGTACTAGTACTTCCCTTTTGTGTATATTTTGTACGAGATCATCCCTTCTTCCAGTCCACCCTATACTGAGCGCAGCTAATATCTGCATTCCGCTCATGAGCTGTGAGCTGGCTCGGAGAGCAGAAACCTTGTGCAGGCCTGTTCTAGCTGATTTCATAAAAGGGTTTAGGAGCTTCTTTCTCTTTCTTACTTCATAGGTCGGGTTCCTGTCTGTTCTGATCTTAGGACCAGTAAATAATTTTGAATTGTTCAAAATGATTTCCTTAATTGTCACATCGGTAAAACTCATTAGGATTGGTCTGTTGGAACCTACCCCCAGCCTATACGTTTGCTTTATGTGCTCCTCTCTCACATCTAAATTAAAGCTCACGTGGCACACGCACAGTGTCTCGAAAGTTTCAAAGTTGTGTTGGTGTCCTATTTCTTCCACACAGAAGATTATCAGATTCCTTTGCCTTAATTTATTTTCGAAATAGATAATTTTTTTTCCTTCATTTTTTTATTCTCACTTAGTAACTTTGCGATCTTTTCACTGTTGTTTTCCACTTTTAATCTGAAGTTTTCTATTGTCTTGTTCTTCTCCCGTTGTTCCTTCTTATTTGATACTACAATGCTGTTTTTCGGTCCTTCTCCCAAATCTTCATTCACTATCTTACTCCTCGTCTTCACATGTGCACATCTTTCCATCTTCCACTTTTAGTAACGTACTACTTTATTATTCATAGGGCACTGCTCTCTATACTCGATCAGCTAGAGCTCACTTTGCACTCGGCTGCACTCTCTGAGTTGTTGTTCTAGACTGAGAATTACATTCATATTATTGTGTGTGTTGTACACCACTATAATAATTACATTTGTAATTTTATGTAGGCCTACAGTACAATTTTTTTTAAATACTTTACACAAGTCTTGTTCTTATTATTATTTTGAAATTAAAATACTGTACTGGATTGTAGATAATAGTAAAATACAGAGTAAAATATGGTAGCGTAAAGTAATTTAAATACATGCAATACAATTGGACAGAGTTATGCAACAACAGACCAACCAGCAAAATCATATTTTAGAGATAATAAGTTACTTAGTTGGAATTAATTGAGACACTCGGTGCACAAATGGCCCAGCCTACAAAATTATATTTCCACTTTACCTCTAGTTGTAACAATGCATTTAATGCGATACACAAACGAAAATTGTGCTGAAATGTCGTGAAAAAGCTAGGAATCAAGATTAGGCTGATTTACACTTTGAAGAATACAATATAAGGAGCTTTTAAAACAGTCAACTCAATATGCAAGTTTTGTGGGTTGGACCATTTATGTGCTAAGCACCTCAATTATAAACTCATAGTATTTATTTTGTTCAAATTCGACTGACTCTAAGCATGGAACGAAACAATTTCAATAACAAATGGGGCTTTATTTATTATTACAATGAATATGATTTAAATTTTTCAATAAAAAAAAACTATGTGTTGGTCTATTGTCCCAGAATACAAAATGGAAGAAATTAGAGCAAGAACTAAAACTCAATTTTTTGAGTGGAAAATAAGAAACCACGTGTTCAGGTATTTTTAAAGATATTTTTAATTATATTCCTGCAGATGATACAAAAATCTCATTTTTACAGAATTACTGGTTGGTCTGATGTATAACTCTTGTCCAGTTAAGAAAATTGATTGAAGAAATGTGCAATATTTTTCTGCTTCTGTTTTGCAAAATATTGCATATGTGAATGATCCTCCATTTTTCCTTAACCAAACCAAATTCATAGCACACATCAGCTTTCTTTTTACCACTTCCATTTTGTTTGTACCATTAACTTTACCTTTCACATTTACAACTTTTATTTTCTTTGCTTTTTGCTTCATTGTACTGTATGAAACCACCTATTTGCATACTGAATGTCTGAAGTTAACATCTGAATTGAATATTTGGATTATAATATGGTACACAACTAAGCCTGCTATTGTTTATAAAGGGTTATTGTTACGACGGAAGAAAGAGTTTTGCCTATCCCATACTCCATCCCCTTTTCTTAGAATTCCAGTTTTTGGCGAGTAAAATACTTTTGTCCCAGTAATTGAAAATAGTAGTTTATTTGTCGCTAATGTAATGAGTAATGACATTACCAGGTACCTGCAAATTTTTCTCATTGAAAGTCTCTGTTTATTGTACATAGAAAATTAACTTTTAAAGAATTGAAATTGTTGCTAAATGTTGCTATAAAAAAGTTGCTGACTAAAAATGTGTTATAAAAATAATAAATCACATTTGTTTAATACATATAAAAACCATACTTCTTAATAAATGTTGTAGCCAAGTTGTCGCACTAAACATGGTTGCTATGACCAGTTTCAACTGTATTTACTTATACTCTGTGGCAAACATCCTGCATAGAACCTTCAGTGCTTCACGTTTCCTGCACATCAAAGGAGTGCAGTGTTGTCTAGTCAAGGAATATCACTATCATGAGCTTGAGCATTTATTTATTTCTGAAGTAGCTTGTCAGGTATAAAGGGAATGAATTACCTAAGTATCCTGGGAAAAACCTCAATTTTAGGTAATTTAACTATTGTTTAAAATACCTGCATCACTTAGAGACATAGTTACTGCCTGCACATCAGGTTTAGTTCTTATCCTTGATCATGTTTACCCTTATCTGATATCCTTTCTTAAATTCCTTTATGCCTTTATATAAATCTTAGTATATATTTCTACCTTATTCAGTTTTTCCTTCAAGTATTCTCTCTTTTTGTTCCTAAGTGTACGGCTTTCATTGAAACATTATCTCTATTCGCCTGGACTGCATCCTGTAAGAATCTCAATTTTGCCTGTTTCCTTCTTTCTAATACCATGGAACAATCTTCATCAAACCACGGTTTCTTTTTCTTAGTTTCATAATAGTATATGCTCTATTCAACTGCAATTTTGATATTTTTTCACACGCTATTAATATCTAATTTATCCTCAACTTCGTCGAAACTCACTGAAGTGGCAAACCTATTTGAAATTTCGACCTGGTAATTTTGCTTAGTTTCTTCGTCTTTTAATTTCGGATTATTGAATCTCCTAATATTAACATTTTGATTTACTCACTTGGCTACTGATAGTCATTCTCTTAATTCACCAATTACCAAATTATGGTCAGAATTACAGTCTGCCCCTCTGAAGGATCGAATGTCTTTTATAACTAGTATGTCTTCGTTTATCTATCAAGATATGATCTATTTGGTTCTGTCAGTCCATTTAGAGAAATCAAGTATATTTAGTTATATGCTTATGCAGGAATGTTGTACTTTTCACAATTCAATTTTTTGATGTGGCAAAGTTGTCTAACCTAACTCCATTATCATTACTAGTTACGTGTAAGGTATCTTTTCCAATAATCGGTTTAAGAATATCCTCCCGCCATACTTTGGCATTGAAATCCACCATAAAATTTACATGTGATATCTAGATAATTAGTCAAAAGTGTGTTCCAATTCCTCATAGAAGCTATCCTTTATATGGACGTCTTTCTTTTCTGTAGGGCATCTGACCGCGAAACCAGCTGGCCTAGGTTCGAATCCCATTTGGGATAAGTTACCTGGTTGATGGTTTATCCAGGGTTTTCCCTCAATCCAGTATGAGCGAATGCTGGGTAACTATTGGTGCTGGACCCCAGACTCATTTCACTGGCATTATCACCTTCATTTCATTCAGATGCTAAATAACCTGAGATGTTGATAGAGCATCGTAAAATAACCCACTAAAAAATTTTCTGTAGGTGAGTGAGCATTTATAACTATGATATCGCACCATCTACCCTTATGTACTAAATACAGTAACCTGTCACTGATAAATTCGATCCTTTTTACTGCTGATTTGATTCTTTTATGAATAAAAAATCCTGTTTCCAATAGGTGATTATTGTTTCCTTCCCCGTAGTACACGTAATCTCCTATTGGTAATATGTCATTTTCATCTAACATAACGTCTTGTACTCCCACAAAGTCTATTCTATTTCTAGCTAGTTCTTTTGCTACTAATGTTACCCCTCCTGTTCTATAAAACACGTGACATTCTAAGTACTATATCTCATAACCTTATTCTTTGCTGTGATCGCGCCAAAGAATCTCTTTTTTACGGTGATGGATTGCTAGCCCTTTGTGAAATGGAGGACCACCCCTTATTGGCGACTGCTTATTCAATATATTCGCTGCTACCCTCCATATCTGGAGGCCATTTCCTCTATCCACAACCTGAGGACACACCATGTCATGATGATAGGGATCCACAATACATGGAATTATTCTTTTTACAGGAAGGAGAAAATAATTACGTGAACAAATATAATTTCTTTCAGTTGAGTGATTGCATATCGCATAAATGAAAGAGACGCAAAAAAAAAAAAATGAAATTCAGTTCAGTTAATGTAGTGTTTATGTATAATTAGGCACATTAAGAGAGAGCACATTCATATGTTTGGTCATATTTTCCTAATTTATGATCATATTTTGCAATGTTTAAGTTCATATTTGCATGCATATTTCTTGCTTCTTTGGCCATAAACATCTGAAGCCTACAAGGCACTTGCCAGTAACCTATTTTTGTTTTGATAGAGACATCTATCTGAGTTAAGGATGAACTTGTAATTCGGATTCTTCTTCAAAAAATCAATAATATCTGAAGTAGACACTAGAAGAAACTTCACCTTCACCTCCATACCACCTATAAAGATATGTTATTATTTTAAGCATAAATAGTGAAATTATGTACCTGCAGTTTTTTGATGTAAAATTGCTTAGAAACTAATTTCGGGTAAACCTACAGATCACACATAGAAATATGTGCAGCTCAGTGCTTAAACGATGCCAATGTAGGATACCAGGACGACCATAGAGCCATCTATGTACGTAAGTATTAAGTCTGTAATAGTATTTTCTCTCTTAACACCCACCTGTTTTGGTGTATCGAAACTACATTCACTACTGTACCAGACCATTCATACTGCAATGTACAGTACCATTTATATTGCATTTTGTTTATAATTTTATCCTCTTTTTCCCAGCCCTCACCTATTTGTAACAATAGTCAGTAATTCTCAGCTTGGTATTTCAGTTTGGGAAGGATTGAAAAGGTCATGTTCTTCATAACTCTTCAGCTTGGTATTTCAGTTTGAGAAGGAATGAAAAGGTCATGTTCTTCATAACTCTTAGGGAATGAAATTGATTTTTTCTACATTTTTAAGCCAGGGATTTTATTTTTGTATACAGGAATCTCTTAGTATTAATGTGCCTAAGTTCCATTAAAACTTTAGAGATCCATATTATTATTTTTTTTTTCACCTGTTTTAAAACATTTACTCCCAAAAAGTAGAAGTTACAGAGCTGACAGAAAATTTGTATAACATTCTTTACATGCATATAATTTAACAGCAGATCCATAATTTGAATTTTGAATGTATGAGTGGCTTGAATCCAGCCAGTTAGAAAATTTTAATTTTTGTGTCTGAATAGTACATTTCACTTTAATTTTCAAAATATTTATTTTATCCAGAAAAGTCTTTGCAGTTTTGTTAACCATACTTGTCAGAACATGCCGTAAAAATTTCAACTTTTTAGCATGAAATCTGTTGGAGTTTGTATTATTTGAATGAGGAAATGCAGTGAAAATAAAAAGCAGAAATGACTACCATCACAAAAACCTGTTTGTAATTGTAAAACTTAACTAAAGCATGAACTTTGAGGATGACGATAAAAAATGGAAATTGTGTTTTTCTCGAAAATTAACCAAAATTTCACTCCTTTTCGCCCATAAAGTATACCATTCACAGATTCAAACTATCCTCACATTGCACGACATGTATACTGATGCAGCTAGTCAAGACCATTCCCATTCATATCAACACTATGGCGTCTATAAATAAAACAGTTTATCTGTAACTTGGCTTCTGGCAGTATTTGTCTAGCTGAGATGGAGAACAGATCGTCATGGTAAACGGATATTCATTATGGGAACGTATTTACATAACACGTACATAAAGAATAGAAACTTGTGTGCTTTAGCGAGATGAAAAATTCAGATGTGAATTTTCTGACAGGTCAGTACCTTCTAGAGAAACAATATTAGGGTTATTTGATAGATTCAATGAAAGAGGTTCTATAAATGACAGAAAAAGACGAGAAAAGCGCAGTGTTCTTACAGAGGAAAAACTGGATGGAATTGGTGTGGCATTAGAGCATAGTCCACACAAGTTTCTGAGACATTCAGCACAGCAGACAGGAATTTTTAAAGCATCTTGGGAGTGGCAACAATATTATTGAAACTAAAATCACACAGAATTCCCTCATGTCATGAATTACAGCTCCAAGATTACAATCACAGGCTTAATTTTTGTAATTCGGTGTTAGAAAAAGTAAGTAATGAAGAACTTGATCCCTGATCGACTTTTTTTATGATAAGGGTTGATTTCATATGTACGCTCAGGCGTCATTATAGATTGATAGATATTGATCATCAAAGAACCAGATATTGTGCATGAAGATTCATTGTAAGTTTTAATGAGTTAAGTTGCGCGAGTATGCTTGCCATCTCAGTGGCAGAAGCGTGGCTTTCCACCAGGTATGTGGCCTGTCAATCATCGCAGGCATGATGACGAAGATGCACTGTATTGAGGCTAAGAAGGATGAAGTTACAGAAGAATGAAGAAAATTACACAACGCAGAACTGCACGCATTGTATTATTCTCCTGACATAATTAGGAACATTGAATTTAGACATTTGAGATGGGCAGGGCATGTAGCACATATGAGGGAATCCAGAATTGCATATAGAGTGTTAGTTGGGAGGCCAAAGGGAAAAAGACCTTTGAGGAGGCCGAGACATAGATGGGTAGATAATATTAAAATGGATTTGAGGGAGGTGGGATATGATGATAGAGACTGAATTAATCTTGCTCAGGATAGGGATAAATGGCGGGCCTATGTGAGGACAATAATGATCCTCCAGGTTCTCTGAAATCCATAAGAAAGTGAATGAGTAAAATATATGTGATTTTCAACATACTAATGAAATCCAATTGCTACCTATATACATTAGCTCCACTCAGACGAAATTTGGCCCACTTCATCAATTGGATGTCTCTTTTTAACTTCCTTCCTAAAATAATTCCTCAAGCTTTTCATTTTATTCTTTTTACAAGTTTTTCATCTGATTCTGGGTAAGTTTCTATGTACGTTCTGTAACTTATACACAGAAAAGAAATGTAACTATACCAAGCTTCATACGAAAAATACTACTAAAGGCATATCAGTAAATTAAATTACATAATTGTAACACAAAATATTTACACTTCAGAATTGTGTGAACTGATTTCAACTGGATTTAAGGCCTGTACAAAAATAATACCACTTAATACAGTGTGATTGAAAAGTTCCTCCACAGCTCTATTAGTTCTAGAGTCAATGGCAATTCGGAAGGCGGTAGTCTGCTAGCGTTCGCGTCAAGAGAGATAGAGAGGGCAAGGCAGCGTACAACATTGCCACATCATACTTCACGCACATGTGCGATGCAAATATCAGAGGAGAGAATTTAAATTATCAAAAGACAATAATGACCTTAGCCATGGATTACTGTAAGCATGACACCAAACAAACCCTGTTTCCTTCACTAACAGTATTATTTCCACGGTTCTCAATCCCACACCACATGCTTCTACAGTCGTTTCTTGCACTTTGGCAACGTTGCAGCCAGTATCAAGATGGCCAGCAGCATTGTGCTCGTCAACGTTTTTAAAATAATTATACACCTTAAACAATATTTTCCGCACCTGCCTGTGCAATATTTGTTTTTTACAGTCTTTTCCATTTATTTATCTTACACACACACAGTAAATGTTAGTTTTACTTATTCAATGTATTGAAATACTCACAAGTGAACAAAAGAACTTGGGAAGTACTTGTTACAGACTGATTCCGATTGGTTCTGCTGTACAAGCTTGTGACGTCACATACCAGAAATGCTATGGCGCATATAGCAGCTGATCACCTTCCTAACTGCCGTCTAGTCTAGTAACTCTAGAATACAACTCTGTAGAAAGTTGGCACTCCCCCATTCATTCCAGTTTTACTACCTCACACCTCCAGTTCATCATATGCTTAGCGGCCAGTGCTGCTATTTGAATTCTCTACCAAATATATTTGAATTCTCTGCCTAGCGGATTCTCGGCTACACAAGCACTGCAGAGAGACCTCTCGATCACACTGTATATACTTTCAAGTTTTACGAAAGTAAGGAATTCGATGTGGACGTGATACTATAAAGTAAGAGTTGTAGAATTCATTCTTTGAAGACTTCTCTGAAAAAAGCAACACTGCCCTTTTTGCCCAATTCTATAAAATGTCATATGGATGTTCGAAAGGTGTTTGTGGTGGAGTGGTAGGGGAAGATTGGCAGCTATGTTCCCACGTTGGGTCAAAGGCCACCTGGCACCCGACGTTAGCATAAATTTTCACTCGTGCCACAGTGGCGCACAGGGCAAGTGACTGTGCCTCTCAGGGCCAAAGTAAGTGTGAACCTTCAGGATTCCTAGGCCATATGCTGGTTGTTGTAGCACTGGTGCCATCAAGCATTTGCATTTATACTCACAACTATTACTTGTGGCCATCTCTTATGACTCAATACATTGTTGATTGATCACTTTAGTTTCTTGTATACTCAACTACATAGGTTAATCAGGACTTTTCCACAAACAGATGTTCACATTTACTTATATTTAATTAATGATGTTAAGCAATAGTGAAATGATGGCAGGGGAACCAAAGAACTTGAAGGAAACCTGCTTTGTCCACCACAAACTACCTGCAGCTGATTAAACGTTACAGTAACCATTTATGCGTGTGTTGCATTTGGTGTATTACTCTTTATATAAGAACTAGAACTTCAAAAAGCAGTTTGTCAAAAATTAAAAAAAAAAAAAAAAAAAGATGCAATATAATTTTACACGGTATGGAAAATGAAAAGTGCCCAAATTAATTTCATACATATTTAACTGCGAAAATTATTGTATTTTAACGTGGAGATCATGTGTAATAAAGAGGCTTGCATAAGAAATTATATTGAAGGAATTGATTTAATATTGGATAAACTGCTTTTTGAAAGTCTAGGCTACTCCTCACATGACAAATGAAATGGTATTACTTTCATACCTACCTATGTTGCAAAATCTGGACTTTCTGCTTGAAATCTGCCCTATTTTATTCATAAGCTGTTTTTTTCGCTTACACCAACAACAAATAAATATTTTTGTGACTCCTGCCACTATTTCATTGACTATTTGTTTGTAGTGAAGAGAACAAAAACAGTGGTCCTGATTCATTCAAAGTCTGCAGCCTCCTTGATAACAGATATGATACATTGATACATCTTTCAATCCTATCTGACTAAGCATGCTCATTCATCCAATTTTTGAAAAGCTCTGCACAAAATCCAACAGTCTTTACCAACTTTGCAGAAGGGTAGACGAGAAACTGTTGTCCAGCTCTGTGTTCCTTCAAAAATATGGACGTATGACATGGTATCAACTCCTCAGATTCAAGACAATATTTGCATGCATCACTATCCCAACCAAGGAGCCTCGTGGCAATGAAACCACTGACATATGACACTGGCAACATTTTCACATTATTATTCTCTACAGCAGCTTCTACCTCCTGCTGTATATTGTGAATAACATAATCTGGAATTTCGAGTGTCGTGATTCATAGATGGATCAGGGACTGAATCATGAAGTTCATTTAGAAAGGAGCTTAAATTGTCCAAAAGAGTGGTATGGTCATCCTCCTCACAATTACTGCCATCTAGACCTCTAAATGCAAGTCCATTGATGAGTACAGTCTTTAGGGCATTTACAAATTGCCCCACAGTTGGGTTATCATTAGTACCACAGTGCACATGAATAGACCCAAATGTGTTTTCTAGGGGATCCTGATTCAGACTTAGAGTCTCGAGATATTCAAACTTCTCCTCCTCAGTCACCCTCTTCCAAACATGCTGGATACCATTTATGCTCGTGATCCAGCCATCTTGAGAAGGTTGAGAGAGACGACGTTTAGTTTTCTCATAGAAAAATTCCCAGTGTCTGACTATAAGAGCAGTCTTTTTCCAATATTATAAATGTTTGCTGTTACTACTAAGTCTACAGCGCAAATCCTTATCATGTTGATAATACACTGTGACACCATTGAAACTGTCGTCCACATCTGTGGAGTAACGGTCAGCGCATCTGGCTGCGAAACCAGGTGGCCTGGGTTCGATTCCTGGTCGGGGCAAGTTACCTGGTTGAGGTTTTTTTCGGGGTTTTCCCTCAACCCAATATGAGCAAATCCTGGGTAACTTTCGGTGCTGGATCCCGGACTCATTTCACCGTCATTATCACCTTCATCTCGTTCAGATGCTAAATAACCTAAGATGTTGATAAAGCGTTGTAAAATAACCTACTAAAAAAAAATTGAAACTGTCGAACAGTGTATCAACCTCACTGAAAAAAAGCAGATGTTATATCGACCTATCTTTGAAGGGACCTGAAAGATTAAACATCAAAAGCATTAATTGTAAATTTGTGTTATAGTGTAAGTACATGCTAATGAAGGGTAGATTTACACATAGGCAACAGAGGCCACGACCTAGAGTGGCAAATTTCTTCAAACTCTGTATTCAGATTAACTTACTGTCACATAATCACACTTTACTGCAGCTGGTCATAATTAGGATATGGATTTTTAGGTCGTTAAAATGTAATTTTAGGTGCCTAAAATAGGCTTAAAAGTGTAGGAAATAGTCTGTAAAGAATTGAAAATAGGCTCTAACAAAAAATAATGTTTTCTTTAAAAACATGTTCCACATCGTCAGGAATTCACTTCTAGAACTTAATAATTTTAAATGCTTATACACCGTTACCACCATTAGTACTAAAAGTACAAGAACAAAAAATATCTAACTAGTTATACGTAAACTTAACAATTAAATGTGAAAAATAAGTTTTAGACATAAATTCAGTATATAAACAAGTCAAATATAATAAATTTTTACCAAGCCTTGTCCGTTACTGTCCATAATTAGCGTCACAATAAATTACTAATACTTTTTTTCTAAATTTTCAACTAAAAAGCAATGCCGTCTGTCACTCAACACAAATTTGTATGCTGAAAATGAATGCTCCACATCAACTGAAGTAACAGGAGCGTATTTCAATTTTGACACTAGTTGGACAGGAATGTTACATTGTAAATCCATGTTCTTCTCTGCTAGGATATCTGAAACAGTATGCAGGTCCTTCAGCCCTACATTTCTCTGCAGAACTTGCTCCAGTTTATCCCGTACTTTATTTCCAACAGAACCAGGAACACATTTGGAATTTAAAATACAAATTTTCGAAATAAGAATGGGTGTTCAGAGATAAAGAAGTTCGAAATGTTGGACTCGGAGTTCGAAATGTTGGGTGTAGACATAGCGGATGATTATTCGCGAAACATATTACACATCATCGGTTTATACAGGGCCCCGAAAGAAGGCTTGAACGTACTTTATAAAATAAGAGATATGTTGGAAAATAGAAAAATCCGCGGGCAGTATGTTATCGTTGCTGGGGACCTAAACTTGCCCCAGGTAAACTGGCAGGGTACAATAGAGGGAAGGATGAGTCAAGCTCAGTCATTAGTAAACTCACTCATCTGGAAACATAACTTAATTCAAGTAACAGACAGGGCGACAAGGGGAGGTTCGTTACTAGACATATTTCTTTTAAGACCCTCAGAAATAGTCACAGGTATTGAAGTGATTCCAGGTATTAGTGACCACAACGCGGTAATTCTTGAAATATTATGGAATGCTAACTACAAGCAAAGCGGAAAAAAGAACAAAAATATCTTGCAATATAACAAAGCGGACAGAGAAGGCTTCCAAAATTATCTTAGAGAAAAGTACTCATTATGGGTAGTAAAGGGCAGTAGTGTAGAAGAATGCTGGGCGGAGTTCAAGCAGATTATATTAACAGGAGTACAGAAATTTATCCTGGTTAAACGCTTATCAAACAATACCAATCCGGAATATTATAATAAATACATACGGAAACTGAAAAGAAAACTAAGGAAATCCTATAGACAGCGCAAGGAAAGCCTTGCAAAACAAACAAAATTCACACAACTATCGAAAGAACTGCTTAATGCGAAGAAGATAGTGGAGGAAAATTACCTAAATAAACTTTTCAAAGGTGAACAAAACGGGTGGGGGTAATTTTATAAATATGTGGAGAGACGACGCAAGGAAAACTATTCGAGCCTCCCCCTAAAAAATGACTGCAATCAATTTATCGTACAGGACAGCGAAAAAGCAGAAAAATTAAATTCCTATTATGCCACTGTTTTTGGGATGAGGACAATAGTACCACACTTAGCTTCTGTGGAAAATACGGGTCAGTTTTCTATCAAGCCTAGGGACATAAGGAGAAGAATCTCTAAATTGAAAACTCATAAATCAGTAGGAACTGATGGTATCACCGGAGACGTACTAAAATTGGGAGGGGAAGCCATGATTCCCTATCTAGTGCGTATATTTGAAATATCAATTATCAATGGTACTGTCCCGCGAGATTGGAAAGATGCAATTGTGGTGCCAATTTATAAGTCAGGGTCTCGCTCAGATACAAAAAATTACAGACCGGTCAGCCTTACCTCTGTGGTTTGCAAACAGATGGAACACTTAATTTCAGCTTATCTAAGGCAGCATTGGGATGAATCAAATTGGTTACATAACTGTCAGCATGGATTTCGGGGGAGCTATTCGTGTGAGAGTCAATTAGTAACACTATGTCAGAATTTAGAAGACATAATAGATTCCAATAGCCAAGTAGATGCAGTGATTATTGACTTTTCACGCGCATTCGATGTAGTTCCACACGATATATTGTTGGTTAAACTACAATCAACGGGGATTGACTTCAGAGTGCTCCAGTGGATCAAGGAATTTTTAACTTGTCGCACTCAGAGAGTACGGGTAGGGGAGGAATTATCGAACCCAATTGAAATTACTTCCGGGGTCCTGCAGGGGAGTGTCTTGGGGCCTCTTCTATTCTTGGCTTTTGTAAATGATCTGCCAGTTAATATCTTGTCTAGGGTTCGCTTATTCGCGGATGATTGTATGGTATACAGGGAAATAAAAAGCCATGAAGATACTACTCTTCTCCAGAATGACCTCAATAGAATAAACGATTGTGCAATAGCCAACAAAATGAAGATAAATTCTCTAAAGAGCAAAGCCATCAGCTTTACAAGGAAAAGAAATGAAATAGTTGCATCGTATATGCTAGGGGGTGAAACCATTCTTGAAGTTAACAAATGTAAATACCTCAGAATAACATTTAGCAGCGATCTCGGCTGGGGGGGAACACGTTACAGACACAGCGGGAAAAGCATGGAGAGCGTTACACTTTGTGATGAGGGTACTAAGAAAAAGTTCTGATAAATTCAAAGAGATTGCATATAAATCACTAGTACGTCCAGTAATGGAATATGGTGCTGCATGTTGGGATCCTTACAAATTAGAACATATTAAGACACTGGAAAAGATTAAAAAACGGGCTCTTAAGTGTTGTCAGAAAAATTCACCATTAAAATGAGACACACTCACAGACAGGAGAACGCGAATTCGATTATGCACACTGTTCAGAACATACAGAGGTGAGCCTGCCTGGAGAGAAATAAAAAATAGGTTGCAGCCGCCAAATTACTCTTCAAGGAACGACCACTCATATAAATTGAGGGAAAGAAGGCAGAGGATGGACACTGGAAAGTTTTCTTTTCTCAATCGTACCATCAGGGACTGGAATGCTTTACCTGCAGACTTACTAAAGGCTTTACCAACAACCAAAAATGTATTAAAAAATAGGCTTAAGGACCTTACTAATAGACGGTAATTATACACAGTATTTAAAGGGTGTAAATGATATGTTGTTGTTTAAGTGTTATATCAGTGAAGAATTATTGTGTCAGTGAAGTGTGTTGTATCAGTGAAGAAGTATGTCGTGTCAGTGAAGTGTGCTGTGTAAGTGAAACGTGTTCCTGTCAGTGAAGCTTTATAGTTTATAGTGGCAGTGCATAGTATTTGAACAGTGAAATGTTTTTGAAGTGTTAGTGAAATCAGGATAGAATCAGTGAAATGTGTCGTAATTCCATTGCAGTGAGTGAGTTGACAGGGAAATGAGTGTAATTTGAAAGGTACTTGCGCAGATATGAACATATCATACTCGTGGGTTTTAGTTCGATCTTAGTTTTAAGATACAAATTAGATTTATTTCAAATGTTATTTTAAGTGATCGTTTCATTTAATTTAGTATATTCCCTGTTGTTGTTGTTATTGTTGTTATTATTATTATTATTATTATTATTTATTATTGTTAGTATTAATTATTAGTATTATTATTAATTGTATTTTTAATTAATAAGTTTATTATTGTCATTATTGAGTGTAATTAGTTACCACTGCCACCGGGTATATACCCACTGCAGTGTGAATAAATACATACATACATAAACATACTTAATAGGTCAAAATAGGCTTTGTCGTCAAAATAGGCATTTTTAGGTGCTATTAAAATACCAATTTTAGGGATAGTTTTATATGAAACTTGTACTTGCCAGTGGCGTAGCATCAATGTAAGCTAAAAAGCTCAGCTTCCCCACTTAATAATAATTGCATAATAAACCTGCAGTCTATGGATATAATTATTTATTAATTTTAATAGAATTTGTATTTAGGCATTAAATATTGTGATGCGGCAGGTCAGAATGATTTGTGATGCAGCAGTAAACAAGAAGCTTGCACACACCAGCTTCTAAGCAGACTGGTTTCTTACACTCATTCTTCTGTGTAACCCACCCGGCAGATTTTTCATCCCTTTCTAACTAAACTACCCTGGTCGCAAGGCCTGCAGGAAGCTAGCTTTGACATTGAAAATAAGTAGTTTCCGAGTTATCCCTTTTCGTCAGTTGTGTTCAGTTGAAGTGTTAGTGTGCATTGTGGCTGATATAATAAATAATGAGTGAAATAACAGTTCCTGACACCAATTTACTTGAATTTTTTAGGACAATTCTATTATCAAGACTGACTTACGAACAAAAGTGTGATCTAAAAAACAAATGACCGACTCCCTTGCTGTCAATGAAGGACACACTCAAAATACAGACACTTACTTACGTAATAATACTAATACTGTATCATTCTATTGACCGTTAATATTGTGATTTATCTAAGTATGACAGGGAGTGAGTGAATGTTATACCTATACGTGTCTATTTGTTAGAGATATGTGTAAACCGTGAAATCATATTTTATTATGTACCATTTAAGGTCATGCTTTATTGGTGTTACGAGGTTCCAACCAATCTTTGACTGCTGACTTGACTACTATTTATTTTAAGACTATATTTTTGTAATACGTTTTCTCATATTGCATGAAAGACAACTTGAGTTAGCTTCCCCTGCTCAAAATTTCATGCTACGCCACTGGTACTTGCAAGTTTTTATGAACTTATCTTTTAAGGATTAAAATAGGTTTTTACCTAAAATCCGAAGTCTAGTCATAATATAGGTCAACGAAAAGTATTAATGTAGTAGGTCTACTTCAAAATGAAAGACAAAACAAGTTGCAACATTTCTCCCCATTGTTTAATGTATATTAGTGAATCATCCAATCACTGAGCAAGAGTTACGTTTGGCTGTTGCAGGTGTTCAAGATTTTAAACCATTTTTAAGTTTAACAGCACTTTAAACACAAATTCTAGCAAATTACTTGCCTTTGATGTTACAAACCATGTAATCGTAAAATAAGTCACTATATAGATACTGGATTTGGTGCCATTGCTGCTAGCAAGAACTGCAGGGAAAGGTTTCAGAAATAAGTTCACAGATATTTTGCAAAGTTTGTATCTAAAAATTGCAGGAAAGAGTATTTTGAAATCAAATATTGTAAAAGGTGACTCATGTTTATCGCCTGAAGTTTTGACTCTGGTTTTCTGTGATATGATGGAATGATAGACAACACTACCGTGATTTTTCTTACATCCTTAATGAATAATAAATAATACATATTATGTATTTAATTTTTCTGCATTGTTTGCTTGAAACGTATCAATCATGTCACCTCACAATAAGTTCAATCATAATATGTGAAAACTACAACACAATCATTTTCATTATGTTTCATTTATATTTACAATCTCAGCCATTACATTTCCATTTATAAAATGAGTAAATAAATATCCGCTCCTTATCTGAATAGAACAAAAGAACACTTTATAATACACGTTAACAAAAGACGTGACTAATATAGCCCAAGTGAACTCGAACCATGTTGAAATTTGAATTTCAGATGAAAATATGACTGCTCATTGTTTGCAGCAGAATCCGATTTGTTTGCCACCTATTGAGGAATTATTGAAGGAATGAGGATTATTATTATTGAATGCAGACGTCACTAGATGTCTCTCTACTTCATGTATTGAATCCTCCAATATGACCTGTACCCCCTTAGGCAAACCAAGGTACTTTGTGTGTCCCATCATAACTAATTTGCTTTCTCAGGCAGAAGAAATAGTGTTTTCTCTTTTGCTCTGTAGGCTGCTTAGGTACTTCTTGCTTATATGAAAATCATATTCATCTTGTGATTGGTTACCTTTTTTGTAAGAAACACAGCATCATATTATACTGGTCTCTTCCTGGCTTAAAAATCGTTTTCTAATATTTCACAGACTTTTTCTTTCTCTTTCTACAAAATCATTTCCAGTTTCTCTGCACCATTCTTTATACATTTCATGCATATGTTTGATTTAAAACTTGATTCATCATAGACACTCATACTCCATGCTTTCCAGTAATGCCTGGGCACCATCGGATTAGTTCTAGCCATTTCCATAGAGAATCAGAATTCATTTCCTTCTTAATGTCTTCTGTATCTTTTCTCAACACCTTTATGAACTATATCTCTACTTTCTTCAGTATTGTCGATGTTTAACGTCAATCTAGACATCCTCGTATACAATATCATTACCTCGTCTTTGAAATTCTCTCTACCTAGTGACATCAGGGATTGTCAGGCACTATCGAAATTCAAAGTTAAGCTAGAAATGTACTTTTTGTCTAATGAAATTAGACAAAATTCTTGTTTGCATTATTAGTTGCCCTTTCTCGTTTAGTTTTTTAAATTAATACTAATATAGTGGAACAACACTAACAAATATAGATGACACTCGGGAAAAAATTAAATTTAGAATAAATATGGGAAATGCCTGTTATTATTCGGTTGAGAAACTTTTGTCATCCAGTCTGCTCTCAAAAAACCTGAAAGTTAGAATTTATAAAACAGTTATATTACCAGTTCTGTATGATTGTGAAACTTGGATTCTCACTTTGAGAGAGGAACAGAGGCTAAGGGTGTTCGAGAATAAGGTGCTTAGAAAAATACTTGGGGCTAAGAGGGATGAAGTTTCAGGAGAAAGGAACACAACGTAGAACTGCACTCATTGTATTCTTCATCTGACTTAATATTAAATCCAGACGTTAGAGATGGACAGGGCATGTAGCACGTATGGACAAATCCAGAAGTGCATATAGAGTATTAGTTGGAAGGCCGGATGTAAAAAGATCTTTGGGGAGGCCGAGACATAGAGGGAGGATAATATAAAAATGAATTTGAGGGAGATGGGATATGATGATAGAGACTGGATTAATCTTGCTCAGGATAGGGACCGATAGCGGGCTTATATGAGGGCAGCAATGAACCTCCGGGTTCCATAACAGCCATTTGTAAGTAAGTAAGTAATATTAATATAGATCTTAAGCTTTGTATAATAATATACAAATTTAAAATTTTTAATGTTTTGAATTATCTTTTTTGTTTTGTGTTACTGTAATTGTAAACGTTCTTGTTTTGTGAAATTCAATGTTATTAGTTTCTTCACTGCTGTCGTAAAATTTTAAATGTATACAAAACTTGGTGGTGTGAAAGAGAAGGTCTGATGGCCTTAACACCACCAGAATAAATTTATTATTATTATTATTATTATTATTATTATTATTATTATTATTATTATTACTACTACTACTACTATATTATTATTATTATTATTATTATTATTATTATTATTATTATTATTATTATTATTATATTTTAATCCATGTAGTAAAAGCATCGGTTTTTTTAGACCAATAGTGGACAGAAAGTAAGTTCTACATACTCTAACTTCCGTGCCACATTCCCTGTATAACTAACAATCATAAAACTGGTGCTTAATAACTTCGTCTCTGCTGCTTGTTCTTCTCTTCAATATTAGTCTAAATGCCACAAGCCCATTTACGAGAGTTTTTTTTTTTTCATCCCATGCATTTAGAGACCACAACTTTTCATGAATTTTTCTTCTTGCAGTATCATTGACTTCGTTGCATTTGAAATTTCGAGTACGTATTGATTTGCCTTTTTTCTCCTGGCATATTTAGGAAGGATTTTTCTCTCAGATTTTCGATTTCAATGTATTTATTACCCACTATTTTCACTCATTTTTCAGACCCGTGTTTCATGTTGGTGGTGTCTCAGGCACATTGTAAGCATAGGTGCTTCCTAATTAATTATATGCCAGTTTTGGTTCGGGAGGAATTTCTTCCCTAACTCTCCATCAAAGAGCCTTTACATTATTCACCGCTTATGGACTCACCGTGTTGTTGAGTGGCAACCAGTAAAAAATCAAATGTTTTTAATGACGTGCATAAGAATTGAATTTTTAATACTATCATTGATCTCTTACCACCTCATTCTAAAAAAAAAAAACTTTTTATAAGTTATTTACATTTTATTTGTGTTTGTTTATATTTTTCAGACACAAGGAAACAATATTTATATAGATCATTCATTGTCTCGTGAAACCTACCTGTGCATGAGGGGAAGAATGAAGTGGACTGAGAAGCTACCCTCCCTTACTATGCTGCCACTTGTAACTAGCAAGCTGTCTTACCCCCACCATAAGGTTCTTATTATAAGCTACACACATGCTTGCATTTGGTTTCACAAGATAGGAATGGCCTATACTAGTATTTGATATTTAAATACTTGGATGAAACTACAGTAGTGTTAACTAACACCATAGAATTTTGTCGTTTTTGCACATTTCAATTTTTGAAATCATTATTTTCTTACATAACAGGTTTCTTTCTGAGCTTGGAACGAGCATACTTGTCCACCAAATCCTTCAAGTTCATTTTTAAGGAAATGTCACTTTGTATGGATAACAACATCAAGCTGTTCAGCTTTCTAAGATCATTGTCGACATTTCTTCATTTTTAATTATTTTTAATGCACTGTGTAGTTCGAATCCCCATTGTAACTTCTAAATTTGGAAATGAACTTTCGAAGCCATTTCTTTTGATACATGGATAGATGTCTCTTAGTTGCTTTGTTTTCCAATTTCATGTAGAGACTAATGTTGACACTCATCCATGAAGCAAAGTTCATCAATCTCTTATAGGTAGGTCTGAACTAGTCTTTTTTGCTTGAATCATAACTTAATGTGTTTCCTTCTCGTGAAGATTCATAAATATTTCAGATCTGCTATTAGTGACTCATAGGAGTCTCTTCTTTTGTTAAGTTGCGCAATCAGCTTGTCATTATTAGAAAGACCTCTGTTCGAAATTTACCTCTTGGGTCCATTTCTGGTTCACTCATATTTTTGTCAGCAACCGCAAGCACTGTTTGTTTACTGCTCCGTTCATAGTTTGCAACTGGTGGTCCACACAGTTTTAATTCTGATTTTTCATTATCATCAAAGGAGTTTCTTTTTAATTCTAAAAATTACCGAAGAGTTTGTAACACTTTAGTGGTGGAAAGTAAGTCCAGGTCTTGTTTCTGTAAAGTTTCGTTGGTTTTACTCATTCTTTGTGGGATATCATGCCAAAACATAGGAAAGAGAGTAGTCTGCAAGTAGGTGAATTATTTTACGATTCTCATGAGCTGTCATTCGAGTGCCAGGTGTTTGGGATGTACCCGTACCTTCTATCAGAATTTCAAGAGCATGTACAATTTCATTGTATTCATTAACTAGAGCTTCAAGGGCATCCACTCTAGCAGACCATCTTATGTCACAATGATATCAGCGTAGTTGTTTTGCTTTTGTTTTGTTCTTTTTCTTTGTTAAGTTGCACAACCGTTGGACAAACGAAAAAGAAATTGTTGCTTCCATGCAAGATATTTCTGCCACACAACAGCCGACAGGTTCTATGAGTGTGCGATGCATGACACATATTCAAGAAATTGATTTTTGCTTTTTAATCTTGATTGAAGAGCAGTAGACCTATATGCATCTGACATATTTGAGGCATTATCGTAACTTTGCTGGTGACACTGTTTAAAGTCTACTTTAAGTTCATGAAGTGAACTCAGAGTTGCCTTTTTCAAGTTTCAAACATCTGGGTTTAAAATACGTTCATTGACACATGTATTGATGAGCAAAGCATATCGTAGTACAAACTGTAGCTGGTCTGTGTGTGATAGATCAGGATTAGAGTTGATGATTAGTGAGAAATAACGATCATCATTGATTTCATTCATTATTTGCTGGAAAACCAATTTTCTCATTATACATATTTATAAATTTGTCACAAATGTCCGAAAAAAAAAACAATATACCCTGCCTTTGTTCTTGTTACTGATGTTTAAAGAAAACTGTAGACATTTTGACAATAGTCACCCAATTGTTCATGGTGTTTTACAAGGTTGAAGAAATGTTTCCAATCATTAAATCATTTTGAAAAATGTGTTTATTTTTTACTGAGGCTGAAACAATATAGATGGCATAGAAAATACACAGCCTGTTGACTTGAAAAAACAACTGCAAATCCCTTTTGAACGTTTCTCCATTTGGTAGTACACCAAAAAACAAATTCTAAGATAGCATACGTTGGTTTTGACATCTTTATAATCACACTGAGTTTGAAAAGTCTGCCTGCTCTCTACCCATATAATCTTGCTGAATCAGTAAAGTGTTGGGTTTATTTTAACAACAGTTCTCTTTCCATTTAAAACTTAAATTTTCTTTTGACTCCTGCTCTGCCTTTGTGTTCCCCCACCATGTACATCTCTGGGCATGTACCAAATATGCCCATTTATAAATGCTGACCTGTCCTTGATACTGCTTTCCATGTGACTTTAGATCCCTGTTATCTCTTCTAGTACTTGTCTTTGCCACACCTACATTGATATTTCTTCTATGACATCAGTTGTAGGCCTAGTAGTAGAAGCAGTGATTTAATAAATGAATGAATGATTTGAAATGGGTCAGGCCCATTCAGTCCTGTGCATGTAGACCACTTATTGGGCTCATTGTGCCTCAGATAACTGGAAAGTTTACCCAAGTCCTGAAGCCTCCTTAAAGACTGGGATTACTCTCGGGTCTGCTTTCCTTATATTCTCTGGTCCCAACCTATCCTGGCCCAAGAGGACATATGTGATTGTGGACAAAAGATCACAATCACATAATATATGGAGAGAAAATTCCACTTCTCTTCCACACACTTCCTGCACATGAGGTCTGTAGTCAGTCCCATCACATGCAAGTGTTTCCTTAGTGTGTTGTGTTCTATTAACTGCCGTACTACACCTCTAAGCTGCGCATGGTTAAAGGATAAGTGTATCCTACTGATCCTTCTGTTGGCACTTTCTATCTTTGTTTGGGCTTGCCTAGCGTTAGTGAGATTTCTCCATAGTGTGCCGTGCTGGTGAATCACTCATTGCGTGAGTCCATGGAGTGATTCCAAGGTCAGGTTCTGGCCACATAGAGATAATTGCCGAGCCCTCCCTTGCCAACCTATCGACAATTTCATCACCTCTTATCGCTACGTGTCCTGGTACCCAACACAGTATTACAGGGCATCAGGAACAGAGAAGATCCAGTGTTCTCTGGCATTGCTAAACCATTTTGAACATTTTTTTTTACTATACTTAATTCCTTTAAAGCTGCCTGGCTATCAGAGCAGATGCAAATCCGACCTTTGAGCCAAGGCATTCCTAGTAAAATGATATGCACAGGCCAAAATAGCAAATACTTTCAGTCTGGAATACCGTAGTGAAGCAACCCTGGGAATGAGAGAGCCTTGTCTTGGGTCCATGAATGCCAGTCTCAGTCCCTTTATAGTCTTGGAGCTGTCCATATATCACACCAGTTTTTTGACATGGTTAGGAGCCCATGGGCTATGAGTCCACTCTTTTTTGGGTGGAGAAACAACCATATATAACAGCTCAAAATTATATATTAGACCCAATAGAATCATATCCCATCGCGAGAATTGGTTGCAACTTCTGAAGCCTTGAGGGCTACTGAATGCCCTTTTAAGGGATGTTTAAAGGACCAGCAGCCCAACTCCAGAGGCGATGTGCAACCACTATGACCTCTCTCCCTCAACTATCAAGTCCAGAGAAGATAGACCCAACAGCACTTCAAGGGCAGTAAGTGGAGTAGTGCACATAGCCCCTGTAATTCCCATTCACGCTTTGGATTTTATTTAGCTTATTTTTTTATGCCTGTGTCAACACACCATATTAAAGACATAAAGGTGATGTAAGGCCTAATGATAGAGATATAGAGGCAATAGACCACTTTGAACCTAGTTAGTCTGAACTCTTACTAAAGGCTCTTCAACAGGCCCATAAAGAATTGCAGGCTTTAGGCTGGTATTCATAGTCGACAATTTCGATTAAAGTGTCCTTTGGAAGACGCAAAGTATCACTTTTCCATTGCACAGTCGACACTTTGGTGCAAAGGAACACTTTGGATGAAAGTGTACTTCTGACCACACTTTGAGCCGAAAGTGTCACTTTGTAGAAAAATGGCGGACGTCTTGGAAGTTGTCGAATTATTTATTAGAACGTGTGGAAGAGATGGCACAATTAGTGGACATTGTACGAAAGCGCTACATTAGGGATAGGCCTAAAGACAATCCCATGGAATTTTATAATGATATAGAATTTAAAAAAAACTGTTCCGGTTTGATAAAGAAACTGTTATTGAGATTGCTCATCTTTTCAAGGACCGGTTGATAAAAACGAATAATAAAGGTTTGCCAGTGCCTCCAATAATACAGTTATTGACTGCATTAAAATTCTATGCTACAGATATGTACCATACATTAAATTCTGTAATATTATAGTTCAGGCATTTCTATAGTAACATTCGTATATTTATAACCTCAATTTGATGAAGTGATATGTAAGTAGATATGCCTATATAACCTATTTTTTTGTTACTGAAACGATTTTTTTTTAACTTAAATAATATTAAATTAATTTCAATCTAATGTAGGCGTAACTATCTTAAATTAATATTGAGAGACCTCACGTGCCTGCTTTCTAAGCAGATTCCATAATTATATTGGGTTTAAAATGATTTTGATTTTCGTTGACTACTGGTACCTGTATTTTGGGATAAGATTTATCTTGATGTTCATATAATCACTAATGTTTTGATAATATATATTTCATGCCGGTAAGCAATACATCTGATATTGCTGCTTCTGCTGAGATACCGTCTCTAGTTCATGTGCAGTCATAACCTCACCATGAAAAGAGATCTCATGCCATTAGGCCTATTTTGTTTTGCATTGTAGAAAAGTTTGGCATTCAAAATATTCCTGAAGAGCAGGCAATAATGGAAACAAGAAAGAGGGAGAGAGAGAGAAAATAATAATAATAATAATAATAATAATAATAATAATAATAATAGCAGTAGTAATGTGTTTTTCATTCTTTTGACTTCTATTCACGAAAAAGACAAAAATGAAAATAAAGAGAATAAAACGATATAACAATGAAGCAGATAAGTATAAACCCTAACCTAACGATATTATACACACACAAAACTTACCTTACTCAGTCCAACTTAACCTAACTATATAAACCAATAGAAAATATGTACAGAATCTAACCTAACTGTATAAATCAGTGGAATGGATACATACAAAATCTAACTTAACGATATAAATCAATGAAAAAGATATGTACAAAACCTAATCTAACTATAAATCAATGGATCAGCTATGTACTGTACAAAACCTAACCTAATTTCACCAGCAGTATCACTACCTATTTAATAAAATATTACATATCTGAACTGACTGAAATAATATAAACTATCGGCAACAAAAACTAAAAACTGAAATAAAACAACTACAGATATATATATATATATATATATATATATATATATATATATATATATATATTTTTTTTTTTTCTCGCGCGATCAATTAGGCTCCCAACTCAAATCACAAGCTTTATAATCTGTGGGTTACATATTAATTTGTTATTGTTTGTTCACTTGTTTTGAAAGGCATTGTGGGACTTCTGTTGCTAACCAAATTGTAACTCTACACTTTGCTGGCATAAAGTGATACTTTGTAAAGTGCACTTCTTCAACCGTCTATGAATACCACTAATATGAAAGAGCCACTTTCGTCAAAAGTGTCACTTTGCAAAGTGGTGATATAAAGTGTCGACTATGAATACCAGCCTTAGTCACCTTGTACTCATTATGGACACCAATTCTCTGAACAAGTTCTGACACTGTGTCAGGAAATTTGCCCATAACCATAATGCATATAATATTATCTGCGAGCATGTACTCCACTTTCATTCAGCCTGACAAGCAGGTCATCAACTACCAGGCACAATAGAAGTGGAGATAAAACTTCCCCTTTAGGACATCCCCTGGACACAGTAAAGATCAGTGAACACTGATTAAGTGATACTGTTGCCCAGGAGCACTGTAAAGAAGCTATACTCCATTGGATCACTGTTCGGTTGATTCCATATCTTGTAAGTCCTTTATAGATGGAGCCATGAGACGTAAAGTTGTTGGTCCCCATCAGTGTTCAGGAAGACAGCCATAGCCAGCTCTTCCTGATCCAGCACCTTCTCACCCACACCACAAGCTAATGAAGTGCCATCTCAATGGATTTGCCAGCCTGATAGGCATGCTGATTAGACTGCAGAAGCTTGAATGCCAGGGCTGCTTAATGTTTAACCTTCATTCTCCTTTGTGAAGCGCAAACCACTGTGTGCTTCGAAAAGTGCAAAAGGAATAGGTCAAACCAGCTATGTGTACATGAGTTCACATGGCCGATTATAAAGGCGGGTCATTCCATAGTGACACACTTAACATTTTTTAAGTACCTAACTATGATCTATTTAATTAAATACTTAGTAATTCATGAAAAAGACATTACTGTCTTTTAACATAAGTATTCCTAAATATAAACAAAAATTCTTAATGAAAAGGAATAATTAATAATGCAAAAAATATTAAATAGTGTATGATGTGACACACGAACATTTTCTTGCCACTAGATTTATTACCAAAATGGAAAATGTTCATAAATGCATTCAGTTGTTTTCCAAACAATTAAGACACGTTTGTAGTACATGTAACTGCTAAATCACGAACTTTAAAAAAAATTAACAGTGCCATTAAGAAACAAGATCTTGCAAATGTGTTGTGATACACGAACATTTCTGTCCTATTGGTTACTAATTGTTTTAAATGCACTATAAATACATCACTTCTTGTGGAAGACTTATACACTATGCCTACAGTTCTTATTATACAAAACAACACTAGATTACACTAAAATACACTTTTAAATTGAAATATCCATGGTTGTTTACAACCATATGTGGTGATATTTCCTGTGTAATGTCATGTGACGAATATACCAATATGTCAACCATTTGTAGTACTTCCCTTCCTTGGACATCAGAGACATTTTAAATTCTTCGCCACCACAAGATTTTGTAACTTCATATGTAGCTTGTATTTGACGGCTTTTTTTTACTTGGTCATTTAACAACACTGTATCAATCACTACGTTATTTAGTGCCAATGGGATTGGTGATAGCAAAATGGTATTTGGCGAGATGAGGCCGAGAATTCGCCATAGATTACCTGACATTCGCCTTATGGTTGGAGAAAACCTCGGAAAAAACCCAACCAAGTAATCAGCCCAACTTAAATTCTTGAAAATACTATCAAAAAATGTTCAAAATGTATTAATATTTATATCAATAGAAAAACTAATATAGATTTAAAATGGCCTAACTTTTAGAATTGCTAAATGATACCTAGGGTAAAGTAATTAATGTTATTAAATAAAACGATTTTAAATTTATATCAGAAATTTAGTACCATTTATCTAATGTGCAAATAACTACACCAATTTATTTATACATAGGCCTAGTATGGTGGCTACCTGTTTACGATATAAATGTACTGCATAAGCTTGTTTTTAATATCAAATAAATTAACATAAACCAGTTTTTTAAGTTTTTAATTCAAGGAATTAAAAAAAATAATAAATATTTTATACGAACTTTAGGCATAAATTGTGTTATGCTAATTTTAGGCCTACACACTATATTTTTACAACAGTTGTTGTTTAGTCTGTCCAACAACAGGCGTGAACCTCACAAGTGATACCAAGAAAGCACCACTTATGAGGCAACTAGGCCAGGAGATAATGGGATAGCGTGGCCAGTTCCTTTCCCCCTTACAACAGTTATGGAACACATATTTTCAAGAGTGTTTAACTTACAGTTTATGTACATTGAAAAAAAAACGCACAGGTGCGTGTGCACGCACACACAATTATCTAAATAAACAATAAGTATTTGAAATTCCACTACTAATTATGTTTAGACGTAAAGACTTCCAATAACAACAAAATTTGTAACTGGATTTTAGGATAAACTTTAGTGACACACGAACATAACATTTTTGTTCGTGTGTCACAGTCATTGTGTTACGTGTGTCACGTGTTTTTCTTGTAGAATACGTACATAAATCGAAATGTTGTCCATATAAGAAGTTGATTGTTATGTGATGTTTCTCACTTTTACATTTATGAAACATGAAAAAATTAAATGGTTTTGAAGAAATATAAACAAATGTCCATTTGAGCGTGACACACGAACTCTCAACCTTTCCTTGTAATAATTGCAATCAAGCACGAAATAATCATTGTATTACGGTTTCTATGCATTGTAATTATTAACAAAGGTCCGAACTTCATTATTAATTGCATGTAACATACAGAAGTAATGATTTATTTGCCTTAAATGTGCATTCAAATATGTGATTTCTAGTAGATAATTTCTCGCTCTTAAACCACAGACTTCTTGGCGCTTTTTCTCCCACATACGTGTTGTTACACAATGAGTGTTATCAGATTCAAAAAAATTCGGATCATAACGAAAAAAATGACATATTACAAGCAGAGATTCGTGAGATATTTAGTTTTCGTGAAAATGTCGCATTTTCGTGGAATGACCCAGGCACAATCTTAAGAGACAGCACTTGGCAGGATTGAATTTTCCTGCAGTATTATGAGAACTGCTCTGAACGCACATAGTAGATTTTCACAGTTAATTCGTAAGAGCTATATACTTTTTTTAAGTCACATAACTGATTTAAAGAAATATCTCCACATAATGGATATCACAGGCACAACAATATTTCAGTTAACACATTTTGTATGACATGAAAAAACACAGATATTGTTCACTGACCATTTCTCCAAAGCAAATCTCTAGTCTGATGTCAGGAATTCACGAACTCTGTTTGTGTTATCATCTGTCTTTTAGTTAAAGATAATGGAATGATTATCATATTTGATGTATTCTTCGTTCTCATTAGAATGTCTCATATGAAGTGAAAACTGATGTTATCACGAAATCATTTTGTGAATGATCTAATATCTATGTAGCAGACAAAAATTGAATGTGAACATGTGGCTTTCATTTTGCATCCATTTTTATTTCATATTCGCCATATCACATTAACACATCCTCACATAATCGTTTACAAAAGTGCATTTGAAATGTTGTAGGGAAAATTTATTTGTGATATTGTTTGGGTAGAATAAGTTTTTTTCCGCCCAACCTTCAATTTATTTCTATCCAACCTAGTTAACAATTGCGAATTCAATCCCAAAACTTTTAAACCATACTACTATGGCTATCCATGGATAGCAAAACTGAAAGATTGGCTATTTTCGGGTAATTTCTCTTTATTCTTCCTACTTCTTTGCTGTGTGAGACTACAGATCTTCTCTATGTAGGCATACAAATGACTTCACCTTGTAACCATTGAAACTAACAAGTTGTAAATTATTTCTTTATTGGCGATGATGAAACATTAATCTCATTGTGAGATTGTTTATTTGACGAAGTAATATCTGCTGAAAACTTACTGAATATTGCAATATCCCGCATTTATGTATGACATGTTGGACATTGTGCAATGTGCATTCTGTGCTGTTCTGTATGTTATTGGCACTCTTATGTAAGTATATTTGTGTAAGTGAAAAAGTAAACAGTGGATTCTGTGAGGTGTGTGTGCATGTGCGCTCTTTTTTTCTTAATAGGGTTGTAAAGAGATAGTGGAGAGATCTTAACTATCTTGCAATAATCTGGATCTAATTTAATTAAAATTTAATTAACAATTGCAGATATATGTCCTGGTCTGCTCGACCTCATCAAAACAATGATGACCCCAAATTACCCAGAACGTCCAGCAATTGAAGATATTTTGACTCATCCACATCTGATGAAGTTGATGTATAAGCGTCGCCAATTACATTATGTGAATCAGATGGTAAGGTGACATGTTCTTAAATGATCATAAATTATACATCTATAGTTGACCCCACAGTTCAGGGGATTAATAAAGTAGAATGTGTCTGTAATGCCAAATGATCTTCCTTGTAGTTTACCAAGAACCTCTAAATAGTATTGATACTGTAATTATAAAAATAGTAAATATAAACAACAAACCTGTATATAATTGTTGATGAATTAACTGTGTATACGTGATACTGAACATAAGGTTCATGTAAAATGCTAAAAATTATTAAGTTTACATTGAATATGATGGAGAGACAGGAGTCTACTGCTATTATCATATAATAGGACACAAGATTAATTATTATTCTAAGCTATAACATATAGGCCTAATTGTGCTCATCATACTCACTTGACTGTTTCCTCTGAGGTAAGAACAAACTTTGCGAGACAAAAGGATGTATGGAGCATGAGTTGAATCCAGCTGTTACACTACGAGGGTTGCACTGAAATTCATGATGATCTTTGTGTATGCGGAAATTATGCGACAAATATTGTGCTGAATAGGACATCTGACAATATCTATAACATCTGTTGGTGTTCCATTGAAAGTAACAGGAAAGGAGCTAGCCTCACTAGCCCACAGTAAGAGATGGAAAGATGGCTAACTACTCATCTACTGTGTCTCGTTTTGAAAACTTGCTGTCAGAATTTCTCGGGGAGGGTGAAGAAATTCACCTTCGGAAATTAAAATACATTTAAAGAAAGCTTGTGAATTGTCGTGTTTGAGTCTATATTCTTTGTCTGGTCAAGAAGACATTAAAATGTCATTCCATGCTCTCCTTTCTCTCACTTCAGCACATGCTACTTTCAGTGCATCATGATTAGTTGACAGCAGAATCAGGCAGTAAACTATGAAACTTGCTTCTGTAGGACAACCATTCATCTACGGTGTGGAGGGGAGAATTTAAAATACCATTCTCTTCTGTCACCATATTGAATATACTGTACTAAACTGCAGGTTCACAAACAAGGGAATCCAAATGGTTGACAAGATCAAAAGTTTAATAAAAATCTGAAATAATAAGTACAAGAAATTATTAAATTAATTCATTCCTACTGTTTTCCTGGACGTAAATGTACTTATCATTTGTTTACTATTGTCTCGCAAGTTGAATGTACACTACCAAATTTTCAAATAATTTTCAATATTATATATTGAAATAGTATGTGGAACTACAACTATCTCTTGTCACTAATCAACTTACGATGTGGAGGAGATCGGTAAACATCAAAGGCACCACTCTTTTCTTGAACAGAAGAAGAGTACTGTATACTTAGTGTTAGAAGATGAATTCAGCATTTTAAAGACAGAAAATAGAATATTGCTCATCAACCCCACTCTGACCAAACACCAATATTTTCGACAGAAGACAGTGAGAAGATACTTGATGTCCTTATGAAGGATAATTGCCTTGTAATAGTTCGAGAAATTGCTACCAAGTTTGGCGAGGTCATAATGCCATCCAAACTCTGATGGAGAAGCTGTGCTGGAGAAAAATTTATGCAGGATGCTTGCCTCATTTGTGTTCTTTAAAGGACTTCGAAGTTAAACTAAAAAATGAAACATGGGAATCAGTATATGATAATGGTGATATGAATAGTAAATTCAATGTGTTTCATAATACATTCGTAAATATCTTTGAATCCAGTTTTCCTGTGAAGTACAAAAATGCTCAAACATCTAAAAACAATTGGATTACACAAGGCATAAAAATCTCATGTAAAACTGAGAAGTCTCTCTATATTCAAAGTAGAAATAGTAATGACCCCAAATTAATAGCTCACTTTAAAAAGTACTCTAAAATATTACACAAAGTAATCTTAAAAGCCAAAGCCAAAGAACTTTACTATAACGGAATTATTCTAAACTCGAATAATAAAATCAAAACAATTTGGAACATAATAAAAAAAGAAAGCGGAAAGTTTAGAAGTAAAGAACAAGGTTACACTCTTCTAACAAATAATAGAGAAACATCAGATACAACAGAAGTTGCGAACATATTCAACAAATATTTTCTCTCAATAACTGATAACCTAAACATCCCACAGAATAATAATAATAATGCCATCAATTGTTTGAAAATATCTATTCCTGTAACTTTCCAAAATATTCAAATTTTTCCAACAAATCCACGAGAAATAATTACAATTCTAAAGCAATTAAAGTCCAAAAATTACTCGGGATATGATGAAATTACTAGTAAAATATTAAAAGCCAGTTCACAAATAATAGCCAAGCCCCTGTCCTATTTATGAAACTTTTCAATGTTTAATAGTGTATTTCCAGAGCGACTGAAATATTCAGTTGTTATTCCTTTATTCAAGAAAGGGGACAGAACCTCGCCCGAAAACTACAAGCCCATATCCCTTCTACCAGTCTTCTCAAAGGTCTTCGAAAAAGTTATATATGAGAGAGTATATCATCATCTTGATAGATACAGCATTCTCATTCCGGAACAATTCGGATTCAGAAAGAATAAATCAACTGAGCAAGCGGCGTTTAATTTAACTGATAAAATTCTGGAAGCTATTAATAAACAATTACAAGTAGGAGGACTATTCTGTGATCTCTCCAAAGCTTTTGATTGTATTAACCATAAAATTCTACTACAAAAATTAGAATACTATGGTATTAAAGGCATAGCATACCAGTGGTTTGAGTCATATCTCCTAAACAGAAAACAAAAAGTTGAAATCAACGCATTTAATAACTCCTTTAAATCTATTTCAACATGAGGAAATGTTCATACACGGGTCCCGCAAGGATCTATATTAGGGCCTCTTCTTTTTCTAATTTTTATAAATGACCTTGGCCCCATAATAAAAGGAATAGATTATCCTATACTATTTGCAGATGACACACTTATCATAATTACAGACAAGAACTTTGCCACATTCAAATATAAAACAGAAATAATTCTTCTTAAAATTTATGACTGGTTTACAACCAATAAACTAGCATTAAACATTAATAAAAGTAACATAATTCAATTTAAAACCACTTCAAATTTAATCTCTGAAACATTGGACACAACTATCAACAATATACCTCTACTAGAAACATCAACAACCAAATTTCTTGGTTTGCATATTAATAATACAATAAACTGGAAAAATCATATCAAAGAAATAACCCCCAAACTTAGCTCAGCATGCTTTGCAATTAGGTCGTTACAACAATTTCTAAACAGCAGTATCTTAAAGACAATATATTTTGCCTATTTTCATTCCATTATGTCCTACGGAATAATATTTTGGGGAAATTCTGCAGATAGTAAAAATATATTCTTATTACAAAAATGAGCCATTAGAATAATAGTTGGAGCAAAGGCTAGAGAATCATGTAGATTATTTAAAAAAAAATTAGAGATTCTAACCTTAACAAATCAATACATATACTCTATCATAAATTTCCTCTTATGTAATAAAGAAAATTTTCCAACTAACTAAGCCATACATAGTATAAATACCCGCAGAAAGAATGATTTTCATATGCCATCATCAAATTTATCATGCTATCAAAGGGGAGTACATTACATGGCGATAAAAATGTTCAATAGTCTTCTTGAAGACATTAAGAATCATAGCCAAAACCCTGCATTATTTAAGGTAAAACTGAAAAATTACTTAATATCTCACACTTTCTATTCTGTAGACGAATTCTTGACATTTCACAGCACTTACTTACTGGCTTTTAAGGAACCCGGAGGTTCATTGCCGCCCTTATGTAAGCCCGCCAATGGTCCCTATCCTGAGCAAGATTAATCCAGTCTCTATCATGATATCCCACCTCCCTCAAATCCATTTTAATATTATCTTCCCATCTACGTCTTGGCCTCCCTAAAGGTCTTTTTCCCTCCGGCCTCCCAGCTAACACTCTATATGCATTTCTGGAATTTCACAGCACTGTGTAAATATTTTAATACTATTAAATGGTAAACATATTACATTGTATAAAATATTATTTTTATTAAGGTATTAATTCTGTACATATTTCATATTTGCATTTTATATGTATTGCATTTATATTTAAACATAAGAATTGGACATGTTCTTTATTCTATGCTATAAAGCAAATGTAAGAATATTATGGAACGAATAAATCTATCTATCTATCTATCTATCTATCTATCTGTCTGTCTGTCTGTCTGTCTGTCTGTCTGTCTGTCTGTCTGTCTGTCTATCCTAATCTAATCTAATCTGTCTGGTCTGTCTGTCTGTCTGAGGTACAGGAATTGCATCATTCAATGAGCAGAACTATGGCAGAATCTCTTTTTAAATGTGTTAAATCTCTGGTAAATTTAAAAGTGAATCTGTATGATTTATATCTTTGTATTTGAAATATTTTAATTTGCCTTTCTCTGCCTTTTTTAACCCTCAAACACAGAGGTGCAGTCTCTGACACCGTTCCAAAATTCTTAATGTGGAAGTGAACCAGTTTCCATCACTTTACAAATGTGAATGTTTGTGTACTTTCTGGTGGGAAGCCGGTGGCGCAGTTCACTTAGTGGTACCGTAGTTTCCCCTAACTATGGTCCACATTTGTCACAATTTTCTTTGTATATTCAATATTATTCATCCAGATTAAGTGAAATTTTGGCTTCGGACTCTTGTAAGTGTATATTAAATAAATATTGACATATGTGTTTGAAATTATTTAATTACAAGTGTTAAAAAAATAATATGCATTGGTACATAGTTGTATTCTGAGTTGCCCAACTATGGTCCACTCATATATTCATGCTTGAAAGCATGAATGGACTATAGCTGGAGCTGTAATTATTTGTAAATCAATACATTGAGTTTCTCATTTTAAGGGTCGAAACGTAATCTAGCACAGAAATAATAAAAATAAATGAAAAGTACATGGATTCTTTTTATTAGTACACATTGCATAAACACACAATAAACAAGTGAAATCTGAAAGTCATTTTCCTGCAATAATGAACAACTACACTCACCGGCAAAAATAACGGGCCACCTAAAGTTTCTCTATTTTTTTATGAGGTGAGAATCAGAAAACCCATTATGAAATAAAGAAAACATTGCTTCCCAGAAAAAAAAAACTTTTTTATTATCACTTGTGCTATTATTTTCAACGCCAAACAATGGATATAATTAAAAGGTGTAAAAACTTACAAATTCTTTCAATTTTCTTCCAAATGTTCAACTGATTTTGTGGCCACCCAGATGTTACTAATAGCGGATATTGCCTCCCCGTGACTGTATGATTGTTACCATTCACCGATTCAAGCTTTCAATTAGATTCTGGATGTCAGTCTGGTCGATACTATTCCATTCTTTACTTCGAACATTTCGGAGCTGCTGTAAGTTGCTGTGAAGAGTTAGTCGACTTCTAACTCGCTTCCCTAGCATGCCCCACACATGTTCAATAGGGTTTATATCAGGACTTCTTGCTGGCCATACCATCCTATTCAATCCAACGTCGTGAAAAATCCACACATGTTCATTAGGGTTTATACCAGGACTTCTTGCTGGCCATACCATCCTATTCAATCCAACGTCGTGAAAAATCCACACATGTTCAATAGGGTTTATATCAGGACTTCTTGCTGGCCATGCCATCCTATTCAATCCAACGTCGTGAAGGAACTCATCCACAATTCTTGTAGCATGAGGGCGAGCATTGTCATTCATTAACAGGAACTTTTCACCAATAAGTGGGGCATATGGTACCACATTTTAAATTAGACCTTCTTCGATGTATCTTGGAGTAGTCAAAGCACCTCCATTAATGAAAACAAGTTCTGTGTGAGCTTCATACAAAATGCCATCCCATACCATTACTGATCCACCTTGGAAACTGACACGTGAACTGAAGGTACATGAAGAAAAACGTTCTCCTTCTCTTCTCCACACTCTTTCACGTCCATCTGTAAATTAAATCTCGATTCATCTGTGAAGCGCACTCGTCGCCACTGCCCCAGATTCCAATTAGCATGATGTGAGCAAAACGTAATCGTTCAACACGATGTTGCTGGAGCAATTCTGGGCCTTTAGCTGGTCTTCCGGAATTCAGCCCACATTCATCCAGATGTCTGCTTATATTTCTCTCACTCACGTTAACTTGTCTTATTTTCTGGAAGGCTCTTCTGGTCCCAAGAACTGCAGCCACATAACGCTGACTATTCCCATCTTCTATCAATGCAACCATTTTGCTGAATCGGTAGGACTTAGTCCCATTAAATGTCACATTTTGTATACAATGAAGTACTCCAATCCTGCCTCAAGAGAGCTTACCAGTCTGTAGACTTCTTCAACATAGCTTGAAATACGTCCGAGAAGTTTAGACACAATATTGCAAGAAGAACGAATCTCCTTTTCAGATCATTGTTGGCTATTACGTATTCAGTATAACATTGTTACGTATCACAAAATAAATGAATAACTAAATGAACCTCAGCACACCTACAATTATTTAAAAAATCCTACAATTTTCAAAAATTTTAAATAAAATGTAGTTGGTCCGGTTTTTTTGCCGGTGAGTGTATATTAAAGAACAAAAGTACGGTAACAAAATAAACTAACACATTCTTAGCAAAATATTATGCAAATAAATTCACTGATAATGTTTATCATACTGAGAACTATATTCAGTAGGCTTATTTCTATCCTTTGAATCTCCACTTCTCTTGTAATTCTGAAATTGAAAATAGATCTCTCTTTTTCGAGACGCATTTGGGGTCTTCAATTTGTTTTATTATGTTTTCCTTTCTAGAGAATAAAATGTCTTCCATTTCTCGCCACCTCAGTAATTGCCACTTCTTACTATACAGGAAACAATAGCTCCAGTGTTCTTCACTTCCAAAACTTTCCCTGGCCACAATTCCTCCTCATAAGTAACTACCATATAACTATGTGCCTTTAGCATTATTTTAAGAGATTTCGTCTTCTTTTCCACATCTGACTCACTGTCTGTAAATATGGAGAGTACACCGGAAACATCATAATCTATATCCAATTCAATTTCATCCCTCTCATAGTCATTTACAGGGACGGTTGTGATCCTTCTACCCTGAAGTTTTCGTTTTACCGGACCATTATTTGTGCTAGTACCATTGATGTTGGAACATCATGCTTCTTTATTTACTGGACTATAATGTTAAATGGTGTTTTAGAATATACTGAGATACCATATTTGCAGAAGTAAATACTCAAATTGTTCACATTTTATTAAAACAAATATTTCAAAATGAAATACAACTATGGTCCACAAAAAATTGTGGTACATAGTTGAGGACTGACTTCTAGCCTTGAGGTTAAACATTTTTTACGCAGAGTCCTTAACCTCTGCCAGTCTAATTATTACGTGAAAGTAAACTCTATATAGCCAGGTTTAATTGTACAAACAATCATATATCTATAATTTACCAGCTCTACGTAGGAGAGCTTAATAAAACAGACAAACACAAACTGAATGATTTCGCGTCTTCACACATTCAATAGAAAGATGCACACTGACCTTGTTAAGCATCCATATCACTACCACGTGTAATGGTAGATAGAAGCATCTATGGGGAACATAATTCCATCTCAGTGGCGCCTTAAATGACAAACACCGAATTCTTGGGGGACTAAGCAGTACCGGTACATAATGCGTTTTGGACCATAGTTGGGTGCCTGGACCATAGTTATGGGAAATTACGGTATTCAATTATTTCGTGTATTACTGACGATATTATTTATAGCATACTTCTAGCAGTGTAGCTAATGATCTTGTAGACTGCATGTCTTTGTAACTGGACTGTTTTTCTCCATTCTCACAATGGATTCTAAACAAGACCATTTAATAAAAGATTAGTGTTAGTGATGGAAACTTTGATGAGACTGTCTTGAGTGGATGAAGGATGAGGATAGTGAGGTTGACTCTGCAGGTGAACAATATATTGTCCTTGAAAGTGATCAACCATAATTGCCTATTGAAAGTGTACTGTATATAAAATAGGTAGTGTTTAGAATATTTTTATTTTTTGCTTTAAACATATATTATTTCAGTTTTTATTTAATTTAATCATTAAATGTTTATTATTCCGCTAATTTCATTTAAAACTGAACATTAACACATATTGAATTTTGATAGATGCTTCTATATGTGTACTCATGTATTTCCAAGCAGTAGTTTTCACGACATTAAGGATTTATGATTTTATAAATAAAATATTGCAATATATTGAATCTCTGCTTTTTAAATTAAGTGAAGAGATGACGACGACGACGATGATGATGATGATGATGATGATGATGATATATATATCTTAACATATTCAGTCCTGCTGATTCTTCACATTTCTGTATTCAGGCCAGCAGTCCCTTACTTACACCATTTACAACTTTAAACACAGATGTATTGTGACCTTTGAAGCTTGTTCTAACTATGTCTTTCATGTCCCTTCATTTTCACTTAACCATCCTTCTAATTTATTCACTTCTTATCCTACTTTCCGTCTCTTATTCTTAGCTACACCTCAATACTATTCCTACATTCAACTTCATTTCCCCTTTACTCATAACTAACTAAATACTGCCTTCTTATAAATAACATATACATTTAAACTTATTTAATATAGAAGACCTAACCCTTGTTGACTATTTCACTAAAAAATTAGCCTATTATTAAATTCGCTGTCTAAACACTTCTTACACAACACATTAGCACTTGTATCCTAGAACATTGGTTTCACTTTATTTATAACACTATTTAAACAAAACTATTATTATATAACACTGAAAAAGTGCAACAGTAAGTGAAGAAATGTAAAAGAACACCACCCAAGTTATTTCACATCCATTGCTTTTTTCTTGTGTCCACAACAGTATTAATACAATAGTGGTATCACAGACCGCATGTCTGTTGTTGAGGGCTAATATAAATGCCTTTTATTACCTTTATTTATTTATTTATTTATTTATTTATGTATTTATTTATTTATTTGTTCTGTACATGTAATTTATTTCTGTAACTGTAACAGTGACAATATCGAAGCTGTTCAGTCAGTTAATATTACTTTTGAAAATGGCAAAGAGTTTCACATTGTAGAAATATAGAAGTAAAAGTTTAAATTACTGCATGTGCTAGCCTTCTGATAAGTTCATACTTTCTTTGAAACCAATAATAAGTGCAGCAGTTAGAAATATAACAGCAAAGGTTGAAATTAACTTCTTCTTTTATACTATCTTTCATTCAGTTGTAATTCGTCAATTGTTGCATTAAGTAGCTACTAGTAACATGCCTAAATTCAGTATGCCTTTACGCAGTAATTTGCAAAATTACGTTAATACATTTGGATTCGACATTTTTCCAAAATTCTTCTATGCAAAATATGTGAGCAGACAGTGACCACTGAGAAGAAATATTTTATATTTCAACACATTGCAACAGCTAAACACAAAAATACATTTTCAAAAGCTATTAAGAAAAAGATTTCTCTACTAACTATGGTAATTGCAATAACAAGTCGACAATCACAATTTGCATTCAACTTATATAAAGTTTTTTTGGATGTCAGAATCCCTTTATAGGAGCTCGAAAATCCTACATTAAGACAGGTTCTGAAGAAGTATACCAACAAATCTGTGCCCAGCGAGTTAATTTTGCAACAAACGTATTTAAATTAATGTTACGATTCCTTAATGAAAATTATTCAAGACAAAATGAAAAATAAGATCTGGATCTCAATCCAGGTTGCCTGTTCCTACAGGTCCCTGTATTGCCAGTATCATTGTTGGAACATTAGATCCTTCTACGGAAGATGTGAAACCATTCCTACTTAAAACAGACTGTCTGGAAAGGTTAACAGTACAACCATCTCACAGTTATTCACTAATTCATTGTAATTGATGTGACCAGAAGAAATTGACGATGACAACGTGTTACTACTGTTCATTGCTGATGCTGCACCATATATATTATGAAAAAGGCTGGAAAAACTTTATTTCCAAACATGCTTCATGCGACCTGGATAGCCCACGGATTTCACAGGCTATCAGAAGAGGCATGAAGCTTGTTTCCAGTTGTCGACAAATTAAGAAAATATTTCTGAAATCCCCGTCACGAATTCAGACATTTAAAGAGGTTGCTCCAGGTGTAGCCCTGCCTCCCAAACCTACCACAAGAAGATGGGGAACATGGATTTCAGCAGTAGTTTAATACAATTCATATTTCATGAGTGTAAGTAAGATGATCAGTGCTCTGGAGGATGAAGTATCATCCGTCACAGCAGCTAAGAAACTTCTGGGAACTACTGAGGTGAAAAATTTGGTTTCCTACCAGAAATGGTCACTCGACTTAAAGAAAGAGAATAATCTCTGTGGAAATCAGTAAAAATTTTGGAAGATGCAGTACAATGATTAGGCAGTGTTCCAAGGGAAAAGAATTTATTGGTAAGGAAAAAGTGTAAGAGAGTGTTTTCTCAAAATTATGATTTGAACAAACTTAAAAAAATATCAAAAATCTACAGGGGACAGTTTGTGTGCTTCTGATTTCTCCTATAACCTCTGTGGATGTTGAGATAACATTTTGTCGTACGTACGAAAACTGTGTTATCTGAGAGGAGATAGAACACGACAGTAAAAAAAAATATATATATATATATATATATATTAATGTGTAACCAACAAGCCAATATAATTTCAAAAAACTTTGCTGTCAAATGTAGATACAAACATTTTAAACTTAAAAATTACAACAGAACATCCACCACAATTACAACAGAACATCCACCACAATGTCAACATAATATGCGGATTGCTAATCAGGTAAATAATAAAATATATAGACTCTTTTTTGCCTATTTTAGTAGTTTATAATGCCTTTTTGCCTGCCTATTTTAAAAGCTTATAATGCCTGAACTTCCGGTCTTTGGTTCATAACATTTACTATGAATTGCTTTAGCAGTAGGCTACAGTGTACAGGATGATGACTTGCTCTTCATCATAGTGACAGGCGATGAAAGTTCCTTTCATCATTAGATCTCGAAACCAAATGCCGAAGTTTGGAATGGTGTCAACCACAATCACTGACAAAGAAAAAACCAAGGACCATGGCCTCAGCTTCTAAGGTTATGGACAGTGTTTTGGGATGTTGAAGGTGGTGTTATGATCGACTTTCTAGCTCACAAGCAATCTCTTAATGCAGATTGGTGTCAGAAAGTCTGACTGAAAAACTTGGAGTTGTGCGTGACTTAAGATCTGACAGAAAAAGCATTATGCAACATGACAATGCATGATCACACATGATATGTTCCAACCTTCAATGAAGTGAAAGAAATGGATGGGACATTCTGCCTAGATTCTTCCTCACGCCCCCTCCCTTTTCAGTCTTTATTTAGTACCATCAGATTTCCACCTCATTTGCTTTACCAAGGAAGACCTAAGAGAGCAATTACATATTGAAATTGACAGCATTGGCAGAAATATGTGGATGAAATTGGAGGTTGTATAGAAAAATAAATAATTTTTGAGAATTAATTTCATCTTTACATTTCCTTTTACATGACTTTAGGCCTCTGCAAAAAGAAATTAGAGATCATGACTTTCATTATGATCTTCGTAATTTTGTGTCTCATTAACCTAACAAACATTCGTAATACTAAGAAATACGGCCAGTTTCATCAATGATTGTAGATGGTTAATAGATATTAACTAACTGTTCAGTGTTTCACTAGACTCTGAAAAAAAAAATTAACTAGCATTAAGTTGTATTAATAGTGGTGGATCATATGATTGTGGCAATATTGACAATATGATTCTGAGGATGCTGCCTATGAGTCGATTTACATTAGTGGTTTATTTAATTTGCTATATTTTGCAGATAATTCAGAAATCCTTCAGGTTCAACATTCCATTGTATTATGGAAATTATTGAGGAATACCGGTATACTATGTTTACATACTCATGGTAAGGAATAACTATGTCCAAAATCAATACACATTTATTACATAATAATAATATTAATGATGATAATACCAAAAACACCACCACTAATGATTTATTGCCAATATTGTATTATCTCGAATAAACCACTCACCCCATATTGAAAGGCAAAAAAAAAAAAAAAATAATAATAATAATAATGTAACAAACATAAATTGCAAAAATAAGACTTTCGGGAAAAATATTCGCGAAAAATAAAAAAAATAATTAAACACAAAAATACAGTTCAGTTAACAATGATTTTTATTCTAGAACAGGACGCATGTCAATTGTATTGCTTAATCAGCCATTTACACAATATCCTGCAACATTAATAGCATTCATCAGTAAATTAACTACCTTTATTTTGTATGAACAGTTCCTTCTTTTTGCTCTAGTATCTGATACAACTTTCACTTACATCAAATTTAAGGTCACGATTTTAATGTTCCTCCAAATCTTTGATTATTATTGTATGTTTTTCACTGCAAGTAAAGGATCACAATCTCATACCTTTAGTGTTATGAAAATATAAGATGCACAAACTAGTCCACACCTGTGGAGTAATGGTTAGCGCATCTGACCGCGAAACTGGGTGGCCCGGGTTTGATTCCCAGTCGGGGCAAGTTACCTGGATGAGGGTTTTTCTAGGGTTTTCCCCTCAACCCGATATGAGGAAATGTTGGGTAACTTTTGGTGCTGGACCCGGACTCATTTCACCGGCATTATCGCCTTTATCTCATTCAGATGCTAAATAACCTAAGATGTTGATAAAGCATCGTAAAATAACCTACTAAAATAAAATAAAAAATGCACAATCTATACATTATTACACTTGAACTTGATTCTCACACATGTATACTTATTCAAATTCCATTTAACAATGTTAACAATTGAAATATCTCTGATTGAGGTTCTGTCTGATATTTAGATCAATTATCAGGTAGTACATCTCACTTGACAATATGTGTGAGAGGAAGAACAATTGTTTGAATGCATCTGAAGTCTGATTAGTGTATTATGTTACTAGTCAGCGATATATTCAGAGGAAGGGGAAAGAAACTGGCCATTAGGGCATATTGAAAAAAGCCGAAAAAATTTGTTTTCAGAAATAAAAAATTTAAGGGTGCGCAAAAATAGCATAATGGTGCTAATGTTTTTCACAAAAAATTTTGACCTCTTAGAAACACTTCACTGAATCACAGAGAAGTTTAATTTTTTTCTAACATAAGCATATTTACAAGTTTTTGCTTGATGCAGACTGCTATTTGTTATTATTGACAGATAAAGTAAGAGGAGTATTATTTTTAAGTTCCAAGAGATGGCAGAAATGCAAAATAAAAGGTACAGATATGTTACAGGCTGCATCAATAACAATAACAGAAAACAATAAAATTGTGTATTGTGAAATAAAAGTGAAATTCACACAAATGTTCATGAATGTGAATTTCGTGAAATCAAATGATTTCATATTTTATGTAGATTTCAAAATTTCGACCACGAGTTGTGATGGTAACTCCGTAATTGCTCATTATAATGTATATTTTAACAGCTATCCCCGGTGCAGTCATTGTTCAACATGGGGTGTACAGCTTTGAAAACCTTTATGGGATTGGTGTTGCTTCCACTTAGATGTTTGAGTAAAGGTGCAAGATGGTTGGTCACAAGAGGCTGCATCAACAATGGCTGTGTAACTGCTGATGAGTCGAATGAAGAGTGGGGAAGCTCATATTCTTTTGGTAAGTGTGAATACATTACAACATTGCAAGTAATATTTTGTGCAGTGGAATTCTGTTCCTTACTTTATAAACTTTATAAAGATTATGAAGTTTTTTAACTGTCTTTAGTGCAAAAACACACTAAGCTCAAAATTTACAACACCTTGACAAGACTTACTAGTGTGTGTTTTTTTTTTTTTTTTGCTCACAGTCGCATATTCCTTCACCCTAGCTATTTCAGATTTTGTATAATAAAAGAATGTAAAATAGCGTATGTTTTGCCTCTTGAGGTTTTCTCCTAGACATGCCTAATCTGAGAAAGAAAATGAAAACTATCAATGCTTGATCAAGGATTATACGTTAGGACAGTTATGCACGCAGAACCTACACTCAACAGCCTACTCGCTGCATGGCGCTTGTTTATGCTCGCTCATGTTTAGCGTCGTACAATGTATATAATGTAAGGTATGCAGGCAAATGGTTATCTTTCACTTCTTGTCTCCTTTTGGATTTTGTATGGTGTGGTTGTGTGTCGGTGTTCGTCTTAACATACAGTATACAGGAGAAAATATTATTATCCACTTGCTGGATCATCTATACATGGGGACAAGATGTTAGCTGATAGCACAAACTTCACAGTCTGTCTGCCTGATCAAGAAAGAAAAGATGCAACAGGAGCAGTCCGATATTTTCAAGGTAAACATACATTAATTCAATTTTTTAATATTGTAAAATAAGTACATGACACTAAATATAAAATAACAATTCATTCCTTATGTATTTACATTCAGTGATTGAAATAAACGAAACCCCTATTATCATTCTAGTACAAGTATATTCAAATACTATTAACAATTATGTACTCTGCTTATAATATTTTTAACCTCTATTTTTAGATCGGCTCTTAAGAACGGGGATTTTTGGAACTTCAACTAATGCAGAAATAACTATTTGCTCACAACTGTTCGGGAAGGAAGCTATTAAAATGTTTATGGAAACTCTCGACTTTAGATGTAATGAAACTGAAAAACTGTTCCACAAAAGTGAAGTTCACTCCTTCACAGAACCTTCCACGACTGAATTAGAAGAACAATACGTAATGTCTGATGAAAGTTCCACTCCTTGAGGGGAAAGTGACCTCTCTGATTTCCAGCCTAGTCCTGGTAAACAACCAAAATATGAACATGTTCTCCTTGATGTGAAAATGGAATATGGCCAAAGAACATCCTAATTGGAGCCTGACCACACTGCAGCATTAAAGCATAAAAGGCTTTTAAGCATATGGGAGCAGGAAATACAAACAGGAGGGACTCAATATGACAAAATAAACATGATAGACAGTTGGGTGTATGATATATTTGTGGAAGTGAGGGGAAGAAATGAACAGGTAACAACTAGGACATTACAAGAATATAGTCAGACTTGTGATACTGGGTTCTGTGATATCATCGAACAATACCTTGTGCTTCATATATTGGTATCTATAGAATATTTGACAGATAAGGGCTTGTGCATTTGTATGAGTTAGTATGATGTTGGTATCAGCAAATCATCACTGTAAGGAATGGCGTCTTTTTCAAGCCATTCCTTCATTACAGTTGTTGAATTTTAAGTGGAGGCTCTATTTAAAGCAACATTGAGGGTAGGAGTGTTATTAAATAAAACAGAATGCGGAGTCCAATTTGGAAACTAGTTCCCTCGAATCCATTTCTCATAATTAATTTGGATTATTTGAGAGTAGTAATCTCCAGATCTCTTCTGAGATTTCAAAATTAACATGCCATTAGAAGCGAACCCCAGCTCACTTCTGATGTGTATTATAACTTGTAGCAGGCACTGTAAGATATAAAATATTTATGGAGTTAATTTTCAAAACGCAGTTTTGTACAGTATTTATTTTCAAGAAAAATTGAAAAGAAAAGAAAAGGTGTGGAAAATGAAAAATCTCGAAACCAACGTCATACCTAGATAACTGCAGAAATTACTGTACTCTGATGTGAAAATCGTATGTCTGATATGGAAGCTTATATCGTCAGTCTACAGATGAAACACACTAAGTCGAAAATCATAGTTTTGAGATAAAGGTGGTTGAATAATTCATTCATACGTAAACTGTATTTGCTGCTATATTTACGAACATTTCAACAAATTTTCTTTGCAGGTATCACCGTACATCTATTTTAGTTATAATGTGCAGGAAAAAATTACTAATTGTCAATTATTTTGTGCTATTTATTTTAAATTAGTGAGAGATGTTGATGACTTGTCTTTCTCCTGACAGTGGACACTTAGTGTGTTTCACCTGACTATTTTAGGCAGTAGACATCTAATATCAACAGTTGCTGTTGACTCTCCTTCTTAATGAAAATGGAAATGCCCAATGTTTTAGTGTTACTTTTCCTACAGATACTGACATTTTATCCCAATATACAGTTTACGATATGTTCAGAATTAATAAATTAGCTAATACATTGACATAATTGAAATTTTTTGATTCGAAAACTATTATAGAATCATTAATTTATTGAGACAGTGAAAAAGCTTCTCTTTCCAGATCCATTGGAAATAGGAAAGATTTAAGCAAATTACATTAATTTAAATTATTTCTTTTGGAAACCAAATAACATATTTTATACTGTTATTGATGATACAGAAAAATGGGGGAAAAAAAAACAATTAAAGAAAACATACCAAATAGAATGGAATAATACTATTGATTCATGATTAACAAATATTTTCACACATTGCAAGTCAAAATAAAAATATAATTACTTTTTCAATTACAGCATATTCCAATGTTTTTTTAGTGACATATTTCTTGACTGCAAGTCAAGAGTACTCCATATCTTCTTCTTCCAAACTCTGAATCACATCAGGCAAATACTTGTAGCCATGCACTGCAAAAAGTTCCAACTCTAAGTCTTTGTTGTTGAGTAATTGTTGGGCTTGTTTGATGGCTGCTGCGTCCATTGAATCTAGGGCACATTACATGCAGACAGGTAGAATATTTGTGGAGGGAAATATGAAGGGGTGGTGTATACAGTGCCCGCTCGTGAACATTGTGCTCATCCCGATCTAGGACCAAATCCCACAGCCGATTTTGAGTAAATCATAGTCCTGCTAAATGACATAAAAATTAGAGGTAGGAACATAATATGATTAAAAAAAACCCTTAGGAAGGATTTGTACCAGAAGAGGCAAGATGAATAAGAAAGAATGTGTACCAGAAGAGACTAGATGAATAAGTGAGAATATGTACCAAAATAGGTCAGATGAAGACTAGAAAGACGTCTTAAAATCAAGTGTTAGTATTATTTTAGAAATAAATATCTGTGGCGAAATGGATATAGATTGAAACTCGGAAATACGTAACACAAATACATACTTGGTATACTCAAAGTGACTGACAGAGTGCCAAAAATGAGCATTTGCTCGCAAATAATGAAATAGAATTTTTTAAGCACCATAATACCCCGCTTTAATCGTTTAAGTTAGGGAAAAAATCAGCTTTAGTGGTAAAAAACTGTCAAGGTGATATGTACCGGTAACAATAATAATTCTGCACCTTTATAATCAATTCTTAATGCAGTTAACATCTTTTAATGTTAAATCCTATAAAATTATTATAACAAATCACAAAATATACAAATCAATAATTTTATTAACAATAAAAGAATACATATTACATTTTAAAAGGTAATGGCAAACAATATATCTTTGCTAAATTACAGTTGTAAAATGTGGACAGAAGAAATGACAGGAGATTTAAATGATGTATCCTTAGTGGCTCTCTCTTTATCAGCAGATTTTTCAATCACAGAATTATCTTTCCTAGCTATATGAGAGTAAAAATCATCTTGCAATTTCTAGGCTTTTCATAAACCGTATGTGTTATACACACTGGTCTTTTTTTCAGGCTTGAAGAAATACAAATTGAAGTAATTGCAAAATATTAATCGATAAGTCACGAGGCTAACTGGTGCAACAGTTTTACTTAAGTACTCTTCTTCGTAAGCTAACTCATGCAATATTTTTACGGAAACACTCTGTGTAAGCTAAGTGGTGCATCATTTTTACTCAAGCACTCTTCTTTGTAAGCTAACTGGTGCAACATTTTTACTCGAACACTCTTCTTTGTAAGGAAAATACATTTCTTAATATTCAGATTTAAATCCAAACATTTATGTTGGGACGATTTTCTGGTGGTGTGACTTGAGACAGCAAGAAAACTGTTTGTGTGAATGTACAACAGCGTCAATGTTTTGATCGCTGGTTTTATTTTTGGGGGGTATTTTTTCCTTGTCTGTCACTGTTACTAAAATCCCCATTGTTACCTCTCCCCAAAAAGTTTATGGTAGTAATTATTGGTACGTATGTTTGAAGTGCACAATCTTGCAAATTAATTGCTGGCACATTCTGGTATTCTGTCCGTTCATTCGGAAACAAATATTGCTTGGAATTTGTATGTTGGTTTGCTCTATCAATGACTATGTTATTTGACTGTCACAATTTAGCTTCCAGAATTGTTTGCAATTTTCATTTCGTTCTGAAATTTTATCAGAGCAGCTATAAATTTATTTTGTGCAGTCAACAATTTTAGGAACTTTTGGTGAATGTGGTTTACCTCCTCTAGATTTATAATCTTGTATTTTGTCTTTCTGAACCATCACCAGAGACATGTTGCTCACCTTCTGCTTCTACCACCATCTCTTCGTCACCTAAATACTCTTCTGGTGGTCCAGCTGTTTTTAGCGAATCTTTAATGGAGTTCTCATTTATTTATACGAAACAAAATAATAATAATAATAATAATAATAATAATAATAATAATAATAATAATAGTAAATCCAACTTGAAGCAACATTACCATCTTCTTGCCTCCTTAAACCATTGCCAATCGAGTTATTAACCATACAAAACAATGAAATAATAATAATAATAATAATAATAATAATAATAATAATAATAATAATAATAATAATAAATTCACCTTAAAGCAACATTATCATCATCTTGCCTCTTTAAGCCACTGAAAATCGAATTATTATTCAATAAACAGTAAAATAATATGCACACGCATGCTTTTAGTCAACTCACAAATGAAAATGGACATAAATAATAAGATATTTGGTGCAAATTTCCACTTTCGCAACCCAAACCTTTTCAGGGTAACCAATAATAGTTACGTGAAAAATATTAAGTTATGTGTTAAATATAAGGTTTGATTCCAACTGCATAAAACAAGACGAAAATTGACAGGTGAAACCCACTAATGGACTTAGTGTGTTGCACGTGTTTATCTTCATTCATTTCGCATTTAGTGGAAATTGAAATTATCTCATAAAGAATTAGAGATACGACATAATGGACTTCATCAGACGAAAAATCACGAAATTTTACATAAGGAACATCCAAAACCTGAAATTACTAAAAAACTGACTTGGTATGATTCATCTATAGGCCGACGATATGTTCGCATCCTAGTCACTGCAGTCAATTGAGCCTGTGGTAAAAGATGGGGAGGGCCCATGTAAAACAGTCAGTGTAATGGTACGCATGGAAGCTGGCGGTGTTTCAGTTGACTGCAGTTGAAATGATTTTGATTCTTTTTTAGGGGGGGGGGGGGGAATCACAAAATTTTTTTATTGTTATTTTAATCAAGTGGAATGTCTTTAATGTTATATAAAATTAAAGAATATCAACGTATTTTATATATGACATACAATTTATAACATATTATATCACGTTATGACCATAATACTAGTTGGCCACTATAATGGATGCACGGCTCCTAAGGGTTAAAGCAATTTTTGTGATTTTTGAGAAACTGATTTTTTAAAATCTACTCCTCATTTCTTCTCTCAGCTCGATAATTAGAAATAATGTGCGGTGATGTATCTTTCTTTGTCTAATATCGTGATTTTCAACTAATATCGACGTACTTCTTTTTCGTTTCTGCCAACAATATCCCAGTTTTTAGCAGAGTCCTATCAATAATATTGCCCAAGTAAAGCCAATTACGTCTTTCAGTTTCATTCTAAATGCAGTGACTGTTGCAACACGTTTCTCGGTTATGTAACGTTGTACACTGTCCTTCACACTACACTTTCGTTATATGCGTATAGTCTGAAGATACTTCTTTTAAATTATTATTCTCTTCTTATATGACGTTTCGAAAGACGTACCATTGCCACTCTCAATTTTCCTCATTTCTGCAACATGTTTTCATACTGCTACGGGACACGCCTGTAACCATTACCACTTGCTTTTGAACTATGTGTAGAGGAATTTAATTTCCTTCAGGAGCTTCTTTGGATGTAAACACCAATACATCGTTTATAACTTCTTTGGTTTCACTATGAAGCTTCTTCCCGTTTAATTTTGAAATAACTGCTGGATCCATTTCCTTAACTACAATTGCAAATTACAAACACTTAAACTCTATATACATAATTCAAATACATACACACTTGTAAATGCATCCACTGAATATTGATAAAACTTCCATAAAGTAACACAAAGAGATTTACTAAAAGCACCAATCGCAAGTGAACGACTCACAAATGTTTTGGAAGTGGACTTATGCCTGACCAGGAACTGGTACCTGTCTTTTAAATCTCAACGATCTCCAAGCTTTCAGATCTTTTGCTCGAGCTGTACTTCTTTAATTTATCCCTAAATAATCTTATGTTTTGAGTTTCATTTTTATATCCATAGGGAGGCTATTAAAAATGTTTACTGCCATATCACACACTTCTTTTTGATAGCACGATAGACTTGCCAGTGGAGTGTGAAAGTCATTTTTTGTGTGTATTTATGCTATGAACTGTTGAATTAATTACAAAGTTTTCACGATTATATATGAGGATGTTTATTAAAATGAAAAAATATACTGACAAGCCATGGGCATTATTTGTAGTTTTTTGAAAATGGTTCTACACAATTTCGTAGATTTGGCAGCCAATTTTATTCTAATTACTCTTCTTTGTAGTAGGATTATACTGTTACTATCTGTGGAATTTCCCCAGAATATTATTCCAAAACTCATTACCGAGTGGAAGTATGCAAAGTATATTGTTGTTAAGGTATTGATATTTACTATCTTTTGCATAGATCTAATAGCAAAATATCCTGAATTTAGTTTGGGGGTAATTTCTTTAACACATTATCAATTTGTAAGCCAAGAAATTTGATAGTTGTTTCTATCAGGGACCTATTGTTAATTATTGCACATGAAATTTGCGTTTGTTGAATTGGACAGGATTTAAATTGAATTATGTTAGTTTTGTTATAATTGAATACTAACTTATTGGCTGAGAACCAATCACATATTTTGAGGAGAATTGCCTCTGTTGAAGATTGCAATGTGTTGGAATTATTGACTGTAATTACTATACATATGTCATCTGCAAATAATATGGGATGACTTACAGCTCTTATTAGTGGGTCAAGATCATTTATGAATACTAGACAAAGTAGGGGACCTAATATTGATTTTTGAGGAAATCCATTTATTAATAGTTCCCCATGTCGAATTTTATTTCATAGTTGTTTCTTTTCCTATTTATGAGATGAGTGGAAACATCGGTGTGGAATGCCTTTAATTCCATAATAATCTAATTTGTCTAGCAGCATTTTATGATTTATACAGTCAAATGCTTTGGATAAATCACAGAAAATCCCTCCAACTTGTAATTTTTTATTCACTGCCACCAGAATTTTGTCAGTTAAACAAAATGTTTGCATTTCCCGTGCATTCATTTTTCCTAAATCCAAACTATTCTGGGACTAAAATGTTTTATCTTTCTAGATGATGACATAATCTTTTATACCTTACTTTTTCAAAGACTTGGGAGAAGACTGGTAGAAGTGATATGGGTTTGTAATTTTCTGGAGACATTATTCCTCCTTTTTGGAAGATAGGAATAACCACTGAATATTTTAATCTCTTGGGGAATATACCATTGAACATTGAATAGTTACATAAATAACTTAGTGGCTCAGCTATAATATGTGAACTTGCTTTTAATATTTTGCTTGTTATTTCATCATACCCTAAAGAAATTTTTGACTTTATATTTCTAATAATTTCAATTATTTCTTGGTGTGTGGATAAGCTTCAGAGCTTCTACCGCGTTGTCTTGGTGTTATTGGCTGACGTTTCGACTGCTGTGTTGTGGCCATCTTCAGAGCAGTTGTTGGATAAGGAAATAGTCTGCCAGCTCTTATATATATATATATATATATATATATATATATATATATATAGTAGTCTCGATGGGGGGGGGGAGTACTTATTCTTACAATTATTTCTTGTTTGTTTGTCGGAAATATTTTAATATTAAGGAATTTTGTTGGAAAATATTGTGTTAAAGAATCTAAACTGCTAGTAAAATTATCTTGGGGGATGTTGAGGTTATCAGTTATTGAAAGAAAATATTTATTAAGCATATGTACCATTTCATTTGGATCTGACGTTTTTGTATTGTTAGATATAAGGGTATAGTTTGTTACTTTCCTTCTTGATCATCCACTTTTCTTTTTAAAAGTTTATATTTCTCATGATGTGTTTTACTGTAAATTTGCAGGATATGTGTTAAAGGCAACAATGCAGCAATGCACATGTGCAATACGTTATCACGACTTGCCAGTACTGACAAAAGAAATGTTTTTTCAATTTATTTTTCACACCAGATCTAGCTTATTGCGCTGATGCATAAACATGAAATGTAAATTTTCCACGCTGGAGTTCATTTTGTCGCATTTTGCCCTAAGGATGTAGGTTTCATTTCATCACACTTCTTCTTTTAATGTAGGCATGTTCACAATTCAACATGCTTGGTTTTACAGTACTGTACAGTGTATGCTACTGTAGCCTATCTTGTAGGACACGCAAAGAGTGACTGCTTAGTCTTACTGGTAGTGTATAGTAGATTATTTGATTTTTTGTGCAGTGGTTAGGAAATTAACGTGACTTCAAAAGAGTCCCAAAACATTTTAGCCAATTTATTTTAAACAAATGCTCTTTCAGAAGTATAAATAAATGTGTATTTTAACACGTTACGTTATTATGATCTTGGACTTTGAAATAATCAAACGAGGACAAGATATGGAAGTTTACAGTGAAACAGACCATGAGAAATATAAACTTTGAAACGTTGATAGAAGTGGGTATCATGACCATGAAAACATTTCGTCATGTCTAATTAAAATGCAAAAAAATTGAATGACATTGAAAAGCAAAACAACAGGCGATTTATATATAAAACCCTTGGAAGTACGTTAGGGCCGAAATTAAAGAAAATAATAATTTTGTGATTTTTTTCTGAAATTGATCCATTCAGGCAGGCAGTTTATAGGACACTTTGCAAAATGCATTCTCCTGTTACTTCTTCTATAGAAGAAGTCTTATAACATGCTTCTGCCGAAAATGTAGTTAGACAGATTGGAGAAACAGTTTTGGTATGTGGATGGCAACAGTAAAAGTCTTAATAACTTATAAAACAAATCTAACTTTTCTTATGAATAATGAATGCATCATTGTTTTGGCTGATGGTACTTCTGATTATGTCCCCAACCATTTCTATTAGATGTACACCATACATCATTGTGTTAATGCTTTCAATATCCTTGTGGTTACTTGTTTTCTTGCCAAATGCTAATACACAAACATATAACATGTGGTGCTCCCTGAAGAAATTATGTCTCCAAATATTGGAAACAGTTATATTATGAAATAGCATCTCACAATGGTGCCAAAATTGATTTTCTCAGTGTTAAGATTATAGAGTGTAAATTTCACTTAGGATAGAGTTGGCTTAGGAAAATTAAAGGAAACAGTATGTCAACCCAGAAACTCCGAAACAGAATGTCTGAAATTCGAAAGTGGGTAAAAGCTTTTATTTTTTTTATATTTCCTGTTTATCAGCATCAGAGGTATCAGATGTATTTGCAGAACTAATATCAGAGGCCCTTCCTGTTTTTATGATATTCTGGAACACTACATTGAAACATTAACCTTCCGTCCTGAATTGTGGACTGAAGGACCACAGTTTCGAAATTTACGAACTCCAGGCGCAGCAGAATGATACCACAGTGGACTGCAGCATGAATTTTGTAAGATATATCCACCTGTCTTGATAGTTATAGATTTATTAAAATAAAAATACATACATACATACGTGTTCTGCCCATGGGCAGGTCTTTCACTGCAAACCCAGCATTCTCCAATCTATCCTATTTTCTGCCTTCCTCTTAGTCTCCGCATATGATTCACATATCTTAATGTCGTCTATCATCTGATACCTTCTTCTGCCCCAAACTCTTCTCCTGTTCCTTCCAGTGCATCCTTCAATAGGCAGTTTCGTCTCAGCCAGTGACCCAACCAATTCCTTTTTCTCTTTCTCATCAGTTTCAGCATCATTCTTTCTTCACCCACTCTTTCCAACACAACTTCATTTCTTATTCGGTCTATCCACTTCACACACTCCACTCTTCTCCATATCCACGTTTCAAATGCTTCTATTCGTTTGTTTTTTTTCATTTCGTCGTAAAGTCCATGTTTCTGCCCCATAAAATGCCACACTCCACACAAAGCACTTCACTAGTTTCTTTCTTAGTTCTTTTTCCAGAGGTCCGCAGAAGATGCTCCTTTTTCTATTAAAAGTATATATCGTGGGCTTACAAGGAAAAAGTATTAAGTCCAAAAAGATAGTATTGAGATAAATAAACTTGAAAGTTTGAATGTTTTATGAAAAATCTGGTTTTGCATTTAAACTCATCTACTCCTTCTTAAATAAAGCATGTATTAAGCTACATATTAGCATGTTTTGCAGATTGAATTGTGGTTTTAACACAACTTGAATTGAATTGAATGAAACTATTTATTCACAGATTTTGAACTTCATTATATAAAGAATGAATTAAATGATATATCTTTTTTTAGAGGCTAAATCACAAGCTTACTAGGAATCATCTTCAGAATCATCACTTATCATTTCCACTGTCATCCAAGCAGGTACTGGAACCTTGTCAACTGCAGTGTCACATGTTGGCAGAGTGTTGTACCAGCCATGCAACTCTTCAGGGATGATACTTGCTCGACACACTTTTAGAAGATTATTCTTCTTTGCTGATGTTATTGGCAATGGATTTGAGTTTTCTGCTAGCGGTTATTTTAGACAAATAAATGGTTGTCCCTCTCCACGAATTTAGATTGCTCTGTATTCATCAGAATACTCACACTTATATTGCAAAACCCAAAATGTTTCTCTCGTGTAATTGAAAGATTTTACTTTGAACTAATTAACAACATCACCATTCTCATCTTTAGATTTTTTTCACCAACATTTTTGCCACCTGCTGTAGATTGAAGTATAGAGTATTTCAAAAGTTAGTTCAAACATTAAACCGCTATAAATATTGTAATATTTGAGATGGGGAAAAAACAAAAATATCACAGTGTTGGGCAAGCAACGTGATTTACAAAACATTGTGAAGATGTCCGCCATTCTCTTGTTCAACGTACAGCATTCTGTCTGTGACACCTTGCACAGCATTTTGCAGATAATGGCTTGGAATATTAGCAATTTCTTGCGTGATGACATGTTTCAGATTTCAATCTGGCAGACTTTTGGTTGTGGGGTTACCTTAAAGAACGAGTTTTCCTGACACATCCAACAACCCTACTGCAACTGAAAGACTGACAATATTGTTAAAGTTTCATGTAAAATTGCCGAACACATTGTAAAGAATATGAAGTCCTTCAATGAAGGGCACATCATAAAAGATTGTTTAATTATAGTAGTAGAGGAAGTTTGTCTGAATTTTTTTCTTTCTGGACATGGGTCCGTAGGTAAGCACCACAGCTTTGGACTTATTGTGCAACCTCCTTATATTGGGATAATTTTGAAGTCCTTAGGACTGTTCTTCAAGCACGTGATTCACTGCTTGGTGCCATTATATCGATTCAGTCACAGCATCCAGTTCTCACAGGAGTCCACACCTCTGTCTCCCAGTAATGTTCCTCTGCAGCCTTCTCAGATTGATGGCATTTCTGCTGCATATTTTAACTATAAGGCCTCGTTAACATAGATTCCATGACTCACCAAGGCCCCATCTATCCGAAGGAGCTTCATTCCCCCGTTCTACTGGAATCCACTGTAGAAGCCCCTGTAGCTTCTTGGGATTTGTACAGCTCTCCCAGACAGATACCACCTGTAGGCGAGTCCTGGAACCACGTCCGCCATGTCCTCTTGGTCGACCTGTAACTATTAAGGATGATTTATGAAATGATGCTAATGAATGGAAAATAAATCCGAGGTCCAACTCTGAAAGTTACCCAAGAAATTCTGCTTGAAATGATTGAGGGAAAATCTAAAAAAAAAAACAACCATATAACTTGTCTCAACAAAAATTTCAACCTGGGCCCACTTGTTCCACAGTCACGCAAGCTAACCTTTACTCCACAGTGGTGGACTTTGTGTCCCAACTTAATCAATGCTTTTCAATCTGTAAGCTTATCTTGAAATACCGTGACAAGACACGTGGAATAATTGGGATGCAGTGGCGTAGCGTCAATGTAAGCTAAAAAGCTCAGCTTCCCCAGTTAATAATAATTGCATAATAAACCTTCAGTCTATGGACAAAATTATTTATTAATCTTAATAGAATCTATATTTACGTGTTAAATATTGTGATGCGGCAGCTCAGGATGATTTGTGATGCAGCAGTAAACAAGAAGCCTGCACACACCAGCTTCCAAGCAGACTGGTTTCTTACACTCATTCTTCTGTGTAACTCACCCCGCAGATTTTCCATCCCTTTCTAACTAAACTATCCTGGTCGCAAAGCTAGCAAGAAGCTAGCTTTAACATTTAAAATAAGTAGTTTCCGAGTTATCCCTTTCCATCAGTTGTGTTCAGTTGAAGTGTTAGTGTGCATTGTGGCTGATATAATAAATAATGAGTGAAATAACAGTTCCTGACACCAATTTACTTGAATTTTTAGGACAGTTCTATTATCAAGACTGACTTACGAACAAAAGTGTAATCTAAAAACAAATGACCAACTCCCTTGCTGTCAATGAAGGACACAACCAAAAGACAGATGCATACCTACATACTGTATCTATTGACCATTAATATTGTGATTTCTCTAACTATGACAGGGAGTGAGCTAATGTTATACATATATGTGTCTATTTGTTAGAGATTTGATGTGTGAACCATGAAATCATATTTTACTACGTACCATTTGAGATCATGCCTTATTTGCGTTACTTACGAGGTTCCAACCAATCTTCGACTGCAGACTTGACATTGACTACTATTTATTTTAAGACTGTATTTTTGTAATAAGTTTTCTCATATTGCATGAAAGACAACTTGAATTAGCTTCCCCTGCTCAAAATTTCATGCTACGCCACTTTTGGGATGTGATATAGATTAAAAAGTAAACAGTGCCACAGAAGTCACTAATAGGAAAGTTGTTCAAGGAGTGTATTTGATTTTTTTTTTTTCACCAGACAAAAATGACAAAAAAATTAACTGAAGCCACTACTGTAACAAAACGACGTTAAAGAAGTTCATCACCATGAGGGGTGGAGGTGAATCCACCCTCCCCTCTTTCACTTACGTTTAAGCATCGTATATTCGATGTGGAGTTAAGTTAAATTTTGAGGATACTTGTTTTTGTGTAGTAAATGTAAGGCTCCTGAAAACTAGAGATGCTCGAACATACTGCACTTTTCTTTCAATAAGCAATTATTCTTGGAAATATATGATCGGTAAAGAGAAGGCTGCACACACAAATTTCATGTTAAAATAGATAGACACAGAAAATGCTAAGAAAGTTTGATTAAAAAGAGTTCATAACTTTCCTTGTTAAAAAATTCATAGTTTTTTCAATTTGTTATTCTTAAATTGATTTTGTAAAATTCTGTTAGTAAAGACACTGATGTTACTAACCTTTCTTAAATTTATTCTTAAGTTATTATTAACAATATATTAAGGCTTTCTATGTTATAATACAAATACCTAGTTTAAATTTATTCTTTGATTTCAGTTCTAAATTATTGTTAATAGCTAAAGCATTAACAACATTGTAAGTAGTATTTTAAATGGTTTAAAAAAACAGTGAAAAACTAAATAGAAGACAAATTGCATTTTTACATTGAAATCTCACTTTTCACAATTTCGTTGCTTATAGCATTACAGCCCCTGCTTCAATTCATCTGATGCTATAAAACCAATACTTAGTTCTAAGTGTTAATTTTTAATTCTCCTCTAAAATATTGTTAATAACAATATTTTAAGTCTTCTGATATAATTAATATACTCTTGTCCTGATATAATTAATATATTCTTGTCCTCATTTTTTGATAAGTTATAAACATCATAGGTTCTATGTATCTGTCAACTTGTCACTTGAAAAATATTTTTCAGCGCAAAAAGTTCTGTCAGAAAAATGATCATTTCAGCAATAGTAGATCTTCGATTATGGAATCCTGTCAGTGACTGTCCTCCCTTTTTTGAAAACACATGACAAAATTAAAAATTTCAGAAGAATTTCATTAAAAATGGCAAGTGTTTTTAATCCAAACTTCAAGCCTCTCTCCTGAAAAATTACCGAAAATGCAGGTAGAACCTTATTATTTTCGCATCACGACGTGCTGTATCGAGTCATGAAAAAAAAAAAAAAACTTGTGATTCCCAATTCTATTGACACGCAAAATATCGAGATATGCGAAATTCGACTTCACATCCTGATTAATGGTATAAGAAACATACTGATCCTATATATAATTTATTTTCTCATAATTTGATCTGTATCAAGATTAAAAAGAACTGTAATTTGTTTCTGAAATTAAATTTGTGTCTAAAATAAACCAAATCCTGTTAAGGTAATAACAAAAATAAATACTAGGAACCAGTTCAGAACTATGCCAAACACAATTAAGAAATTGTTTTTTAAATCAGTTTATTTTATGATGCTATCAACTGTGACTTACCTAGCACCTGAGTGAAATGAAGGTGATAATGCCATCAAAATGAGTCCAGGGTCCAGTGCCGAAAGTTAGCCAACGTTTGGTGTTAATGGGTTGGAGGAGAATCCTGGAAGAAACCTCAATCAGGTAACTTTTCCCAACCAGGATTTGAACTTGGGCCCACTCTTTTCACAGTCAGGTATGCTGACCATTACTCTACAGTGGTGGATCAGAAACTTAGTTCATTTAAGCATATTTCTCATTGTATACTTAATAACAAAAACAACTTTGGTCTAGTCATAGCTTTCCTTAGCATGCCAGTTTGCAAAATTCTATTTCTGTAAAGCCTCTTCTCCACTGATAAACATTTAACAACAACATGTTAAATGTTAAACTGTTTACTGTTAACATCCCAACATGTTGATTGAACATGTTAATGCTAACTTCATTTAACACTTTGTCTTTTTTTTTTTTTTTTAGTGGGTTATTTTACGATGCTTTATCAACAGCTTAGGTTATTTAGCATCTGAATGAGATGAAGGTGATAATGCCGGTGAAATGAGTCCGGGGTCCAGCACCGAAAGTTACCCAGCATTTGCTCATATTGGGTTGAGGGAAAACCCCGGAAAAAACCTCAACCAGGTAACTTGCCCCGACCGGGAATCGAACCCGGGCCACCTGGTTTCGTGGCCAGACGCACTAACCGTTACTCCACAGGTGTGGACAACACTTTGTCCAGACATGTTAAACTTGACTTTCTTCGCGTAGTCCACCATAAACAGTCCACGAGATTTTAATGTAGGTAGTGTCTTATTTTCAAACCTTGGACAATGAACTCAGATGATGATTTGGCTTTTGTAATTGCCGCTATTGCTTGTTACAAGGCCTTGAAAAGGAAGAAAATGAGAATGTGGGTGCGGCAATATCTTAGTAAAGACGCAATGCAAAAGACATTCTAAACGAGCTTAAAGTTGGAGGTCGATTTGGATTCAACAACTTTCCGAGCATGTCAGAATACGATTTTAATATAGTGCTGCAAAAAATACTTCCTGTTATGTCAAAGAAAGACAGACAATTAAGAACAGCCATTTCATCTTAATTAAAAAAGTTACAGAGCGATTGATTGACTATCATAGGACCTACGACGTGATAAATGTTAAAGGAGGGTAATATCGTATATCTTTTCGAAGTTTTACGAACGTTAACATACATCCCCAAATATGACCATTACTGACATCAACATGGCATTAATGTTTAGCGTACAATGAGGATGTGAAAACTCTCTATTGTATTATCGAAAACAGTTAAATAATAATTCCAGTTCTCTAAAACAGTCGGCCTTCGTTGTTTTGTCTCTGTATTCTTTTGCATACAAGGTCTTTCCATCAGTGCATTAACCCAGATAAGCCCAAACATTTTTTGTGATAAAAATACAGTAGCACATTAGTTACTCTCAAAAATCAGTTAAATGATGTTGAAATAAACTGAAACAAGGAACGTATATTTTCTAAAGCTAACAAATACTACCAACATTATCGCACAACTTATAAAATGTCCCTAACACCAACAATGACATAATATCCGAAGGCACTGCAACTGTCCTTAAAAAAGGACAGTGGGAAAATCTGGGTTAATCAATTTTATTCTATCGTATTTTCTTTCGTCCACTCCATTACTTCGAACAACTTACAGCCAATACAAGGATCGCATAAAAATGATCAAAATATGCGCCACAAAATCGGAAGTTAGTTGTTGCTATGGAAATTGTACGAACTTTGTCGAACTGTACCAACGCTGCACGAGCAAGTGAATTGACTTGACTTGTTTTCCATTGCTGCTGGAAAACACGCCAACATGTTAAAAGTGTTAACTTCAACTCACTCAGTCAACATGTTAAGTCAAATGAGACTTGAAATGTCCATATACATGTCAAATTCAACATGTTATACTTAACATATTGTTGTTAAATGTTTAATAGTGGAGACGAGCCTTAAGATTGAGTACATTGCAGTTGTTAACAAGATAGCAGCAAATATTGATGGTGTTCAGTTGAAGGGGGTTAAGTAATTTTTTGTGCATATGGAATTTTGTTCCCCAGGAAAATATACAATTCAATTCTACAAGTGGGTGTGCGAAAATAAAATAATACTAGTAGCATTTGATGTGTTTCATTTGTGTAGAAGATTATTTTTAATAAAGATCGGAAGTTTAATTTTCATTTATCTCAAAACTCATTTTTATAACTTATCTCCCTTTACCCAAACACCATCGATATATCTAGCAGAGTTGGATTTTGACCTCAGCAGTTTTCCCTGAATTTTGATTGCTGCCTTCCCACTCAGGAAGTGAGTTGTTATATGTAATAAAGACTGAATTTATGTCTCTACTAAACATAGCTGTGATAAAATTGTGTGGCATTAATTTGCAATCTTTCGGAAACACTAAACTGTCATAAAAGAGAATATCACTGATATTATTCTGCTTTCTTGCAGATGATACCTGTGGAAGACGCACACCTGACTTCTCAAGCAATCCTTGCAACCTGTTCACTGAATCGCCAAATTTCTCACGCATTGGAAATGAGTACTCATATTTCAATATGTCTGCCCCTGATATATTGGTAACAGATTCAACACGTACACTCACACAAAGAAAGCAGAGTTTGAATAGTCTCCATGCTGCCACTGTGCCAATGAACATTACTAATGTGTAAGTATCAATACATGCATATTGTCAGCAATGGAAAATGTCAGTAAATTCACAGTGGTACTTTTAAAAGGAAATTACTTCACTGTAGCTCTTCTCCGTCCAAAATTGTTGCATTACATTAATTCATTAGTGATAATAAATGAATGAAAGTCATATCACAACATTACAAATTCCAGAGAGTTCAAATAATACGGAAATGTGCAAATGAGCTAAATAGACTTGTCATGCGCCGGCCTCCTGCTGACTGTGGTCCCTCTGCTGATGACTGCTGTCCCAGGGGTAGAGAGGGGAAACGGGAGTGACGTGACAAGGGGAACTGAAGTGTGTGGGGAAGGATGGTGTTCTATATAGGTGTTGTACTTCGATCTGCATTGACGTTCTTCTGCTGACGATGGTTGATCCCAGGTGGAGAGAGGGGAAACGGGAGTGAATGATAGGTGAGGACGAAATTCGTGGTGGGGGTTTATACGATGATGTAGGAAGAAAATACGTTGATACAGATATAGTTGTTTATTTGAAATAATCAATGTCCTTCTCCTGTTCCGGGGCAGGGGAAACGGGAGTGTCTGAGAAAAATCTAGAATATTGTCGATTTTGGCCCTGTGACTCTGGCTGAAGCAGATTTGAAAGCGTGCTGTTCTGACTGAGAATATTGGAGAGGGGTAACGGGAGTGCCTGGGGAGAAACGAGGACAAGACGAGGGGGAGAGAGTAGCGAGGGGCTGGTATGAAGGGAACGGGCTAGCGACGTAGAAAAGAGTAGAGAGGAGAAACGGGAGTGTCTGGGGAAAACTGAAGAGAGAGTTTGCTCGAAGTGTGAATACGGTGGATAGGAGAACTGAGAGACGGGAAGCAGGGGTGGTGGAGGTTCTCGCCTATCGAAGCTCTGCCCCCAAAGGGTCCGCGATTCGACGACCGACGAAAGATGGAGGGGTTACTCTCTGCTAACGAGCTCTGCTGACAAATGGCCTGCGATGGGCGTCGAAGAGAGGGAATTCAAAGATAGAAAAAACAATGTTTTCAAAAAGGGTTCGAGCAAGGTGAAGTAAAGACTCCTCTGCTAACGAGCTCCGCTGACAAATGGCCGGCGGTGGGCGTCCACAGAGAGGGAAATCGAAGATAGAGAAGACAATGTTTTCTAAAAGGGTTAGAGCACAGTGAAGTAAAGACTCTGCTAACGAGCTCCGCTGACAAATGGCCGGCGATGGGCGTCCACAGAGAGGGAAATCGAAGATAGAGAAGACAATGTTTTCTAAAAGGGTTAGAGCACAGTGAAGTAAAGACGAGGTAAAAAAAAGGGGGAGGTAATTAAGAAAAATTGGTATGGAGATATGCTGATTAGGGAGACTGGGTCGGGGAAGCGGAGACAGATCCGGCGATGTGTTTCTGTTCCGTGGAAAAATGCCGGCCGTGAAAACCACGTCCGACGAAATACTAGCACGCTGTGTCAAATGAAAATAGTGTCTGTGACAGGGAGTGCGTGGTAGCTATCTCCCTAGCCTACAAACAAGTGTCTCTATGGACATTTGGCCCGCCTTATATACACCTCAGGCTTCGCGCCATTTCTCTCCTCCTTGGCGTGGCTTGGAGTGTTATGACGCTATGTGACGTCACAAATTCCCGCCACAGCACACGTGGCTTGGTCACGTGGTCGGGGGACCCCTCGCCGCCGTGAGCAAGTTGCTAGAGGCAGGGGTGTGGGTGGACATCTGGCTAATACGAGGGGAGAGAAAAAAAAATAGAGTCCCGTATTCTGAAGGAATGTGTCTTCCAGCAAGACCATCTCTCTCCGGGCCGGGCCATGTGGTGAGGAGACCTGTCGGCACCGGGGGAAGTTACTAGGGGCGGGGTGTGAGTGGACATCCGGCCCGTAATACGAGGGGACAAACACAGCAGCTCTCGTCTTCTGAAGGAACACGCAGGCAATTATGTGAACTTTACAACAGACTTATGAAAATTCGTAAATACTCTTATCTTCCATGCCAGGATTGTGCCATTTGTGAATTTCCTCTTGTGCGCGATTTTCTCAAGTGTTAAATATTTTAAAAAGGTAAAAGATAAAGAGAGCAGATGATCAAAAGTGAACAAAACTTACAATATTTATCTCTCTGCATGATCTCACCCGTCACACTCTTTTCTGGCACCAACACTCACCATATGATCCATGGTCAAGGTTTTCATGCAGAGAACCTCTTGATCGGTGTAGGGATATTATGTTTTGAGAGAGAGCTTGTAATTTAAGATCCCTGCCAATTCCCTCTTGCCTCATAAAAATTCTGGGGCTCAATTTTTCGTTACAGAGACTAATTTCTTCCGTGATAGTCTTATATATTTCATTAACATTTCAAGAGCTTAAAAAATATCTTATCCTGAACATTAGGGTGCACAATGGGACATAATCTAAATGTAGCCAGAACAAAATCAATTAACTCAAAATAAAATGTCTGTCAAGATTTTCTTTATGTAACCTTGTTGTCTAAGGATTTTAGAACTGGGATCTGTCAAAGTACAAGTGCTTATAAATATCAACACCACAGCAAGCATTGATTATGAGTGTTTGGTGTGATAAACAGAGTAATTTCAACTTCACTTGAAGTAATTCAGCGTTATGTTATATTAGAACAGTGAATCATAAATTTTTTAAATTAAGGTTGAAGGACAAGGTAGGCTACATAGATTTTTTAGTGCTAATTTTGTTGATATTGATATTAATATTTATTTAATGTCTGTTAGCAAATAGATTGCATTGACATAGTCTTATCCCTAAATTAAAATTAAAAACATGTAGAAGAAGTCTTAAAATACTCGCAAATATTATAAAATCCTCCATCTATCAACCACTTACATATAATTTTACAGGGTCACTCCAAATGTAATGCACAATATTTATTTAAAAATTACATTTTTATCCTACTGCTTTGCTATTTCCACAGAATGTAGATACATCCTTTAGGAATAAAATATCACTTTTCCACATAATTTCCATCCCTTTCAACTGCCTTATGCCACTTTGGAACGAGGCGTGTATACCTGCATGGTAAAAGTGTGGACCAACACGTCTGAGCCACTTTTTAGCAGTGTGCATGAGGTAGTCGTCATCTTCAAACCTCGTTCCACGAAGGAATTCCTTCAGTTTACCAAAGAGATGGAAATCGTATGGTGCCAGATCAGGAATGTAAGGCCGATGTTTCAGTGTTGTCCATCCAAGTTTTCTGGTCTGGTCTGTGGTCTTGTAACTGACAAACATCCTGCTTCTCCCGATGTGGTCGAACACAATTCAGTCGAGCTTGAAATTTCTTGAGAGTTGCCACATACACATCAGAATTAATTGTGGTTCCATGTGGCATGATGTCCACAAGCAACAGTCCTTATGAATCCAAAAAACATAGTAGCTGTAACTTTTCTTGCTGAAGACGCAATTTTGAATTTCTTTTTCTTTGATGAATTTGCATGATGCCACGCCATTGTCTGCCTCTTTGTCTCCAGTTCAAAATGGTGGAGCCATTTTTCATCTCCTGTCACAATTCTTGGAAGAAAGTCACCTCCACCATTCTCATACTGATCCAAAAGTTTGCTGCACATTGTTTTCCGGGTTTCTTTATGGGCTTCTGTCAATATCCTCGGAACCCACTTGGCACAAACCTTTTTTAACCCCAACTGTTTAAAAATTCTGTACACACTTGCTTCTCCTATTCTAACTTGGAGTGACAATTCTTTCACTGTTACGTGTTTGTCAGCCATAACCATGTTGTTAACATGCTGCATATTGTCAGGACTTAGTGGACTGCAGGATCTGCTGCTGCAAGGAGTATCTCGAATATTGGCATGCTCTCTTTCACCAGATACTCCACTTGCCCACTGACTAACCGTATTGTGATCAACAGCTGCATCTCCATACACCTTTTTCAACCTCTTGTGAATGTTTCCCACTGTCTCATTCTCACAGCACAGGAACTCAATAACAGCACGTTTATTCTGACGAATGTCAAGTACAGCCATCTTGAAGGAGTGCTATCATGACGCCACTCACAGAAATGACTTAATTCAATTTGAATACAAGCAGGAAATAGGTATCTATGACGTCCATAAATTGCAAAGATGTAGAATAAAAATAAACTTAAAAAATGTGCATTACTTCTGGAGTGACCATCCTATTGTTGAAATTACATATCTCAATTTGTATATATAAGTTAACTAAAGTGTGGTGGGTACAAACTTGATTTTCACGCTTGCTAATATTCACTTTTACTTTTAGTTATTAGTGTACTGAGGTTCACATTCATTTTTATGTCTAAACATAGACTGAAATGTGAACTTCAAGATCCCTTTGGTTTCATTTGCTCTTAGCAACTGCCCTGTATAGCTAATTTTTCCAGTTATCTCGCACCAGGAGTTATTTCCTATGTTGTGCAAGAAAAGCAATGAATTAGAGAACTTGCATATATTGAATAAATTAGGCATTGAATAATATTCTACATTAGCGAGAAGTTTTATCAGATAAAATTTGAAAACATATCAAAGCAATTGACGAGCGTTTCTGCAAAAGTCGATAGATGCAGAAATTTTCGAAAATGAGTTATATATGCATATCGTATGTTTTCTAGCTTCGGAATCGACCTGTGAACTCGGATTTAGCAAAAATTGATTCATACTGTGTGTAGAGACTACCAAACCTTCCAGGTTTTTTCAAAACTCGATAGATGCTGTCACTTAGTTAAAGCAAAACTCGATAGATGCTCAATTCCTTATTTGAAATATGTGCAGGGTCAAATAAAATAGTTTTCAGCATAGTATTTCAGGCAATTTAATTTTATTAGGAATGTCGGCAGAATTGGAATGCTATTATTTTGTCGCCTAGCGGCAAATCGCTGAGACGGAAGCTATTTGATCTTCCTCCCCAAACTAAAGCTTCACTGTTTAGGATTTCTCGCATAACTGTAAATTACTGAGGCGAAAACTATTTATCTATTTCTCCCACTCAACTTGACAGTGAAGTGGCGAATATGAAGTGAAATACTTTCCAAAGCAATATTCATTCACGTATGACTAAAGACGAGTTTTAAGTAAGAGCGTTTTCCAATGTTCTGATGTTCTAGTTAGTTTCTGTGTGTGAATAATGGATCCAGGAGATAACATGATTATGATTCGAGAAGTAGTGAATGGTAGGAAATCCAGAACTAAAGAGAAGAGACCTCGTACAGGGAAGCGTAAAACAAAGGAGCATGAACAGAATATAAAATGCTCTCATGGACTTGCAAACTCTTCCTCCAATCCAAAATCTAAATGAAGTAAGCAGTGTAAATTGGCAGAGTTAATGTTGGATGACATTAGTGCATTTCACAATAAATTTAAGATTTTATGCAAAATAAATCAGGACAAATTACTTATTAAGTTCATGACCATCACATCACCAAGTGTAGGGTGGTGAATATCGAGTCTTCGAAAGGAAAACAAAGTGTGTCAGTTAAATACAATATCAGGAAAACAGATGGACAAATAATCCCTGTTTGTGCGTCAAGTTTCCAAGGCATAAAAGACCGATTCTCTTCTGGCAAATAGATTCTACTCTACAGGACAGTCACCAAGGGAAAATAGAGGAGGAAATACTGCAGGTAAGAAGTATGAGAATCTTACAATAGCAGTTAAAAATTACATAAAGATGTACAAATGCAGAGCTTGCCACTATACTAGGGGAAAATCTAATAGGGGATATCTGCCTCCAGAACTCTCTAAAAAAAATGTGAACACATTTCTTTGAAAAAAGAAAAAACTTGGACTACTTGAGACTTACTCACTCTCGAAGTATAAAGATATATTTTACAGTCATTTCAACCTGTCATTTAAAACTCCCAGTACTGATTCCTGCTCATTCTGCAGGATAGGCCTATTCCAAATAAAGGCAGAGACATACTTGGTAAAAGAAATGAACTCAGGACCCAATATAGACCACATAAACTTCGTGCAGACAAGTTTTACAAAATTATGAAAGATGATAATCCAGAATTAATAAAGATATGTTTTGACTTGCAACAAAATCAACCTCTGCCGAAATTATCGGTGGGCGAAGTATTCTACGCAAGACAAGTATGGCTGTACAACCTACGTGTTACGATACATTAAAAAAGACAAGAAATTAAGGACATTTCATTCTATATTTGGTTGGAGACCCAGTCATCAAGGGGATGTAACTAAGTCGCATCTGTATTGCTAATTTTTTTTAATATAGAAAAAAAATTCGCAACTAATACTCCTTCCACCATTCATCTGTTTTCTGACTCTTTTGCCAGTCAGAACAAGAATAGCATTATGATGGCAACTCTCATGGTTTTTTTTTTCGGAGCAAAACAATATTTTTACTCGCATTCTTCATTTCTTTCCGATACGCGCTCCAGATCGTGTTTTCAGAACAGAAAAAGACTACAGGAGAATGGAAGACATACTGACTCCCAATGGCTACCACAAGATATTAGAAAATCATGGCACAGTCAAAAATTTCAACAAGGACTGGAAAATCATAGACTTAAAATCGAGTACTGAAAACGTGTTAAAATCGACACCACCATTTAAGATGGCTCCGCAGCGAGTGATCACTTACATTAAAACTTTGGAAAAACATCGTAATGTTTCTGTTACTGTGCAAAACACATAGGCTACACAGCGTGTCCAGTGGTAGTGTGTGTGCTAAAGCAAATAATTAAAACATGCGGTAGTGTGTTAAACTCCCCTGTTTTTTCAGAATTCAACATGGTGTCAAAAAAAAGAAAAAAAGAATGACGTTAAGAAACTCATGCAGTATTTCGAAGTAACAGGCGAGGCAAAGGACTTCTACACAACAGTTCTAGCAGATGTGTTCCATTAGACTTCTGTGATAAAATTGTACTTTTGTGTTGACACTAATAATTTTCTTCAATTTTATTCGTGTTGCAATGAGATTCATATGAAGATAGACTGCATCTATCGACTTGAAAAAATTCTTATATTTTGCGCCTAAAACTGACAAGTAATAAAACAAGTGCTTACATTTTTCAAACCTACTTTCATTGTCTCAGAATAAAGAATACTTCCTGTGAAAATTGTTGTAAAATAAATATTTCTATCTTTAAATTAAAAAATGTAATTTCTGTAAAATCTTGATTTCTGCATCTATCGACTTTTGCAAAAACGCTCCTCAATTTTAATAAGTGTTGCATGGTGTGTCATCATAAAAGGGGTTATTATCTTTAAAAATATTTGAATTGGCTAAAAAAATAATTTTACCACAAACAGTACTAGGGGGATCTAGAAAATGTGCAATGAAAAACATTTGGCCATTTTCAGTCTAGGAAGGCCAAGGAAATTATGTGAAGAATATACAGAAGCAGAGAAATGTAAGAGAATTGAGACTTTTGTAGAGAGCCATTCCTGCCAAGATATAGTCTACTCTGTGAAGTATTCTATAAATGTAACTGGAAAGAGGGACGCAGCAGAAATGTTGAAGGAGATGACAGAAATGCTACTCAAAAGAGCAACAAGCATTCAAGTCTCCTCATCTAACTCCTATTCCCTATTTAGGCGAAGAGGCTTATCTTTTATTTTAGAAAACAAATAATTGGCTAAACAACAGTACCTGAATATGTGAAAAGGTACCAAATGTAGAAATTCAAACATTGTGCTTCATATCAGCTCATCAAATAAAAAAAAGACTGAATGTTATACTCTATTTTTTTTTCATGGAGTGCAGTTTCATAGAAAGGACTTTGCCGACAGACCTTCTGCTGCCCACTACTAATTGGTTGTCATAAATAAATGTCTTTCTTACTGTGACATAAATCTTGTCTTCTTCTGTCAGTAACCAATCACAACCCTTGTTCAGAAGAATTGACAGGCTCCTGTCAAATCCACGTGGAGGCAGAGTTGCTGCATCTTTTCCGAATTTCAAGAATCCCGTCAGTCTCATTTTGAGGGTCACCAGGATTGTAGCAACTGTGCAATGTTGGGACGAAGGGACAGGATGGAATTGTCAGAGGTGTTTGTCTAGGAAGTCATAAATCTGTAAGTGGGTGTTCAAAGGAGCCACCGAACTGCACTCCTTGAAATAAAATAGAGTATATTCCTTCTCAAGATGTAATAAATATTATGGAATGCTCTGTAGAAATCAGACAGAGAAAACTATTCAGTACCTTGTTTCGAGCTCGAGGTATGAACAATTAAACACCAGTTTTAAGTGGGGTTACGATTAAATTTGAGGCCATAGCACTTATAAGCAAAGATTCCGAGAAATCTAAGATGAGAAATATCCTTTAGATTCCAACATGCTTTTAATATCACTAGTTTCTTTGCCGCTCTATGCAAATGTTATCGAAAAACTAGAAAGGAAAATTTTATGGCCAAATCTAAGGCCTTCACCCACGAGGTTCTGTAGGCCCATAAAACTATTTATTTAAACAGAAACTGTTTATATTACAGTTAGGGAAGTAAATAAATTAGAGGACCGAGGTCAATTTTAATATTGTAAATGATAATGCGATCATTCATTTTGAAACTCTTTCTGCTGATTTAGATCTCATAGGTTATTCTTATCAGATTTTTCGTGTTGAATTCGAAAATGACTTCCAAATTGTGTTATCACGTAAGAATGTTTTTTGCAAACAACATAGAATTATAATTAATTGCATTGCAATTTTTATAGAAACCTTTCTTAATGAATTCTCATAGAATACACAAAAAATGACACTGAGTGATAAAACTTAAATTTTATTACTACAACTATATATTTTAACATACCTTGAAATATTGTACATAGAGAGTTCATTGAGTTCGAAATTTCCGTTTTCTTGTCTGTCTAGAAGCATATTCGTAAGGACTGTTCTCTGAATCATCCAGCAATAATTAGCCAACATATTCACACTTCACTTTCTTAATATCTAGTTTTCATTTGTTTGAAACCTTTCACCATGTTCTTCACTAAACATGCCTCCATTTTCAGAGAAATAACCCAGGTAGACATGTAAGAAATGAATCTTTACACTCATATTGCACTCATTCTAATTATGTGTATGGTGTTGGGCCACAAATCATGTTATCTTCCAGCTTCTTATACAGTAACGTCTCTTAAATTGTAAAATTCCTGACCACGAAGCAGAAAAACGGAAGTTTCCTAGTGATCTTCATATTTCAAGTGCCCAGTTTCTTACATCTTGTCATATACACGTTTCTTTAATTTTTTTGCTTCTACAGAGTGAGCATGCAACTTTTCATACAACACATACTTAGGGTGACCAGATTCACATAGATAGAAAAGAGGACACAAAGCGTAAAAAAGGAGGACAGAAACTATGTACTTAGATTTAGGACTAGGCCTATGTTACACTATTAATTACGTCAATATCTATTTCCTTACGAAATATTTATAGTACAGATTTAGGCTTATGTATACTTAAAAGTATGTTAATATTACAAAATAATAAGGTGCATCGTTTCAAAATGTATTATGTGCAACTTACAATTTTTTTACACGAATGACGAAAAACTGAATTACTCGTGAACCAGACAAGTTTTAAAAACACTACACAAAACCATTTTTAAGTACTTGTTTCACAGTTTACAAATATGACGACTTGGAACCATCAGACTTCACAGCATGAAAGATAAATAAATAGTAAGTAAGAAATTTAATTTCGTCCACTGGTGCACTTAATATGTTTTGAAACGACGCTCCTCTTATGATAAAACTTAATAATAATGATTTTACAGTTAGCTACATATGAAAGTCAAGGGAACTATAATTATTACACAAAATGTGAATTTAATATCACTAGAGTTATGATCGTTGCCAAAGAGTATATTCCGTTGATGCTGCTGCCACCTACAGATAAATTACTCGAAGAAAGCATCAAATTAGGTAATTTCAAAATATCAGGCGTACAAGTTACGAAAAGGAGGACATTTCTTGATTTTTTAAAAAATCCGCCTGGATGCCTGACAAAGGCCTAAAAAGGAGGACATGTCCGGACAAAAGAGGATGTCTGGTCACCCTACACATACAGTAAAACTCCGATAAGATGCTGTTCAAGGGACCGCGTGTTAACTGTGTATTAGGTGGGTATACTAATTTTGACTTGTATACAGTATCTATTAGCGTTTTTCTTTATTGAAATACATGATTCATGAGAGGTAATACAGTATTACTACATTATGTAATTACTGTACTGTATGTTAAAGACATTTACGATACTGTATGTATGTATGTATGTATGTAATGTATGTATGTATGTATGTATGTACTGTACTTAATTCTTTCGAAAAGAGTCCTTTATAATTGTTTGCCGTTTGTGTGTTCTCCAAGTCCTCATGTTTACCACACTTCACTCTCTTGCACTTACATCCTCCTGACGTGCAGCTGCAGTGATTGAGTCACGATTTTTTATTATCATTCTTAATGTCGATGATGGGATTCCTAATGAATCAGACAGTTGTTTCTGATTAAGAGTACTGTTTTCATCGTACTTTCGTAAGATTTCCAATTTTTCAGACACAAAAAGCACTTTTCGTTTAACACTCATTGTAATCAAACTCACAGACACTTCAATACAATGAAAGATAACAAACTGACCAGCAAACATTTCCAGAATTTCATTATGGCCAAGCAAAGAGTTTGTAATATATAACTAGAGACACCAATGGTGCTAGTGTAGCGAACAAATTTGAACCGGTGTTCGAGCATCTTTAAAGGGAGTTGATGCTTCGCCAGGAGTGCGAGCAGTTCATGTTTACTTGAGGAGTACATTTGAAGGGAAATAATAAAAAAATGGTGAAATACTGAGCCACAAATAAATAATTATTCTAACATAGCTTACTATTGTAGGATGCATGCATATCTTAATATTTGGAAAAATGTTCTAAATGCAGTTCCTCCTTGCAATGTGTTTACAGAATGTCGGAACATTTCTTGGATAAAGTTTTTCCAGAAACACATTAATCAGGTTTTTACGGTTGATTTTAACAATGTACGTAAGGGTTAGGTGCCATCATATTACAGTGGATTATGATAACAAAGTGCATAAGAAAATCCTCAGACAGTATCTGTATAAAACTGTTTTGTTTCAGAATAAATGAAATCATGTAATTTCCGTTTGGTACTTCTACTTTATTCGTGAAAATATAGCTGATGGCCACAAATTTATTACCACCACCACCACCACCACCACCACCACCAGGCCTACTAATACCGCCAATTCTAGGCCTACTATTACCACTACTACTAGGCCTACTAATATCACCAATACTAGGCCTACTCTTACCACTACTACTGCCCGTGCCTCACTTACTGAGCTGTTTCTTTGCGGGGGCGAGATGCAGAGGGGGAGAGTGGGAGGTCCTGGGTACCGCATGTGCCTACTACCCTACGCTCAACACATTGACCTTTTCAGGATTTCTTATGTCTGCTATGGAGCAAGATCAGCTGTGGAGAAGCGAATGTATAGGCTGTCCCTCACAAAACAAATTATGTCCTTCTCATCAATTCCTGTAACTAAACACTAATACCAGTGGTAGACTAGTCTCTACTCGAGATTATCGACCTAATTGCGATTACAGTTATCACGTGTACACATCCGTAAACTCTTTCCTCTATGGCGGTGTTTCTCAAACTTTTTCCACCGCGAAACCCCTTTTAATCTAAAGTGTAACTGCAGAATCCTTGTAATATTTTATTAGTATTTAATAGTTAACAGACAAGTGAAAGCTAGTATCTCAATAATTCTGTTCAGTGGGACGAATGTAATTATTTGCTTTTTAAGCCTGCAATCTGGTTTTATGGCAGAAAGTTCTTGTCTCATTTCTGCTGTACTTCTGCATTTTGTCTTTTCGGTATTTTGTTTTAGTGAACACATACGCAGAGAATCCAGTGATGAAAGTGATAAGTATTATGGGTATTTTCCGTTTTAGATGTTCATTAAACATATTGTTATTGCGCATATTATTGGAATATTATTATTATTATTATTATTATTATTATTATTATTATTATCATCATCATCATCATTATTATCGGTGGTTTCATGTTATTAATTCATATTTTCGTAACATTTATATATTTTTATAGTATCCACTAAGTATAAAATAGCCACTGGAGTAGCCCAGTCGACTAAGGCACTTACCTATCAATTCAGAGTTGCGCTCGGGCGCGGGTTCGATTCCCGCTTGCGCTGATTACCCGGTTGGATTTTTTCCCGAGGTTTTCCCCAACTGTAAGGCGAATGTCATGTAATGTTTGGCGAATCCCTGACCTCATCTCGCCAAATACCATTTTGCTATCCTCAGTCCCATCGATGCAAAATAACGTAGTAGTTGATACAATGTCGTTAAATAACCAAGTAAAAAAAAGGTATAAAATAAAATTTTAAATCATATAGGGCTCACTGTACCCCGGAACATACTTTGAGAAATGCTGCTCTATGGTAATTCAGCAGTCGTCCAGACTGAACGAAGAGTGGCCTAGTGTGTACATACATTTTAGGAAATCTCCATCAGAGATAATAGCGATAGTGATAACCACAATTACAGTTTCCAGTATTATAAACAGTAAAAACCCCTGCACTAGCATAGGATAATGTTTTCCGCACATGTAATATGCTGCCATGCCGCCATGCTGCAGCTGCCGTGCCGGTCCGAGCAGACTAAGAGGCGTGTTTATAAGCACTAGGGAACTCTCGGTTCAGGACGTGAGACATGGGCAGTACTAGACCTACTACTACTAAGCCTATTCCTACCACTACTAATAGGCCTACTAATATCACCAATACTAGGCCTGCTGCTGCTGCTGCTGCAGCAGCATTAAAAAGACTGTACTGACAGCTGTACAATTAATAAATTGTTTTATGATAAAAATTTATTCTTGTTATGTTTTAAATAAGGTTTCCAGAATTTTGATGATCTCATATTTCACCACTAAACATTCTCTAAGCACCATATATCTTCCTCTTCCTTTGCATGAAAGGACTAAAATATAGATTATTTTAAATATTACAGTAGATATCTATTATTATGGCCCTTAAAATACTGGTAATACTGAAAATTCATGTTGGTATTGCCATTATTCAATATTTCACTTACTTATCCCAAGTATATATGGGTGTTTGAATTAATTTTTTTATATCATCACCAAAGATGAATCATATAATACTTCAATAAATACAGCGCTCCTCTGCCATTCATCTTTATTTCATCACGACCCATCCTCGGTAAAATATATTTAAAACAGTGTCTATCACCAGGCTACATCAATGTATTGTGGTACTGTTTTCGAATTTCGCGCCGCAAACACTCCCTTTAATGGTGGATGCTAGCCGATTCAATTTGTGACGTTTTCCTTGCCTGCCACTCACAGGTATGTGTCTCTAGTAAGTATTACAAACTCTTTGCGGCCAAGTGAGGGTTGTTGTGTGAGACAGAGGGTTAGCAGGAGGGTGGGGTATTGTAACTGTGTGTAAGCTTTAAGCGCAGGTAAAGGGTCGAATAAAAGAGGGTATTAAGAGGGTGGGGTATTGTATAGTATGAAGGTTTAAATGCGCAGGTAAAGGGTCGAATACCAATACTCTTAAGGTTAATGGCACCAGTAAGTTCAATGGCCAAAATGATTCATTGCTGTTACAGTACATTGCTGAAAATTACATCGAAAATAATCCAAAAAATAGCGTATCATACGGGACTTGAGTGCAACAAATGGGGTATATTATAAAGGCGTTATATATGAAATGTTCAGGGACCGGACAAAAAAAGCATTTTACATGGGATAGCGTAATAAGCGGGCATGTCTTATCGAGGTTTTGCTGTACTTAAAGTGACTACTTGTTTTATTTTCCATTTGGTTTTTCCATCTGTATAGTTGCCTAATAGGCGTAACATATTTATATTTCATTGTCACAGTAGCTAGTAAATAACGTTTCTTCCACTGTCTGTCATGGTCTTCACCTACATTGTTAATATTACGTTTTAGAGTATTATTGAATTTCATAAAATAGCCATCAGGATTTGTTATATTTCACATAGGCCTACATATTTATTTAACTTCTGTTTCAATATCATTGTCATATCTGTCCACTTCGGTGTTTGTGCCATCAATGGTATCAAGTGATGCTGTAGTTTCAGGTGCAATGCTGGATGCTGTAGAGTTATTCTCTAGAAGATGTACAATATTTTCACTCATTTGACAGTCATGTGGGGAGAGAATAGCAGTTTCATTAACATTTATCTCACGAAAGTATTTCGTAGGAAGTCGGAATATTTAATGGATTAAACGATATTGAAGACATAATAAAACATGCATTGGTCTACATCAATATGCGACAATGTGACTGAAATAAATACTTGTATGGATGCTTTTGCTTGCAGGGTGCCTGATACAATAAGCTAGCCACAATAGCATCCACACAGGAAGGAAGGGAGTGCTTCAGGTTCTTAGAAAGCCAACTGTATGAATAGAGCTATTGAACTACTCAAGCGATTTTGAATATTTTCACACCTCCTTTTTAGGACCTTGCAGTTTACATTGTCTTTTTTTTTTTTCCATCTTCCTTTATACGAAAATTGAATGAAATTCACAACATGACAAGATTCTGAAGCTTCCCTTGTCAGTAGCCTCCAGGTGGAATGAAATATTTATTACCCTTATCGAACAGTGCTTCATTGTTATAGGATTAGCGTCCCTTGTCATAAATCCATTAGTCACATGTGAGTGTACGGAACAAGGTGTTATGACATTATTTATGCACTTTTAAATATAAATTTTTTGTGATAGAAAAATATCAATCATTCCACTATACTGTACATACAACAATTTAATGTAATTTTGTGAGAAATAAATTACATATGTATCTGCTTATATCGTACAATTTTTAGATAAATTATGTAGTACTTATTTATTGCATTACGAATGGGCAGATATGTAGTAGTAATGTAGCAAATAACCTGCTGTAAATGAAGTCAAATGGCTTAAACTTCGGATTATAGAAAATGAATGTTTTTTATGAGTAATCCAGAGAAAGGAAATTCGTCTTCTTATTTTGGTGCATATTAATTTACTTCATTTCGGTATATATCTTTTGATAATATAATGATGGAAATAGTCAAGATTTTCCAGTATATTTGCAAAGTGTTCAGATAATTCGGTGTGTATATGGATTTAAAAACCATTGTTATATAGAGAACCACAATGCTATTCTTACCTCACTCTTATGTGTTTCAGAAAACGCATGTGTGTGTCACATGAAGAGCTCCACCAATACAGTGATAGGAATGAATTTCGTGATGAAATATCACGTGACATTTACCACCGCTCATCTGCAAGGAAACCTAAAGGAGCACGCAACCTGTTACAGATGTTCGAAAGCTGTGAAGATTAATGATATTAATCATATACAAAGTTAGTATTTCAATTTTATATTGAGAGGATTTTAGATTGGGGTGGAGGCAGTTGTCTCTTCAGTGACTATTATTTTCTTCTACAGACATATTTTATATTAAGTTTTTCACAAACCAGTATTTTACGACTAGTCTGAACATACCAGTAGTGTATTTTGTGAAAGAAATTGCATAAAGATTTCTACTTGGATATGTTCTAAATGTAATGCAGTGCAATTGTCTTATGTTTTTGTGATCACTTATTATTGAGATCTTCTTGAAGACAATTTTTTTTATGCTACTAAATTTTACTAAGCTAAGTTAGTTTAGATTTTTGAGTAATTATTTCTAGGCGTACCAATAAGGAAGAATATACAGATTATTATGTACACATATTTCACATTTCCATGTTCACGCAAATGCTTGAAGTCATAATTGTTGGCAATTGTCTCAAAAAAATTTATAAAGCAGACATTGTAATTATGTATTCATGACCAACAATTTAAAGAAAGTGAAATTGATTACCCAGCCAGTAATATTCTTCATGTTCAGTGGGCATACTTGAGTTCTGTTTTACTGAAAATTATTCCCAGAATAAATTTTCGCTAAGTTGAGACAAGAGAATTCCATATAATTTTTTTAGAGAAGATCTCAGATAGAGGAAGCATTTTAAGAAATGCTTTTTCAGAAATTACATATGTGCCTATTATACTCCTTTACACTGTGTTATGAGCAGACTTTTAAATGGTAATCTCGTATATTTTTTTAGAATTGACTGTTTTGAAGAATGCAAAGGTATTAAAACACTCTTAAGTTTTCTGTTACGTAAGTGGCACTGTCTAATGTACTTATTTCAATTTTGCATACATGTGTAAGTTAGCACTTGCTCAATGTTGTACCTTTATGAGTACAGGTCATTGACTTTCGTAATTGTCTGTAATATTATCTTGTGTCTTATTCTTGTTTTGCATATTGAAAGTTTAGTTTGTTTAGTGAATGATGAACATTCCACAGTCAATATTACTTTGAAGTTAAGGAACACAACTTCTATTCTGAAGTAGTAACAGTTAATTTGAAATTCCTCCAATATGTCTAATATTTATACAATAGTAATATATTTTGATATTGCATTTCGTTAATTTAATTTTCACAAAATTTATACCATTTCAGAAATTACATGCTAATAATTGCCATGTAGATTACACACACATGTGGTGTATAAGAAGTGAAGGTTCATTAATTATGTTTTTTTTTTTAAGTTAGAAAATAAACTGTATCCTGTGACTTCCTAATTTTTTTTTTACATACTGGTACCAATATGCAACTACTACCTCCTGTAGATGAAAATATCACGATATGTTTCAAATGATACAACGTCCTGTTTACTTACGAAATTGGAGTTTGAATATGTATGTATCTTCAGACATGATTCATGATCAATACATACTTCTGTAGGTAATTTCCATTTATTTGAAATTTGTTAAACAGTGTTGCCACTCATGATGCAGAATTAGGAAATAAAATGGGTGCATTCCTTCTAAGCAAATTCAATTACTTGTACATGTGCCTTACATTTAAAGTACTAAACATGTTCACACAGTGTTGACTATCAATGTGTACTACTCAGCCACATTGAAATAATTATGTACAAAATAGTTGTTTAAAATTTTTGTCGCATGGCCTTTGTCAAGTCTTGCAAATTGTATTGTTTAATCTAGTCCTACAATTATTTGTATGTACATACATAAGCAAACAAACAATTTTTCCCATTAGAAAGTATGTGAAGGGTGTATATTATATTTTCAGTATTAATATGATTTATTTTTGCAACCATACTAATCATATGATTACTTATCCCAAAGCATGTTTCTGTCTTATATAGTACTAATACACCAAAAATTGACTAATACATTGTTTGAAATGTTTGGTATTGTGCTTCAGATTATTATTTCCTTTACATATACAATATATGTTTTATTTGCAATATTTCATATGTCTATGCATTACTGGAATAATACCCTTTGTACAAAGAGAAGAAACAGAAACTTCTGTCTAGAAATTATAGCAAAATGCTGTAAATCCACAACAAGCTGTGAAGATACACATGTACATTGCAAATGCAAATCGAAATTGTTACTAGTATTCATAGCATTATTTCCGACACAAAAGAATTATGAACATGTACTTAAATATTAAATATTAATATGTTTTAGTCCTACAGAATTTATCTGTTATGGTGACAAGGGTTATTAGAGGAGAAAAATTATGAACATGTGTTAATCCAATAAACTTTCCTCCACTGAGCACTGTCAAATGTGACCAGTAGTGCAATCAACAGAACAATATATCAGCGTAATTTTTGTAAGCACAATCATTCTTAACTTAGCTAGATGGCAGATCTAAACAAAATATTAACCAAAACTGTATATAACTAAAACATCTTACTTACAGCTATAGACTCTTTTTCGTTAATATTATTTCAAATTTTCTGAAAAGATAATGAATAAATCTGGTTGCTATTCACTGAAACAGTAAAAAAATTCTGTAATGAACAACCAGAACTGCTTTAATTTGATCACTTGTGTAAGGTTTTCATGTTTAGTCCTAGTTTTAAGGTCAAATGCTGTGTCCTGACTCCCTAATCTTAAAGATAATGGGTTTGCAGAATCAGCTGCAAAATCACTATCGAATGGCACTATAGAGACAATATCGTTTGCCATTTTTTCATGCATGTAAATAAATAAAAACGTCACTTAGCTAGCTCGCAGCAATATAGCATTTATCTTAGTGACTTGATTCTGTGGAGAATCAGGATCTGCTATACCAGTCAAAGTTCCTATTTTAGTTCCTTAATATTTGCATTATTTGTTTTGTTCTTAAGTTTGTACATGTGGAATGTATTTGTGTATTGACAGTCATACTTTATTGATGTAATATAAATTCATTTCCGGACATTTTTACTTTCCCTTTATCTCACTCTCTGTTATGACAACAGTGTTCAGTATTATCTTTTTAAAGTACAGCAGGTGAAGATATTTTCTTTGATATCTGTGGTGAACATATTTTTTCTCCTTCATAGTGAATTTGTGTACTGTCTGCATGTGGCTATGACACGTTCATAATCAGATTTCAGACATTCTTAAAACTCCTTATAAGTTTTAAACTTTGTAAACATTCACCACAATTTGTTTAACATTTGCTATAAAATGAGAAGAGTTATTTCTGTAAAGATTCCATTGTTACTCATTACATTATTATCCTCAGATTGAATACTTCTTATTTTGAAAGGTAAACTTTATGATAAACCCCAAGAAAAACTATTCTTCCTGTTTAAATATAGCCAAACTGGATTTCACAGTTATGACTTAAACATAAGATACAAAATATTACAGCACTATTTTGTCATTAAGAGTAAGTCTTCATTTTACACGATATTACTCTGTATACAACGTGAAATGAAACTGTGTATCACTTCAGGCAGATAAATATAATTGCTAAATTGTTGCAGGCTTCAAAATTACATGATTAGAAAAAAAGATGTGAATTCCAGAATCATAAATTAACAGAGATATTAGATAGATTCATAATTAAGATGCTTTAATAGAGAGAGTTATTGTGCACTCAACTTTTTCCTGCATATTTCCTGTGATACACAATTTTATGAACTATTGGTATTATTGTTAAGGAAATTAGCCTAAATTTAATATATCCATATGCTCTTTACAGTACATACTGGATAGTAATAGAATTCCTTTTATGCTAATTTGTATGACAATTGCTTTCAGTTGTGCAACATTGCTACATACCTCATACCACATACCGGATTTATAAAATATAGTATTTTTTTATTAATGTTTCTAGATTTATTCAGTCACAAATGCGAAGTTTGTGAATAGTTCTCCGAAATGTCTTTATTTGCTGGAGAAAATACATTGAAATACAGTAGAATGATCTAAAGTCTGATAAAGTTTATGCAGTGAAGGACCATGTGCCTTGGGGAGTGAATTTGGTAGCTTCCTTCATATTAAACTCATTGTGATATGTAGTTTAATTGTGTGATTGTTTTATAATGTGTTATTTTTATTAGTTGAAGATTATTTATTTATGTGACATGAGAGAATCTATTACATTTGTTCCTACAACTTTTGGATGCAATGGAGATTTTGATAATAATATACATTTAACTACTTATACCTTACCTTTTTTAAAGCCGTATGCTTCAGTGTACAATTGCATCTGGTGACTGTTGTTATACTTCAGTGTTCAGTTCCTAAATGTCTAATAGACACATGACTTGTATGTGGTATTTGTGTTATTCTTACCTGTAGATCTTATTTCCTATATTTCAATTACATAAAAATGAACCACAATTATGAGTATTTTCAGTCTTTGATGTCATTTTAATGCGTCTTATTTAACGTGCATTAAAAGTAATTTATACTAATGTTCAATTACTATATCAATTTAATGATTGTCGTCACAGATGTTTTGTGTTAATTTTTCGTTCTCTGTTAATGAATGTAGTTTCAAATTGAAAATCTCAGCTTACTAATACTGTATCATGTGCATTTATCTTATTCAGCCATTAGACACAATAAGTGGTACTTTACAGAGATATATTTTTAAGACTGATTTGTAAGTTTTAAACAAATTTAAAAATCAAAACGAAAAGTTAATCATGAACTGATAAAATGGTTAATGAGTAACCGCATTTCCTCGTGTAATTTACTCCCCATGTATTTTGCTCATCCGAATTTTTGAATGAATATTTCGGATTTTGATTTTGCTCCACGTATTTCACGTACCAACATTAAGTATTGTAGTTAAATGAAGATTATTGAAAGTTCTTATTGTTACAAAATTATTGATATAACTCTATTCTCAACCATACTAGAACAAAACTTAAGTAAAGCCCTCCATTATATAAATCTATGTATTTTATCCAGCCCAATACTTCAAGACCAAAAAGGGTAAAAAGAATTGAGCAAATTACACGATAAATTCGGTATTTCGTTTCCTGTATCAGTAAAATAATGTGTTATCCAATTATACCTGTTCTGTTTAAAAAAAAAAAAAAAATATCGCACTCAAGAAAAGTGTATCATGAATCAATATTATAGTTACTATGTTTTTAATTTTCTTGTATCAGTAAAAGAATATTATCTCAATTTTTTGTTGAAAAATATTGTATTTACAATTTGAAAATTGTATCACTTCTTTCATTATTGTTTATTGTAAGTGTTCTGTTATTAAAGTGACCTTAAAAGCATGGTATACTTTGGTGGTGATGATAGTAATTACTGAAAGAAACAAATGATTGAGAAATTAGAAATCAGTTATAGTACCACAAATATTGTATTCAGTATTGTTAAAAAGCATCTGTAATTTAGTTTTGAATTTTTCTATTAATTGCAGTGGAGTTGCAGGTCTTAAAGTGTTCACATTAAAGTAAAAGGCTCGTAATAATCACAAAAGTAAAGTGCATTTATTACACTTCAATTTTCCATATTTTAAAACCCCTTTAGTCAGTATTTGCTGTGAACGTCCTAGGTACATGATCATGTCAACCACTGATTTATTAATTCTCAGTCAGTTATTTCATGCTCTTAAACATTTGTTAATATTATGGTGTTGATCTAAGGCAATGTGTTTTGTACTTTGTATTTTCCTGTGTGTTAAAATACTCCATTAATAGTATTGCAAAACAGATTATTTTTAGTACATTTTTAATCACTACTTAAGAAATAAATAAACATTTATATAATTTATATCATACAGAATATTTGTTGTCATTGATGTACGATTTTGTTTCCACACTCCAATTTCCTTAGCCAGTGTGCAATGAATCGACAGAAATCATGGGAAACCACTTACTGTAAGGGGTCCAACATTCTCTTGGAGGAAGGCAGACACATGTCGGGACATTAACTTCATTACTTCACGAAAGTTGTCACCAGAAACTATCCTCGCTTTTTAAACATTAGCATTCGGTATGCCTGTCATTATTTTCATTATTGATTTGATTTTTGAAAATAGCCACGCCTATCAGCATGTCATTGTTGCCAGTCAGATTCTTCTATTTTTTACCTCTTTATTACAGGCCTGACACAAAACCATTTTCCCAACTGTTGTTAAACACTGAAAATGTAAAATCCATTTGGCCAGTTTTTCCAAGTAATGTTTAATTTGGCTTAACAAATGTTAAATTAACAGCTGGTTTATTTTTAACGTTTTGTTAAGATGTTTTCCATTTTTCCAACATAATTTTGTTTAAAATAACCAACTGTCGTTAATACTATTCTAACTACTCAACAACAGTTGGTAATGATTTTGCATATATAAGACAACTTCTTATTGGCTGATATTATTATTTAAATTCTGTACTATGGAGTAAGTCATGAAACATGTGTAAAATTGTAACCTATTACAGTAGCCATGATTCATACAGTACAGAGAATTGATAAATGAAAGTTGCATTGACTGCTATTGAATAATAATAATTATTATGTATGGTTACATTTTATAATGCTAAATATGAATTTCTGTTTAGAAAAATCTCAGCATTATGACCACCAGGTGACAATAATTACACGAATGTGTGTGTAGTCAACTGTACAGAAAACCCCGAGGAGAATTCCGTATCATATAAAATTCTCTAATTTAGGTTCATGTATAAATTATATGTAATTTCGTCCTAAAGAAGCAATTGCTGCTGAAACATTTTATTATTTACTCACTGCGTATTTTGAAGCACTATTGACATCGGCTATAGTTGAAGAGCTAGTAACATAGAATCTAGAGTTAATAGTAGCTAGTGAATTGGAACAAGTGGCCTATTTCAACTAGGTAACATACAACTGAGTTTTATTTTAAGACATGAAAGTGATTATTATAACTACATACCGGTACCTAAGAAATATTAGTAAATTAATACATAATGTGCATTCAGACATAACAAAACTTAATTGCTATATTAACTTTCATTTATTAGAGTTATATTATAGCTAGCGATAAGATATGTTTGCACTGGCTTAAAACAGAAGCGAAAGAGCTGGATTCTTGGAATTTATAATCGTTTTCTTTCCGATGGAAATTTAATTTTCCAGCAGGATAATCACCCCGCGCACACCGTCATAAACGTTCAAAGACGGTTCACGGAAAAGCATGAAAAAGAGGATTGACAAATATCGAGACATCCCACCTCAAAATCCAGATCAGTTCTGGGACCAAGTTCTGGTTACCTGGGAAGATTTCGCTAAGGACCAGAACTATATCCGCGACCTGGTGGACTCAATGCCCCGAAAATGCCAGGCAGTGATAGACGCCGATGGCATGTAGACAATGTATTAGATTCACATGTGTATTTCTTTTATTTTTCTTTAATTTGTTTGTTTATCTTTGTTTTATTTCGGGAAGAAAATTGATCTCCCAAGAGTTTCTTAAATTCTCCTAGTGGAGCCAGAGTTGCGAAATAATAAGTTCCACTACACAAAATTATAAAAATGAAGAAAGGTAACATGTATAAAAATTAGTTACGTTAAAAAAAAAAGTTATTGCCGAGAACCGAACACGGGCCCCTGGGATGGCAAGCCAACACGCTACTGACTACTCCATCGGGATGTCATGACATAACCAGCGCGACGAGGCACATATAGCTGCTAGGCTTGAAGTCTACGGCCACAGCTCACATACAAACGTAATCGTGTAAATATTTCAATGTTCAGTACTAGTTAATGTTTCATTTGGACTGATTTACTGAAGCTTGGTGAAACCGTCCCTTACTCTAAACATACCTCAAAGAGAAACATAACATGTTACTTTCACAACTTTCGTCTGAACAGCTGTGGTGTTATCCACCATGTTTAACTGTTTGTTAAATGAGTTAACGGCCTGAAATCCTACATTTAAAGTTAACAAACGGTTAAGAATCTGTTAAGCCAAACTGGTGTTGAACAAATGGAAAAACTGTATTTAACAAACTGTTGAAGGTTTAACAGTTGTTAAGTCTTCTAACAATACTTGGACAAACCGGCCAATTGGCTTATTAATACACATTTGGAAGTTTCCAGTTTCGGCATTTTGTAGCAAAAGACAGAAGCACAGTACCAAAATTATGAAGGACTTTCCTAGACTATCTAGCTACAACTGTTTCAAAAATTTGTGAAGAAAGAAGTCTTAAACTTTCCATAATGGATTTTGCGTGGATAACCATTGTTGACAAGGTCTTTTGATCTGATTGCCGCTCCGCCATAAATAAGAGGACTGACACTTTTCTGCTTACAAAGACTGTCATGCCCATTTACCCGACTATTGTAATATAATTTATTGTTGGATTGTGGCAGTGTCAGTCCCTCGCCAATTCCATCTTCAAGGATTAATATTTTTAATATTTTGAATTCTTATTGCTTGTTTTGGAGAGGAAATACGATTTAAATATGAGGGGATCAGAAGCAAAGGGGTACAAGTGACATTTCTAAAAACATGAGTTAATTGCATCCAGGGCAAACTAAAACATTTAAAATTTTAGTGGCAAAGGGAGATATATATATATATAAACCACACCACACACTAAAATAGAAATGAAATATTTCACGGAATTTACGAAATCTTAAGTACTTTCAACCACATTTTCTCACAAATAACTTAAGTGCTGTGGGGAAGGAAACAATAATTAGCAATTAGGAACAGGATTCGTTGTTCATAAAATAATAAAACCAGCAGTAAAAAAGGGTCGAATTTATCAGTGACAGGTTATCGTATTTAGTACTTAAGGGTAGGTGGTGCGATGTCATAGTTATAAATGCTCATGCTTCCACAGAAGAGAAAGACGACCATAAAAAGGATAGCTTCTATGAGGAATTCGAACACACTTTTGATCAGTTATCCAGATATCAGATGAAAATTTTATTGCGGATTTCAACGCTAAAGTTAGACGGGAGGATATTTTTAAACCGATTACTGGAAAAAAGAGCCTACACGTAACTAGTAATGACAATAGAGTTAGGTTAGTCAACTTTGCGACATCAAAAAATTTAATTGCCAAAAGTACAACATTCCCCCATAAGGATATACTTAAATATACTTGGACTTCTTCAGATGGTTTGACACACAACCAAATAGATCATATCTTGAGAGATACAAGAAGACATACTACAAGTATAGTAGACATTCGAACTCTCAGAGGGGCAGACTGTAATTCTGACCATTATTTGGCAATTGGAGAATTGAGAGAAAGACAATTAGTAGCCAAGCGAGTAGAGCAACAAGTTAAAAGTAGTAGATTCAATATTCTGAAATTAAAGGACGAGGAAGCAAAGCAACATTAGCAGGTCGAAAATTCAAATAGGTTTGCCAATTTAGGAAGTTCCGACGAAGTTGAGAAAGAGTTAGATATTAATAGGGTGTGGGAAAATATCAGAGATAGTATCAAAATTGCAGCTGAGCAGAGCATAGGTTATTATGAAATTAAGAAAAAGGAACCGTGGTTTGATGAAGACTGTTCCATGGTAGTTGAAAGAAGGAAACAGGCAAAATTGAAATTCTTACAGGATCCAGTTGAGGCGAATAGAGATAATTATTTCAATGAAAGATGAGAAGCAAGTCATACGCTTAGGAATAAAAAGATAGATTACTTGAAGGATAAACTGAATGAGGTAGAAACAAATAGTAAACATAAAAACATTCGAGATTTATATAAGGGTATAAAGGAATTTAAAAACGGATATCAGGCAAGGGTAAACATGATCAAAGATGAGAATGGTGACTTGCTTGCAGACTCTCATTCAATCCAGAACAGATGGGAAAACTATTTTGGGCAACTATAAATGTACTTAGGCCAAATATAAATGATCAGGACGAAATTCAAATACAAACTGCTGAGCCATTTATACCCAAACCCACACTTTCTGAAGTCGAATTTGCGATAGAAAATCTGGAAAAGTTCAAGTCTCCAGATATCAAATTCCAGCAGAATTAATACAAGAGAGTGGAAGCGCAGTATCTAGCGAAATTTATAACTTTGTACTTGCTATTTTGGAAAAGGAAATTGTACCAGAACAATGGAAGAGTCCATAATTGTACCTATTTTTAAGAAGGGGGACAAGACTAACTGTAGTAACTTTCGAGGAATATCACTTTTGTTGAAGTCGTATAAAATTTTGTCCAATATTCTTTTGAGAAGATTAACTCCATATGTAGATGAAATTATTGGGGATCAGTGCAGTTTTAGTCTTAATAGATCGACTATTGATAAGATTTTTTTATTCGATAGTATTGGAAAAAAAATGAGAGTATAAGGGTATAGTACATCAGTAGATTTCAAAAAGGCACATGACTCGGTTAAAAGAGAAGTTTTTTATAATATTCTTATTAAGTTTGGTATTCCCAAGAATCTAGTTCGATTAATTAAAATGTGTCTCAGTGAAACATACAGCAGAGTCCATATAGGTCAGTTCCTGTCAGATGCGTTTCCAATTCACTGTGGGCTAAAGCAAGGAGATGCACTATCATCTTTACTTTTTAACTTTGCTCTAGAGTATGCCATTAGGAAAGTCCAGGATAACAGAGAGGGTTTGTCTATGCGGATGATGTGAATATGTTAGGAGAAAATCCACAAACGATTAGGGAAAACACGGGAATTTTACTGGAAGCAAGTAAAGAGATAGGTTTGGAAGTAAATCCCGAAAAGACAAAGTATATGATTATGTCTCGTGACGAGAATATTGTACGAAATGGAAATATAAAAATTGGAAATTTATCTTTTGAAGAGGTGGAGAAGTTCAAATATCTTGGAGCAACAGTAACAAATATAAATGATACGAGAGAAAATTAAACACAGAATAAATATGGGAAATGCCTTATATTATTTGGTTGAGAAGCTTTTATCATCTAGTCTGTTTTCAAAAAATCTGAAAGTTAGAATTTATAAAACAGTTATATTACCTGTTTTTCTGTATGGTTGTGAAACATGGACTCTCACTTTGAGAGAGGAACAAAGATTAAGGGTGTTAGAGAATAAGGTTCTTAGGAAAGTATTTGAGGCTAAGAGGGATGAAGTTACTGAAGAATGGAGAACTGCACACTTTGTATTCTTCACCTGATATAATTAGGTACATTAAATGCAGATGGTTGAGATGGCCAGGCCATGCGGCACGTATGGGCGAATTCAGAAATGCTTATAGGGTGTTAGTTGGAAGGCCGGAGGATAAAAGACCTTTGGGGAGGCCGAGACGTAGATTGGAGGATAATATTAAAATGGATTTGAGGGAGGTGAGATACGATGATAGAGTCTGGATTAATCTTACACAGGATAGGGACCAATAGCGGGCTTATGTGAGGGTGGCAATTAAGCTTCGGGTTCCTTAAAAGCCATTTGTAAGTAAGTAAATAACTTAAGTGCAGTTATGCCCCTTTCCTTTTAACCTCCTCATATGATTTAAAGCGAGAAAAAGATATTTCGACTTTTTTTACAATGAATTTATTTACTCATAGTGTATAATACAAAGATCAACAGAAATAAAATAAAGATTTTTATGTACTGCACTATGTTAATACTTTGTAAAAGGTCCATATTTAACATTTAATACAGACGAATCAAGGTCTGTGAAATTAAACATACATTCAAAATAATTTGAACTCACTATTGATTACGGTTTTAAAACTGCACCGTTAACAATTAAATAAGGATATTCTGAATGTAAATCTTACATCAAACTAAGAAAGCTAATTCACAAAGATTTAAATGTTAACTGTATCTTAATCTCAGGCTTCATGATGCCTCCAATCCATCTGTAAGACAGGTGGTTTCTGAACTTCACAGCCGCACTGAGAATTAACACATCACAAAGAACACATAATCACATATTCAAAAAAAGGAACAACTGTTCTTCCATAAGAGTCTAAAATTTGAAGTTTTTTCCTAACATGTACACCAGTTTGTAGATATACCTTTCTGAGTTCATCAATAAAGTCAGGTAAAGTTTTGTTTTGATTTGTAGCATATTATAAATAAAACCCATGCCAAGCCACAATACACTAAAGTAATGAGGAGTCTGTGGTAAGTCCAGGTCCGAAACAATCCGCAGATTCGTGTTCGGGTTCGTTGCCTTATGCATATTATTTAGTTGTTGTTGAACCCTTCTTTTGAAAGTAAGTACCAAATGAAATATATGCCTTGAAATTCGAGAAAGATTCGATAATTTTTAAATTCACAGCTATAAGAAAACCTCGGTTGATCGAGTTTTAAATGACGCGCACTCATGTGCTGCTAGAAAACTCTGAGAAAGATGCGAGATTGTTTGTGTGGAGAGAGACAGAAGCAGAGTTTTAAAGCACGTAAATGAACGGAGCGGGAGGAGATCCTCCTCTGAATCCTCTACACCTGTGGAGTAACGGTTAGCGCGTCTGGCCGCGAAACCAGGTGGCCCGGGTTCGATTCCCGGTTGGGGCAAGTTACCTGGTTGGGGTTTCTTCCGGGGTTTTCCCTCAACACAATATGAGCAAATGCTGGGTAACTATCGGTGCTGAACCCCGGACTCATTTCACCGGCATTATCACCTTCATCTCATTCAGACGCTAAATAACCTAAGATGTTGATAAAGCGTCGTAAAATAACCTACTAAAATAAAAATAAAAAATCCTCTGAATCAGCGCATGGGCAGCAAATATAGAAACCAAAGAGTTTGTTACAAACTCTTTGATAGAAACCGACTGGTCGTGCAGCAAGCTCGCTACCGCTGCCATCTAACGATGCTGCATTCAACCAGACTATAACACATCTAGGAGGAGGCACAATAAAAACAGTTTTAACGCAAAGCTATGAAAGACATCATATAAACTTTTTTTTTTTATTATGAAACAAAATATATTATTCATTGCATTTTATATAAGCTACTATTCATAGTTTGAAACTTTCGAGGATATCTGAAAGTTGAAGTTAGATTTATATAAAACAAAGAGGAAGTAGTTAGCTCTACGTTAGTATCGCAGATGTTTTTGGCCCCTGAAATTCACTTCCATTCATTGTCTACTAGATAGGACAACAGCCAAGTTGTCAGTTTTGTACAAATATATTTGAAATTGAAAGTACTCCAAATTACATTATTTTTAACATAAAAATTAATTGGTTACCTGCAGCTTTGAACAATAATGATAGTCGATATGACTTTGCAAGAACTGACATTCTTCAAAAGCATGTGATACTGAACTTGTAAAATGTACATGTAGCAACACAGACCACGTGAGTGGGTGCAGTGTCCTCGCTTTCCTAACAGATTATTTCCCATTCCCACTTATTGACTATTGAAACTTATGTAGGGCCTATACATATGTAGGTTGTATTGTAAAATTAGGTATTTTATGTTTTATTATTAACTGCAATTATTGTGTTAAATTGTATTGTGTATTCTTATTGTATTGTGTATTGTATAATTGAAGACCTCCCTCGAATAACGGTGTAACCAACAAAATACTACTTTTATGTTATGAACGAAAAACGTCTGATAGGCTCTTCTTAAGTCATGTAACATTACAGCTACCAGTATAATCTTGTTTGAGGGTTCATTCAATTATTAGATAATAAATAGTAACATTTCAAGTTCATAGTTTTGAAATAACAGAAATTGTTTTGAGATTACAATGGAATAAGGGTGTATCATCAATTAAAAAACAGATTAAACGTATGAAAATGAACAAAATGAAAGATTCATTATTTCTGAGGACAGTACAATCTCATACTCATACAACATAGGTATCACATGCTCAAAATCACTGCATAGTAGGAAAAAAACTAAAATATTGAGAAAAGTTATGAACGAAAATGAAAGATTCTTTATTTATAATGGCAGTTCAATCTAATGTTCAGACAACATAGGCATCACATGCTCTACAAAGGTGGGAAAAAAATGTAAGAGAAAAGTTATGAATGAAAATTAAATATTCTTTATTTTTAAGGGCAGACCAATGTAATGTTCATAGAACATAAGCCATCACATGCTCAAAATCATTGCAAAGTAGAAAAAAAAAAAGTAAAATGTAAGAAAAAAGTTATCAAAGTACAGCACATGTTATGACACTACTCCTTATACTGTAGTTCAGTGGTCGTTAGCACTCGCTGAAATGTGCAATGGGTACGTGGTGTCGTCCTGTGTGCACTGTCGTGCAACAGGGAGAGATAGAGAGCATACCCGCTAGCAGCTACGAGAGCACTATAGTGCACTGCGTTTTCAGCGGGTAAGAGAGGCTAGCCCCAGCGTGCTCTGTGCTGACGACCACTGCTCTAGTTGGAAACAGGTAAATCCATGTAGAACTTGCGGTGCTCAATATCAGTAATGAACTCACACATGTGTGTAAGATCTCGTTTCTTCTCTTTTTTGATGGGTAAGGGACCTTGATACGCTGTTTCTTGTGAAATGGATACACAACCCATAACTGTAAAGTCCCATGAGATTTTCGCACATAAACGGAAAAGGGATCATTTTGTGAACATTTAAGCCACATTGCTTCTGTTATTTTAAATTCTTTGGGATAAGTGACATACTTGTCCACGTATCAAAATTGTTGAAGTCCTCTGATTGCATGTAAGTAACCTGGAATGGATTTGTTGGTCTTGCGGCCACTATCACTTCAACCCATTGGAATGGTACATTAACTTTTGCAATTCTTTTTTGTTTTTCTATTAGTGCGAAATGTGTCGCAGGGCAGAAAACTGTGTCCACTGCACAGAAATTTTTTCTCCACGGTAGAAAAACATCCCCACAAAACAAAATGCCTCAGAAGTGACATACATCTATCCGACCACATAATAAGACTTCTTGTTTCCCTAGCAGATAAAGGTTTGAAATTTTGCATGATATAGGAAAATGAACAAGAAGCAACTTCAGAGGCTCCTCGATCTGCAACTCCCTCATGCCATAAATGCATAGTTACTTGACCAGAGCCAGCATTACTAACACAGTAGTTGTAAATTGAGAACTGTCTCTGATAAAATACATTAGAGTGTGTTAACATAGGTGAAAACAAAACCTGCTGCATGTCTGCGCATAAGACTACGACACTATTATTTTGCCTAGCTATTTCTATGTCCTCCCTCAACACACCGTAGGCTTGTTCTGCTTTCCTGTGGTGTAAGTTTGGTTTCAAATTCAATCCTTCTCGTCTCTTCAGCGCTTGTAGCATTAGAAAGTTGTACAAAATATCTGTCACATTTTTGACATGTGTCTGATCGTGGAAGCCCAAATTTTAAATTGAATCTAGATCTAAACACATCTCTATATTGGTGAAGTGATACATGGGTGTCTGGATACTTTTCCTCAAACATTGAATGCATTGTCGATACATTTAAACCTGGTGGAAGATAACTGTATATAGTTTTTTTCTGCTATAGTGACTTTCCTGAGTAGGAAATGACTGAATATGTTGAACAATCAAGACTATAGTTTAATTTGTGGTACGATGAGGGCGATTCATATCCTTACCTCTTTGATCTGTTAATGGTCCATTGTTTTTCATTTTGGCTTGCAATATTTGTATGTGTTTCGAGCTGATAGCATATACCTGAAGAAGAGTCTTTAAACACACTTGCACTCTCTTACTTCGAATGAACAGAAAATACTTGAAACTACATTGCCTATGTGAGAGATTTTCTTCTCTGTAACGTCTTCCAATGTCATACAATTCAATGCACTGGTGAACAAGAAATGATGACTGCTCATCTTGTGTCTTATTATAATAATTCGTAAACAAGCGTAGTTTTGTGTCATGGTCGAGAATTTTGCATCCTGCATATTTACATTTGCAAACAGATTCCTGAAATATCAAATATACCATACAAACTTAAACTTTTCAATATATGTATAAATTAAGACAAATTTATTTCATTTTCACTTAAATTTATACAATGAAATGCATTAACATTTCAATCTCACCAACATTACGTCTAACTTATAGAACTAATTTTTTGTATTGTAATAATAATGAGTAGAATAATTACTACATTATGCATTTGTCTGTATGTTAGGAATGACATCGGAAACTTTTGTATACAATGCGGGTATTGAACATAAATGAAGACTTTGTAATGATGTTACATCTTTATTCCACTTAAACAATTTGGAGGTTGTTTTGCACTTTTCACTATACCATTTCTTGATGTATACTCCTTCCCATGCTCCTTTAATGATTTCCTTGTGACATCCTTCCATTTGTCAATGTTAATCTTACGTTTACATCCTTTATTTATAGTTTTTTTATACACTGGAGTTACCACAACAGAGTAGTTGGCTGCCATCTAGACCGATGTTACATCTTTATTCCACGGACCGCTATTTTCAACTGTCTCTAGCTCATTTAATATTAACAGTATGATCTGCAGATCGCAGCATCACGTAACACATCGATGTTGCGTACTGTTTCACCTATAATCCCACTTAAGCAAAATTTGATGTTACACCATTATTCGAGGGAGGTCTTCAATTATATTGTGTATTGTAACTTTTATTGTGTATTGTTTATGATTTTATTGTGTATTGTTTATCATTTTATTGTGTATTGTTTATCATTTTATTGTGTATTGTTAATATTGTGTACACCACTGCCACCGGGTGCTTGCCCACTTGCAGTGTAAATAAATGAGGAGCGTTTTTGCAAAAGTCGATAGATGCAGGAATCAAGACTTTACAGAAATTACATTTTTTAATTTAAACATACAAATATTTATTTTACAACAACAATTTTCACAGGAAGCATTCTTTGTTCTGAGGCAATGGAAGTAGATTTGAAAAATATAAGCACTTTTTTTATTACTTGTCAGTTTTAGGCGCAAAAAAATGAGAATTTTTGCAAAAGTCGATAGATGCAGTCTATCTTCATATGAATCTCATTACAACACAATAAAATTGAAGAAAACTATTAGTGTCAACACAAAATTACAATTTTATCACAAAAGTCTGATGGGACACATCTTCTAGAACTGTTGTGTACAAATTCTTTGCCTCGCCTGTTACTTCGAAATACTGCAGGAGTTTCTTAACATCATTCTTTTTTACTTTTGACACCATGTTGATTTCTGGAAGAACAGGGGAGTTTAATATACTACCGCATGTTTTAATTCTTGGTTTTAGCAACCACACTGCCATTGGACACGCTCTATATGTGCTCTGCGCTGTAACAGAAACATTACTATGTTTTCCCAACGTTTTACTGTAAGTGATCACTCACTGCGGAGCCATGTTAAATGTCAGTGTCAATCTTAACACCTTTTGAGCACTCGATTTTAAGTCCGTGATTTTCCAGTCCTTGTTGAGATTCTGGACTGTGCCATGATTTTCTAGCATCTTGTGGTAGTCAATGGGGTCTATATGTCTTCCATTCTCCTATAGTCTTTTCCTATTCTTCCGAAAACATGATCTGGAGCCATATAGCTATGACAGCGTATCGGAAAGAAAGAAGAATGCTAGTAAAAATATTGCTTTGCTCCAAAAAAAGCCACGAGAGTTGCCATCATAATACTGTTTTTGTTCTGACTGGCAGAAGAATAAGAAAACAGATGAATGGTGGACGCGGCATTAGTTGCGAAATTTTTTTCAAGATTAAATAAAAAATCTAACAATGCAGATGCGACTTGATTGCATCCCCTTGATGACTGGATCTCCAACCAAGTATAAAATGAAATGTCCTTAATTTCTTGTGTCTTTGAATGTATCATAACACAGAGGTTGTAGAGCCATACTTGTCTTGCATAAAACAATTCGCTCACTGATAATTTCGGCAGAGGTTGATTTTGTTGCAAGTCAAAACATATCTTTATCACTTCTGGATTATCATCTTTCATAATTTTGTAAAACTTGTCTGCACGGAGTTTATGCAATCTATATTGGGTCCTGAGTTCATTTTTTTTCACCAAGTCTGTCTCTGCCTTTATTTGGAATAGGCCTATCTTGCAGGTTGAGCAGGAATCAGTATGTGGAGTTCTAAATGACAGGTTGAAATATCTGTAAAATATATGTTTATACTTCGAGAGTGAGCAAGTCTCAAGTAGTCCCAAGTTTTTTCTTTTTTCACAGAAATTTGTCCACATTTTTTTAACAGAAAGTTCTGGAGGCAGATATCCCCTACTAGATTTTCCCCTGGTATAGTGGCTCTCTCTGCATTTATACATCTTTATATCATTTTTAACAGCTATTGTAAGATTCTCATGCTTCTTACCTGCAGTATTTCCTCCTCTATTTTCCCTTGGTGACTGTCCTGTTGAATAGAATCTATTTGCCAGAAGAGATAATCGGTCCTTTGAGAAACCAGTTATGCCTTGGAAACATGACGCGCAAACAGGGATTATCTGTCCATCTGTTTTCCTGATACTGTATTTAATTGACACACTTTGTTTTCTTTTCGAAGACTCTGTATTCACCACCCTACGCTTTGGTGATGTAATGGTCATGAATTTAATAAGTAATTTGTCCTGATCTATTTTGCATAACGTCTTAAATTTATTGTGAAATACACTAAGGTCATCAAAGGTTAACTCTGCCACTTTACACTGCTTACTTCCTGTAGCTTTTGGATTAGAAGAAGAGTTTTCAAGTCCATGAGAGCATTTTATATTCGGCTCATGCTCCTTTATTTTACGCTTCCCTGTACGAGGACTATTCTCTTTAATTCTGGATTTCCTACCACCAACTACTTCTTGAATCATAATCATTTCATCTCCTGGATCCATTATTCACACACAGAAACTAACTAGAATATCACAACATTGGAAAATGCACTTACTTAAAACTCGTCTGAAGACACTCGTGAATGAATACTGTTTTGAAATGTATTTCACTTCATATTCGCCACTTCACTGTCAAGTTGAGTGGGAGAAATAGATAAATAGTTTTCGCCTCAGTGATTTACAGTTATGCGAGTAATCCTAAACAGTGAAGCTTTAGTTTGGGGAGGGAGGGAAAACAAATAGCTTCAGTCTCAGCGATTTACCGCTAGGCGACAAAATAATAGCATTCCACTTCTGCCGGCAACCCTAATAAAAGTAAATTGTCTAAAATACTATGCTGAGAACTGTTTTATTTGACCCTGCACATATTTCAAATAAGGACCCGAGCATCTATCGAGTTTTGCTTTAACTAAGTGACAGCATCTATCGAGTTTTGAAAAAACCTGGAAAGTTTGGTGGTCTGTAAATATGGTATGAATCAAGTTATGCTAAATCCGAGTTCATAGGTCGATGCCGAAGCTAGAAAACATACGATATCCATATATAACTCATTTTCGAAAATTTCTGCATCTATCGACTTTTGCAAAAACGCTCCTCAAATACATACAATACATACACTTCCGCAAAACGGTTCTGGTTATGTGTTAGTAGCTAGTCTCTTCCAACATGTGTGATGCTTTAGTGTGCGCGAAAAATGCTGCGAGTTTGTGAATTTCCTTGTAATTGTTAATTTGTGCAATTATCCAACAATGAATGGAAGTGAAAACATATTTTGGACAATTTAGGAAACTCAGTGTACAAGAATAGATTATTGCTATACAAAAGAGAAGGCCAACCCTAACACTCTCTGGTCTTTCATGTAGGCTAATTTGTAGCATTTTTTCTCAAGAATGTGTCATTTTGCGCTGTTAACTTCTTTCCTCCTCTTAAGAAATATGCAGGAGCCGCCACTGCTATCAGGAATTTTTTATTGAAAAAAGGAGATAATAATATCACTATGTTACTTAACATAGATCTTGAGCAAGCCTTTGATAATATCAATCATTCCTATTTGTTTGCAGTGTTACATAAATTGAATATTCGTATAAAACTTATCAATACATTTAAACAATTATATCAGAATGCGCATTCACGTGTACAAATAAACGGGTATTTTACTAAACCAATCGCCAAACAAAGATCCGTGCGTCAAGGCTGTCCAATGCCAATGATATTATTTTCCATGTGCATTAGAATCGCTACTGAGGATACGGACGTTTTCCTTGTGTAATAACAGACAGATGGTGTCTATACCCTCGGTTTTTGCCTATGCCGACAGTTTGATTATTTTATGCAAAGAGAAAACTGATACTCTTCGTATTCAAGAAGTTCTGCAAGTATTCGGAAGTGCGTCAAACCCTGTCATTAATTTTACGAAAACTACTTTCATGGCCCTAACTCCAAGAGGACAAACGATATCAACTCGATTTACTAATATTAATAGAATGGAAATATTAGGGATACTATATACACCCAATATTATGGATGTTATTGAGATAAATTGGAAGAATATTGTTAACAAAATCAGATATGGAATCCAAAGACACCTCACTCGAAATCTGAATACTATTCAAAAAGTGTGATATATAAACACGTTTATTTTATCCAAAATATGGTACCTTGCAAAAGTTCTTCCTATACCCGAACACACAGCTCAACAAATTTAAAAGATTTTAGGATTCTGTTTGTGATAATGTTTCGTATTTCGTATCGCACGACCTCAATGCAGATTGTCGATCAAGGAAGGAGATTTACAGTTAATTAATGTAAAATCTAAATGTGATGCTCTATTTATAAAATATATATTACGCGCTGGCCACAGTACAGACTAGGGCTGGGGACGGAGCGGTTTGGTTCGGAGCAGGTACTGTGACGTCATTACTCGGTTAATCCGAATACAGTACCGAGTACAAATTTGTGGCGGCAGATTTAAAATTTGAATAGATTGAGCAGATTTTAGAACGTACTTTGAAAGTGATACCAAGCGTGTGTTAAAGGCATTGTAGTAAAGCAGTTTCGCTTTGCCAATTGACGAGAAAAAAAGAAATCTTCATTGCAAAATGACAGTTGCAATTTTTTTTGCGTGATTACAGGTATTTGAGGAGTTATTTTAACCTTCAGTGTTGTTATATACGACAGACGAAATAAAATCGATAAAATAATATTTTTAATACTAATGGCTAATAAATTAACATGTGAGGTAAACGTTAAACACTGCAGCTAAGTAAAAAAGAAGATAGAAAGAAACGGGCCCCGTGAAGCGCTGCCTAAAGCACTTAAAAATAACACACAGAATTATTTACCATTACGGAAAGTGGATAAAAATAATCAATAAAACGTGGTACTTTGAACTGAAGAACATAATGTTTATTTATTTTATAACGTGACTAGCTTTCCATAGAACCACGTTCTCTTTGGTGATGAGTAATATTATTGATAAATTAAAGTAAATAGGTAACATAAATCATAGAAGTAAATACAAATAAAATTATGACCGATGAGGTAATATAAATCAAATAAACACAAATAGAAAAATATAATGCACTTCTTTTTTAAACGTATTTAAATATTAATCAAACACTCTAATATAATAATAATAATAATAATAATAATAATAATAATAATAATAATAATAATAACAATAACACTTATGGCTTTTAAGGAACAAGGAGGTTCATTGCCGCCCTCACATAAACCCGCCATCGCTCCCTATCCTGAGTAAGATTAATCCAGTCTCTACAATCATATCTCACCTCCCTCAAATCCATTTTAATATTATCCTCCCATCTACGTCTCGGCCTCCCCAAAGGTCTTTTTCCCTCCGTTCTCCCAACTAATACTCTGTATGCATTTCTGGATTTGCCCATATGTGCTACATGCCCTGCCCATCTCAAACGTCTGGATTTAATGTTTCTAATCATGTCAGGTGAAGAATAAAATGCATGCAGGTCTACGTTATGTAACTTTCTCCTTTCTCCTGCAAATTCATCCCTCTTAGCACAAAATATGTTCCTAAGCACCTTATTGTCAAACACCCTTAACCTCTGTTCCTCTCTCGTACAAGTTTCACAACCATACAGAAGAACCGCTAATATAATTGTTTTATAAATTCTAACCTTTAGCTTTTTTTAGAGCAGAGTGGATGATAAAAGCTTTTAAACCGAATAATAACACGCATTTTCCATATTTATTCTGTGTTTAATTTCCTCCCGAATGCCATTTTTTATTTGTTACTGTTGCTCCAAGATATTTGAATTTTTCACCTTTTCAATGGATAAATTTCCAATTTTTATATTTCCATTTCGTACAATATTCTGGTCACAAAACATAATCATATAGGGTAAACATTGGTAATTTCGTGATAATTTCATGAAAATTAATTTAAAATGCAAATGTGTAAATATATCCTTATTCCGATTTTTTCAACTACAAGACGATAATTTGCTGTACAAATCTGGAGACATAAAAGATTCAACACGTTCTTGACCAAGTGCCAAAAACCACTTTTACAACTTAAGCTAAAAGGTTGTTTATTTCGTGATAATCTTGGTAATTTCGTGATATTACATTGATAATTTCGTGACAGGTAGAAAAATTGTGGAAAAATTCATTAAAGTCAAATGAAATTCTCATTTATTATTACAAGACTTCATACTAGTAATTCCGTCTAATATTCATAACAAGCAAACATCGAAATACATATCAACACATAATAAGAATGAAATCAAAGTAAAAATTGAAATTGAAAAGGGATCTTCTTTGCCCTGAAAGAGTGAACACTTTTATTACGGACTTTACTATAGCCTATATTACTAGGGTAACTCCAAAAGTAATGCATAACATTTGTTTAAAAATTATATTTTTATCCTACAGCTTTGTTATTTTCATAGAATGTAGATGCATCCTTTTAGGAACAAGATTTCACTTTTCCACATAATACCCGTCCCTTTCAACTGCCTTACGTAACCTAGGAACGAGGGCCTGTAGACCAGCACGGTAAAAGTCTGGACCAACACGTCCGAGCCAATCTTTAGCAGCGTGCACAAGGGAGTCATCTTCTAACCTCGTTCCGCGAAGGGATCCTTCAGTTTACCAAAGAGATGGCAATCACACGGTGCCAGTTCAGGACTGTAAGGCGGATGTTTCAGTGTTGTCTATCCGAATTTTCTGATCTGGTCTGTGGTCTTGTGACTGACATATGGCTGTGCGTTTTCGTGCAATACCAGAATATCCTGCTTCTCCCGATGTCGTCGAACACTACTTAGTCGAGCTTGAAGTTTCTTGAGAGTTGCACTTTTGAATTTCTATTTCTTTGGTGAATTTGCATGATGCCACTCCATTATCTGCCTCTGTCTCTGGTCCAAAATGGTGGAGCCGTGTTTCATCTTCTGTCACAATTCTTGCAAATAAGTCATCTAGCACTTATCATTTGCACTTAGCATGATAATAAATTAAACAGAAGCTACACCGAACCCATTGCGTCCCTCTCTTCTTTTTTGTTATCACATGTTGTCTTCAGATTTCTAAAATTCGCATTGTAATACAATTTTTAAAATAGTATAAAATGTAACGCTTAATGCTCAACAAAATTTCGCCTCAAACAGCTAAGATTTCTATCAGTAAAGCTAAGCCTATATGGCGACTACAACTGTATCTAAAACTCCAAAGACATTTCCTGAAATTTCATGAAGATGCAATAAATCTTTGTACCAAATATCATATGCTTACCTTTAGTAATAAGCCTGTAATGTAATTACAAACATCCACAAAATTTGTATGCCTGAGAAGTCGACGCTAACTTGCTCTCTCCAAACATAAAAGCTCACTGAAGGAGCTACAATAGTCACACAAAGCGTAGCTGTATGTTTCTGGAAACTGGACAACATATGCAATCCTTTGGCGGAAATTTGAATCTCGTAACACCATTGGTTAGTCACGAAAGAGCAAAGAAAAATTATCACGAAATAACCACTGCCACGAAATTACCAATTTTTACCCTACTTTGTCTTTTCGGGATTTACTTGCAAACCTATCTCTTTACTTCAGGTATGCTCAAAATTGTAAATGCTCCGATTACACGGATGATGCTGCACTGCATAACACACACAGTGTACGAACTGAGCTCCGCAACTACTGTACATTGCTGCACTGCCTGTGGCATCGGTCTCATACTCTTAAAATATGGATAATAAACTGAATTTGAAAAAATAAGGAATATACACTGTAATATTCAGTTATTACATTGTGTATTATATTTAATATAGTCTAGTTATGATATTATTATTATATCATAGGTAATGTTATTTTCATATTGCACCATACATTGCAGTCTGTTCAACATGTGGATTCTTTTCTGCAAGTAATCGGAAATCTATTTCCAATGAATTTACTCAATGCGCAACTGGATCAAAAGATGCTCATCTGTTAATCGGGATCTATGTTTAGATTTAGCAACTTTCATTCTCTAAAATAATTCTTCGCACACATAAGTCGAGGCAAAGGTAGCTAACATAGTGGCAGCGAATAAGCTCATCTTGGGATATTTCGCTTTGTTAATTTTTTAATCCTTCTGTGCTTGTCAAGTCATATTCTCTGCATTTAGTTCTGAATTCTGCGCTACTTTGTAGATCAATTAACTCGTCCTGGAACTGCACTCTCACGGATTGTACCAAATTTACTACGAAAGGATTAACAAAAAGATTAATATCACTTTCCATACGTCTAAAATCACTAAATCTATGTTCCGTGAATTCAGATTTGAGTTGTTTCAGTACACAGATATAATTAACTATATTTTTTCAGGCATGATACATCTCCTTACAAGCTCACTATACGTGAAAGGTTTTAGTGCCTTAGCTAATTCCCAACACACTACATAACTTGCTCCTAAACATATACTCTAAATTCTTCGACTCTCTTCAATGTTTGTCCTTTCATTAAGTGCTTTCAATTCTTGAAACATTATTTTATCATAACATGTATTTTTGTTGAAATAAAATCACCACAATAATAATAATAATAATAATAATAATAATAATAATTGTATTAGACCTAAAAATAGTAACAACAATACTACTACTACTACTACTACTACTACTACTACTACTACTACTACTATTACTACTACTACTAGTACTAGTAATAATAATAATAATAATAATAATAATAATAATAATAGTAACAATAATAATAACAATGTTGCTATATGAATACATATTACAGAAAACAGCTTCCCTGTCACTTCGGCATGATCTGGATGGCAGAGCGTATAATGTCATTTTATGTTGCTCAGTAGTATTCATAGTAAACACTTTACCGAACGCAAAACAATTAATAGTCTTTCTTCCACACTGTACGGAATGGTCGTTTGCTTACAGAAGGTTTTGACTCTGTCATTGTCCCGCGCTGTTCGTACGTTACTAAGTATGGTACTTGAACTGCCTTCCGCAGTCATCCGTCGAGCTTCGAACGAGGAACAGCACGCTCTACATTCGAAGGTTGTGATTACAGAACGTAATTGGGAGTCAGAGAATGGGCATACCTGCTTTACTTGCTTCAAGTAAAATTCTCGTGTTTTTCCCTAATAGTTTGTGAATTTCCTCCTAACATACCGGTAGTCACGTCATCCGCATAAACAAGGAGCCGATGCAAACCGTTCAATTCCAAACCTTCTCTGTTATCCTGGACTTTAATAATAATAATAATAATAATAATAATATTAATAATAATAATAATAATAATAATAATAATAATAATAATAATAATAATAGAAAATTATGGTTTATTTAACAACGCTCGCAACTGCAGAGGTTATATCAGCGTCGCCGGTGTGCTGGAAATTTTGACCCGCAGGATTTCTTTTACATGCCAGTAACTCTAGTGACATGAGCTTGTCAGATTTAAACACACTTGACTTCGGCCGGGATCGAACCCACAACCTCGATCATAGAAGGCCAGCGCTATACCAACTGCGCTACCGAGGGTGACTAATATTAACAATAATGTTAATATTATTATTATTACTATTATTATTATTATTATTATTATTATTATTGTTACTATTATAAATACAGTAATATGTAGCTCTACAGACTCTCAGTGTTCATTAGGCCCACTTGATAGGTCATATATAGGATGAATTCCTCTTCAATACTAGGGTTTCAGCCCTCCTTGGGGATAAGGATGATCTCCTGTCGGAAATAATTTGTCCTGCTGCAGGAAATATTTAAATACAATAAATAGTGCCTATATCGTTTCTGCTAGAACTAAATGAAACACATGAATTATGTTTGAACGTTTGAACTGACCGGTAACGGCTACGGTTAACCAAGTAACTTCGGTGCTCCGCGCTAAGCACATTAAACCGCTAGAACCTAGTTACTCAACAGTTCTACTCGCTCCGTCCCAAGCTCTAGTGTAAACACTTCAGTGTTCATTTCTATGTTTCTTCATTGCATGCATCCAGTATGACTAGGTCTATGAAAAAACTCACCACTGACGCCAACAAATTTTTGGAAGACACAAATATTGCACCAGAACAAATAACAACTAAACTCATCTACAGCTATTTACAAGACCAAGTGAGATTTTTACCGAATATACAATGTAAATTTCCTAATAAGAACTGGAGGAAGATTTGGTCATATTTTAAAATACCACATATACCATCAAATTGGAAATGGGAGACATATGCGCTAATTCATCATCATCATCATCATCATCATCATCATCATCATCCTGTCAAGTACTAGTTCCAAAAGAACCGTTACGGCCTGAAAAAGCGATTTTCTTGCCATCTTTTCATAGGTCGACCAAGTGACCGTTTCCCATTTGGACGATACTTCATTATTTTCAACAAAAGAAAGTTTATATCCTAAACAACGAGTTAGATACTATAGAGAGGCTAAAAACCTCTGATAAGCGCTCCCTGCGGAGGCCAACACCACTATGGATCGTTCCCTAAAAAAACATGGCGGTCTATAGTACCGCCAGCCTCCGCAAGGAGTGCTTATCAAAGGTACACTGCAACGAGTTGGTACTTGTATTATATTTTTCAGATACATCAATATCTCATTTAAAATTTCGCTATAGGTTTTGTAAAAAGCTGATTTATAAATGAAGAAGTAATAATTAAGACTTTAACATTTCCAAAAATGTCTCATTCCCTCGGATTTAAATGAAATGTACCGTAAATCATAATATTCGTTGCTGGATAATTAAACCCTCTCAATACAGGTACCATTGCCGCAGACAATTATAAGATAAGACGGACTGAGCATAAGCGAAGTATCTGTATTAATAAGTTTGTACCATCAAGAGTTTAGTATTTATTGTGTTTATAGGGCCTACTCCAATTTTCTTTTTATTAATGCGTAGGGCTCTTTTTGTTAACAAAGAGGAAAGTTAGCACTTGCATCAGACACAATTTGTCATTATTGTTCAAAATAATGTAAGAACAGTTTTATTCTGCAAAAGCCTCTGCTTAGTTGCGAGACACGTGTGAGATCAATGCTTGTTTCAAATTATATTAGACTACACGATGTCTCCATAACGCGACAATATTTGTTTCAAACTATATTAGATTTTAGTAGTTTATTTTACGACGCTTTATCAACAGCTTAGGTTATTTAGCGTCTGAATGAGATGAAGGTGATAATGCCGGCGAAATGAGTCCGGGGTCCAACACCGAAAGTTACCCAGCATTTGCTCATATTGGGTTGAGGGAAAACCCCGGAAAAAACCTCAACCAGGTAACTTGCCCCGACCGGGAATCGAACCCGGGCCACCTGGTTTCGCGGCTAGATGCGCTAACCGTTACTCCACAAACTATATTAGACTACATGATGTCTCCATCACGCGAAAAGAAGTGTACCTAGCTGTGGCTCCTGTTGTTTCTGATAACAATGTTAATCGTAAGTATCTTATCGTTTCAATAAATGTGGTGAGTTATGATCATGAGTAACTTTCTATTAGTGTCATTATTTAATTATTATGTTGCATGCTAAGAGATTATTTGTAGTTTTAATAATTTCAGTTTTCAAAAATTCTCTGTGTTAATTCCAATTTCAAATGAATTTTTCTCAATAACTTAATTACTGGATATTTTTTTTTAATTTTCGCTACTACCTTTCCTATATTTTACTACTATTAGTTACATATGTCGTCTCTCTTGATATCACCTGGTGAGCACTGAATTACATAATTTCATATTAGGTTAGATTAGCTGTAAGGTAATTAAATTTGTGACGAAGTCAAAAAATTATTTATTTTTCTTCTGCCGATTAAATTCATCCGTCTTTAGGATGCTTTGGTTTGGTTGCATCGAGTATAGCTTGTCATTTAATATCTGGGCTATATTTAGTGAAATTAATAAAACATGGGCCTACAGCTGTTATAAAACGTAACGTTTTGTGTGTATTTTACTTTTTACTTATTAACAGAGTCTTAATATGTAACTCAATTCACAATAATACTAACTTCATCACAGTCATTTCCTACAACATCCGAGCCACGCCCCTTTGTTTTGACTAACCGAAACATGGCGGACCAATGTTCAATTGTCTTCAACTTTCTGAGGTCTTTGTCCTCTCTATAGTATCTAACTCGTTGATCCTAAGTAATTAAACTCATTAACTCTTTCCAAAATTGTGTCATTTAAACAAATTTTGCTTGGTATTGGATATTTACCATAAAAGGTCATTATTTTTGTTTTGTTAATGGATATTTCCATTGAATATTTTTGAGCTATTACATTTAAATTATATATTGACCATTGCAAATCATCTTCAGATGTTAGTAAAACAAGATCGTCTGCAAACGTTATTATATCTAATTTTAAATTTCTGTTAATAGTGATATATCCGTGTTCTGTTTCTCTAAAATCTTCACAGTGGCATTCATATAAACGTTAAAAAGCAAAGGAGAGAGGCCACAGCCTTGTCTGACTCCTGAGTTTATTTCCGTCCAATGGGTTATTTTTTATTTTATTTTTTTTTTCTGCAATAAGGTTTGATTTATAAAGGTTATAAATATTATATATGATCTGCTTTGGAATCTGATCCTTTGTCAAAATTTCGAGTAACAAGCTTCTGTTCCCTTTATCAGATGCTTTTATAAAATCAATAAATGTCAAATGTGTTTCTATATTAAATTCTCGATGCTTCTCAATCAAAATTTGCATTGTAAAATATCCACCGCAGCATGATGTGCCCTTCCTGAAGCCATTTTGTTCTTCACTAAATATATCTTTATAATGTTTGCATAATTTATTCTTAATAATACTGGAATAAATTTTATAACCAGAATTTAACAAACTGATCCCTCTGTAATTGTCACAGTTGGTCCTATCTCCTTTCTTAAATATTGGAATAACTAATGATTTTGACCAATCTTGAGATGGATGTTCTCCTTGCCATATGATATTTAACAGATTTAAAATTCTTATGAGAAATGACTGACTGGAATGTTTGAATAGGTCAGCAGGTATACCATCTTCACCAGGTGCTTTTTTACTCTTTATACTTTTCAAAACTATTTCAAGTTCTTCTGAAGAAATGGAGTCTTTTGAAAATCATCTAACTCTTGTATCTCAATGGAGGGACAGTTGTTTGTCCATAAATTTTGATAGTAATTAAACCATTTATCATGGGGGATTATATTAATCTCGCATTATCTTTGTTTTCATTATTTAAATTTTTCAAAATTTTATATATTGAGGGTGGGGTCTTGTGACATCATTTTCTAAAAAGGATACAAATTGTTCCCAACATTTTCTATGGTACTTTCAGACTTCACGTTTGGCAATGGCTCTTTTCCTGTGGTATTCTATTTTATCTCCCTCTTTTTTGTATTAATAAATTTTAAATATGCTGTCTGTTTTTCTTGTATAATTTTTCTAATTTCATCATCAAAATTTCGTAAACCTTTTGTCCGATGCCATTTTCGTTTTTTGGCAAGACTTTCGTTACTGCTTATATTAAAATTAGCTTGTATGCGCTAATTAATGGCATAATTACGACGGAAGAAAGAAAATAAATGTATCACATTGTTCCAACTCCACAGTGCAATAAATGTGGGACTATTGATACAATTAGCCACAGACTAACAAGATGTTCAGATCTTACGAGGGGTATTTGGTTATGGGTTCAGCAATGGGTAAATAATGTGCATAAGGCAACGAACCCGAACACGAATCTGCGCTTCGTTTTTGACCTGGACTTACCAAAGACTCCTCATTATTTTAGTATATTGTGGCTTACCATGAGTTTTATTTATTATATGCTGCAAATCAAAATAAAAACTTTACCCGACTTTATTAACGAACTCACAAGGGTATATCTACAAACTGATGTACAGTTATCAAAAAAAAGTGGCCGCACTCATGAACAGCGAATATTTTCTAAGTCCACTTCGGGTCATGGCGATGTTACACGATGCATGTGATTGTAGAAGAAATTCCGGAACTATGGAAATATTCCATGTCTGAGTCTCGCAGACCAGCGGTACAGTGCTTCCTTAATGATTAGAAGGTTGTAAGTTCGGGCCTTCTTCTAGTTTTTATTTTGTTTTTTTAATCGTTCTTAATTAATTTTAATTCAAATATCTGGGAGCAACAGTAACAAATATAAATGATACTCAGGAGGAAATTAAACACAGAATAAATATGGGAAATGCCTGTTATTATTCGGCTGAGGAGCTTTTATCATCCAGTCTGCTGTTAAAAATCTGAAAGTTAGAATTTATAAAACAGTTATATTACCGGTTGTTCTTTATGGTTGTGAAATTCACTTTGAGAGAGGAACATAGGTTAAGGGTGTTTGAGAATAAGGTGCTTAGGAATATATTTAGGGCTAAGAGGGATGAAGTTACAGGAGAATGGAGGAAGTTACACAACACAGATCTGCACGCATTGTATTCTTCACCAGACATAATTAGGAACATTAAATTCAGACGTTAGAGATGGGCAGGGCATGTAGCATGTATGGACGAATCCAGAAATGCATATAGAGTGTTAGTTGGGAGGCCGGAGGGAAAAAGACCTTTGGGGAGGCCGAGACGTAGAAGGGAGGATAATATTAAAATAGATTTGAGGGAGGTGGGATATGATGATAGAGACTGGATTGGTCTTGCTCAGGATAGGGACCGATGCGGGCTTATGTGAGGGCGGCAATGAACCTCCGGGTTCCTTGAAAGCCAGTAAGTAAGCAAGTAAGTAATTAAGTAAGTAAGTAAGTAATCGTTCTTTAGAGACATAAATAATATTCAAATTATCATTTATATTCTGTTATCGTTCTTTATCGATATCAAGTTATTTATATTGTTATCGTTCTTTAGCGACATAAATAATATTCAAGTTATAATTTATATTCACTTACCGTTCTTTAGCGATATAAATAACATAAATTTAATGTTAGGTTTGGAACAATAAAGTTGCACAATACTGGTGTTAATTTTTCTTTTTATATTATTATATTGTACTATCTTAACCACAATAAAATGAAAAGAAGTGACGAGAAATTGAACCTGAGACGTTGACATCTAAATTCCGACGTTCTTCCGCTGAGGTACGAGGGCACAAGCGTGGAAACATTTGCGGAAAAATTGGCCCAATCCCCCTCCAAGATTTTCTGATGATTTGTAGAAGCTACTGCAGGATGCAGGGGGCAAAGGATAATTGGGACTTTCCAGTCTCTGATTGGGTCAAACATCCTGATAGAACTAATATTTAACCCTTGCGGTGAATTTTGGTGAAGTCCAGAGGACCCAGTTAGTCAAATCCACTCTCCTCATCTGCACGTTTGGGTGGGATCTAATAAGATGCGAAAGAGACAGTGGTGTGCGGAACGCAACGGGAAATTATCGCATTTATCCTTCTCAAGAAAAACTGCAAACATGAGCAAAGGAAGCTTTTAATAGAAAGAGGAGCATCTTCTGCGGACCTCTGGAGAAAGAACTAAGTCAGAGACTAGTGAAGTGCTTTATGTGGAGTGTCACATTGTATGGGGAAGAAACATGGACATTACGGCGAAATGAAGAGAAACGAATAGAAGCATTTGAAATGCGGATGTGAAGAAGAACGGAGCGTGTGAAGTGGACAGACAGAATAAGAAATGAAGTTGTGTTGGAAAAAGTGGGTGAAGAAAGAATGATGCTGAAACTGATTAGAAAGAGAAAAAGGAATTGGTTGGGTCTCTGGTTGAGGAGAATAATAGACGACATTAGGATATGTGGATCATATACGGAGACTAAGAGGAAGGCAGAAAATAGGAAAGATTGGAGAATGCTGGGTTTGCAATGAAAGACCTGCCCATGGGCAGAACACTTATGTATGTATGTTCAGAATGCCTGGAATATCGTGTCTAGGAACAGTCACTATTTGCAAAGACTAGTCGATTCCATGCCCACTCGACTGCATGATTTGATCGAGATAAGGGGAAACATAGACTAAATATTGAATCGTGGCTTTTCGTTTCGTTTTTTTGAACGCTTAATTATTCGAATGTTCTTAGGTAGATACCAGTAAGTAAAGTTTGTTTTGTTTATGCCACGAACGATATTTTTGTTGAAAGTAAAATATTTTTTCTTTCCATTTACATCCACAATGTCATAATGATAAAGTCATGTCATAATATATTAATGAACCTGATGATAATTACAAAAATAATCGTAAAGGAGAATGGAGCAATTATGTATATTTTGTCTCTCTCTCTTAAAAACAAAACAAAAAATAACATAAAAAGCACCAGCTCGTATTCGAACGCAGTACCTCACGAATAAGAGGCGGGAACGCTACCTTTACGCTATCAAGCAACATAGACAAAACTTTCATTATAACTGTAGATATCAGGCAACGTGGTCCAACAACGTGTAACATCGCCTGTCTCCGAATTATAGGGAAGATACCCGAAGGGAACTTTGCTTCAAAAGAGCGGCCACTTTTTCTTTTGACAACTGTACAGTTGTCAACAAAAAAAAAGTGGCAGCACTCCTGAACAACGAATATTTTCTAAGTCCACTTCGGGTTACGGCGATGTTACACGATGCATGTGTTTGTAGAAGCAGTTCCGGAACTATGTAAATGTTCTTTGTCTGCGTCTCGTAGACCAGCGGTAGAATGCTTGCTTAATGATTCGAAGGTTGTGGGTTCGGGCCTCTTTCAAATTTTCATTTTATTTTTAATCGATCTTTAGCGATATAAATAATACTCAAATTATCGTTTATATTCTGTTATAGTCCTTTATCGATATCAAGTTATTTATATTTTGTTATCGTTCTTTTAGAGATATAAATAATATTCAAGTTATGTTCTTTTGTATTCTTTTATCGTTCTTTAGATATATAAATAATAATATTCAAGTCATCATTTGTATTCTGTTATAATTCTTTAACGATATGAATAATATTCACGGTTTTTTATATTCTGTTATCGTTTCTTAATGGTATAAATAATATTCAAGTTATCATTTATATTCTGTGTTCGTTCTTTAGCGTTTCATTATTCAAGTTATTTATATTCTGTTATTGTTCTTTCGCAATATAAATAATCTGTATTTTGTGTAATTATTATAATACAAATAGCCATTTTCTTTGTAAAATAGGTTATTTTATTTAAATAATTAAATATATATTATATAATATCTTATATTAATTAAACAACCCGATATTTATTATTTATACTCTGTTATACTGTATAAATAATATTCAAGTTATTTATTTTGTTATCGTTCTTTAGCGACATAAACAGATTCGAGTTATAATTTATATTCAGTTATCGTTCTTTAGCGATATAAATAACATAAACTTAATATTAGGTTTGGAATAATATAGTTTTTTCTTTTTATATTATTACATTATACTATCTTGAACCACAATAAAATGAAAAGGAGCGACGGGGAATTGAACCCGAGACGTTGACATCTAACTTCCGACGTTCTTCCGCTTAGCTACGAGAGAACAAGTGTGGAAACATATGCGGAAAAATTGGCCCAATCCTCCTCCAAGATTATTTTATGATTTGTAGAAGCTAGCCCAGATGCGGGGGGCAAAGACTAATTGGGATTTCCTGGTCTCTGATCGGGTCAAACATCCTGATAGAACTAATATTTAACCCTTGCGGTGAATTTTGGTGAAGTCTGGAGGGCCCAATTATTCAAATCTACTCTTTTAATCTCCACGCCTGGGCCCCCTGGGATCTAATAAAATGCGAAAGAGACAGTGGTGTGCGGAAAGCAACGGGAAGTTACCGCATTTATCCTTCCCAAGAAAAACTGCAAACATGAGCAAAGCAAGCTTTTAGTAGAAAAAGTAGCATCTTCTGCGGACCTCTGAAAAAAAAAACTAAGGAGGAGACTAGTGAAGTACTTTGTGTGAAGTGTGGTATTGTATGGGGAATAAACATGGACATTACGACGAAATGAAGAAACATGAATAGAAACATTTGAAATGTGGATGTGGAGAAGAACGGAGCGTGTGAAGTGGACAAACAGAATAAGAAATGAAGTTGTGTTGGAAAAAGTGGGTGAAGAAAGAATGATGCTGAAACTGATTAGAAAGAGAAAAAGGAATTGGTTGGATCACTGGTTGAGAAGAATAATAGACGACATTAGGATATGTGGATCATATGCGGAGAAATAGGAAAAATTGGAGAAACTGGGTTTGCAATGAAAGATCTGCCCATGGGCAGAACACTTATGTATGTATGTTCAGAATGCCTGGAATGTCGTGTCTAAGAACAGTCGCTATTTGCAAAGATTAGTCGATTCCATGCCCACTCGACTGCAAGGTTTGATCAAGATAAGGGAAAGATAGACTATATATTGAATCGTGGCTTTTTGTTTTGTTTTTCGAACGCTTAATTGTTTGAATGTTCTAAGGCAGACGCCAGTAAGTTTGTTTTGTTTATGCCACGAAAGATATTTTTGTTGAGAATTAAATCTTTTTTCTTTCCATTTGCAGCCACAATGTCATAATGATAAAGTTATAGCATAATACATTAATGAACCTGATGTTAATTACTAAAATAATCGTAAAAGAGAAAGGAGCAATTATGTATATTTTGTCTCTTTCTCTTAAAAATAAAACAAAACAACATAAAAGAACTAGGTTGTATTCGAACGCAAAACCTCACGAATACCAGGCCGGAACGCTACCATTACACCATCAAGTAACACACCGAATACTCTATTATAACTGTAGATATCAGGCAACGTGGTCAAACAACATGTAACATCGCCTGTCTCCGAATTGTAGCGAAGATACCCGAAGGGAACTTTGTTTCTGGAGAGCGGCCACTTTTTCTTTTGACAACTGTACATGTTAGGAAAACACTTCAAATTTTAGACTTCCTTACGGAAGAATAGTTACTCCTTTGAATATGTGATTGTGTGTTCTTTGTTACGTGTTAATTCTCAATGCACCTGTGAAGTTTAGAAACCACGTGTCTTGTAGATAGTTTACAGTCATCATGAAGCCTGACATTAAGATGCAGTTAAAAGTTAAATTTATGTTAAATTAGCCTTTTTATTTGTTGTAAGATTTACATTAAGAATTTCCTTATTTAATTGTTAACAGTGCTGTTTTAAAACCTTAATCATTTGTGAGGTCAGTTTACTTTGAATCTGTGTTTAGTTTTACAGATTTTTCTGTAGTAACATTTAAATATGGACACTTTACAAAGTATTAACATAGTGCAGTACATAAAAATCGTAATGTAATCTCTGTTCACCTTTGTATTATACACTTTATGTTAATACATTAATTGTACAAAAAAAATAATAAATAAGCTTGTAAAAATTATAGATAATTCCATCTGGACATGGGGCTGGTTTGGAACTTTCAGAAAATATCGCTATTCTAATTTCCTCTTCAGTAATGCGTTGTTCTATTAGTTGTTGATCATCAAGGGATATGGCCCGCCGCAAATATTGAAGTACGTTATGTTGATCTTGCTCAGAGTATCCTATATGGTTAAATCTTCTTTGAAAATATTTGAAAGCTTCTTCCAATATTAAGGGGATACCTGTAATATTTTGATTATCGGTCGTTTTTAAACGATGAATAAATTTTGTTTGACCTTTATTATTTTTCTGTAGCAATATGAAAAAGAGCGGTGTTTTCTTCAGCAATGATATAACTATTTGTGCATCGTGTTAGGGAACCTTGAAATACACGCTCTTGAAGTATGTTGAGTCTCCTCTTAGCAGTTTGCATATGTTTAAAAACACCTTTCCCGTCACATTGTTGTTGATAGATGTTCTGCAGGAGTTGATAATGATAACGCAGCTTGTTACGTGCAGTACGCGTCCTTTGTATGCCTTGGGATTTAAAAAAACTGCTGAATAGCTGGTTTAACAATGTAGGTCCATTTAAGAAGAACGGTACATGAAGACCGTCTCACTCTGTCAGTCAGTGACTCCCAAAAAGTTTAAAATCATTAATATTTGAGGAGAAAAATTCGCTCCGGCGCCGGGGATCGAACCTGGGTCCTTGGTTCTACGTACTAAGCGCTCTGACCGCTGAGCTACGCCGAATTCAATCTACAGCACCGGACCGAACCTTCCTCCTTGAATTTTTCTCCTCAAATATTAATTGTCAATATTAGAGATATTATTCTGTAGGACAAATTAATAAAAAAAATATCTTTACTATTAAAATCATTAGTAATTTTATCATCACGTAATAGCTGAGAGTTCACTTTCCAATAACTTTTCCCTATCTGTGGTACACGATGAAGTATTTCCAATTTTAACATTACGCAGTCATGGTCAGTAAAGAAAACTGGATTAGTACCGACAGTTTTAAGTTTACCTGTTGAAGCTGCGTTTACGTAAATTCTGTCGATACGAGAATCTGCATTCAGGTGATGATATGTAAACCGAATGTTGTTGCCATGCAGTTTTTCGCACACATCATATAAATCGAATCGAAGGGTCATGTGGTCTAAGGCTATCGATGGATTATCTCCAGTTTGGTCTTTTGCATGGAGCACACAAAATCTCCACCAGAAAATTAATAATCAAAATTATGTCTCACATAATAAGGTAATTCATATGTAATAAAATGTTCTCTTTCTGTTCTTTTATTCGAACCAGAGGGGAGGTAACCATTTACGGATAGCGTCGTTATTCTGCCGCTTGGATGGCTTTCGAATTTTTGAATTTCAATAGTGGAACAATACCACAATTACAGTGCCTCTTTGATTTTCCCCAGGGTTGCATATCGAATGAAACTTTGGACAAAAAAAAAATGCATATTATCTATATTTATTTCTTGTCGCAAAAAATATCAATACCCTTGTCATTAAGAAATCATGTCAATTGCTGTTGTTTAGATCTACTTCGAAGAAGATTAACATTGAGAGTTGCCACTACTTTTAAAGGGAGTGACATAAAAAATGAAATGCAAAGGCAGAAAATCATTTTATAATAAGACAAATTATTGTGATATTATTACCTTTCGACTTTGGAAGTTATGGTTTGTTTCTTTTTCGCAAAACGAGGATCTCTTGAATTAACCTGCCTCTTTAAATAAGGCCGAATTATTAAATCAGTCATTTCACTATCCATTAGTGTATCCGGAAACATTGCATCATAAGAATCAACTGTTCCGTGTTCTTGATTCACCGTAGAAATAAGACGGTCATTCACATGATCGACAGGCATACTTTCTTTCGGGTCCTTTTTGTGAGTGAGTTTGTGTAGTGACCATGTAATTGACATCGTGCGCAGAAGGGTTATTCTGCGCTGAAGCGGTGTTTAGATGTGGGGGAATGTCATCCTCGGGTATCTTGTCAGACGTTGTCTCTGTTATTATGATTTAACTGTTAACTGATAATTGGGTAATTTTACGACGCTGTATCAACATCTAGGTTATTTAGCGTCTGAATGAAATGAAGGTGATAATGCCGGTGAAATGAGTCTGGGGTCCAGCACCGAAAGTTACCCAGCATTTGCTCGTATTGGATTTAGGGAAAACCCCGGAAAAAACCTCAACTAGGTAACTTGCCCCGACCGGGATTCGAACCCGGGCCACCTGGTTTCGCGGCTAGACGCGCTGACCGTTACTCCATAGGTGTGGACTAACTGATAAATCAATAACTTCAGAGACGTATTCTTTGTTTACTGATGACGTCGAAGCGATAGTTTTTGTATCCGTCGTATTGATGAATATATTATTGTTGCTAACATCCACTTCCAGTTGTTGAGAAATATTATGCTCTCTTTCTGCAGGATCGTGATTATTAGACTTCGTTGAATTGCCACACGCAGCATGCAATCAGGTTGCCGATGTACGGTAGTATAGAGGAGGTGAGCGACCGACTGGTCTCGTAGTATAAGCAGTTCATGTTAAGAGTTGTGACCCGGTCCAATTAGATGAGCAGCTACAGCTAATGTATACCTATGTAAGCACTTGTTTTTGCATTACTGTGGTTGGAATAGTCAAAGCTTAACATTTGTTCAGTGCAGACAAGAATTAAATCAAACATACTTCAATGAGTGTGTTGCTGTTCCAAACAATACCCTTACCCCCCCCCCCCCAGCCAGTCTTGACCCGTTGTGGAACGTGGTTGGATTCTGTTAATTATTATCAGAACATTATGGAAAAATAATGGAGGTAATTGATGCATTGGATAGCACAGACAGTTCCGCTGTTGCAGCTGTAAAATCATTGCTTTCTGAACAAGCTATTGAAAGATATTCTGTTCATTGATTATAATTTTAAAATCGTGTCCAAAAGCATCATCCTGTTAGAATCGTCTAAACTACAACTCTCAGAAGCCCTTAATATAGTGGATTAAGTATCACAAACCATTATCCAAAATATCAATTCACTAATTTCAGAAAAAGTGAAATGTAAGTTGAGAAACGTTATTGCTAAAAATTCTGCCTATTCACAACTTCGTATTATAAATGATGTACTATCAGGTTACGACAAGATGTCTGAAGTTGGTGTACTAAAAAGTAGTGACTTTCCGTTCTTCAAATATGCACGTATTAGGGTAAACATTGGTAATTTCGTGGCAGTGGTTATTTCGTGATTCTTTTTCTTTGCTCTTTTGTGAACTAACCAATGGTGTTACGAGATCCAAATTTCCGCCAAGGGAATGCATATTTGTCCAGTTTCCAGAAACATACAGCTAAGCTTTGTGTGACTATTGTAGTTGCTTCAGTGAGCTTTTATATTTGGAGAGAGCAAGTTAGCGTTGACTTCTCAGGCATACAAATTTTGTGGATGTCTGTAATTACATTACAGGCTTATTACTAAAGGTAAGCATAAGATATTTGGTACAAAGATTTATTGTATCTTCATGAAATTTTAGGAAATGTTTTTGGAATTTTAGATACATCTGTAGTCGCCATATAGGCTTAGCTTTACTGATAGAAATCTTAGCTGTTTGAGGCGAAATTTTGTTGAGCATTAAGTGTTACAATTTTTAAAATAGTATAAAATGTATTACAATAGGAATTTTAGAAATTTGAAGACACGATGTGATAACAAAAAAGAAAACGGAGACGCAATGGGTTCAGTGTAGCTTCTGTTTCATTTGTTATCATGCTAAGTGTGAATGATAAGTGCTAGATGACTTACTTGCAAGAATTGTGACAGAAGATTAAACATGGCTCCACCATTTTGGACCAGAGACAGAGGCAGACAATGGAGTGGCATCATGCAAATTCACCAAAGAAATAGAAATTCAAAAGTACACCTTCGGCAGGAAACGTTATGGCTACTGTGTTTTTCGATTCAGAAGGACTCTTGCTTGTGGACATCATGCCATACGGAACCACCATTAATTCTGACGGGCATGTTGCAACTCTCAAGAAACTTCAAGTTCGACTGAGTAGTGTTCGACGACATTGGGAGAAGCAGGATGTTCTGCTATTGCACGAAAACGCACAGCCATATGTCAGTCACAAGACCACACACCAGATCAGAAAATTCGGATAGACAACACTGAAACAACCGCCTTACAGTCATGAACTGGCACCGTGCGATTACCATCTCTTTGGTAAACTGAAGGATCCCTTCGCGCAACCAGGTTAGAAGATGACTCCCTTGTGCACGCTGCTAAAGAGTGGCTCAGACGTGTTGGTCCAGACTTTTACCGTGCTGGTCTACAGGCCCTCGTTCCTAGGTTACGTAAGGCAGTTGAAAGGAACAGGGATTATGTGGAAAAGTGACATTTTGTTCCTTAAGGATGCATCTACATTCTGTGAAAATAGCAAAGCTGTAGGATAAAAATATAATTTTTAAACAAATGTTATGCATTACTTTTGGAGTTACCCTAGTACTATAGGCTATAGTAAAGTCCGTAATAAAAGTGTTCACTCTTTCAGGGCAAAGAAGATCTCTTTTCAATTTCAATTTTTACTTTGATTTCATTCTTATAATGTGTTGATATGTATTTCTATGTTTTCTTGCTATGAATATTAGACGGAATTACTATGTTTGAAGTCTTGTAACAATAAATGAGAATTTCATTTGACTTTAATGCATTTTTCCACAATTCTTCTACCTCTCACGAAATTATCAATGCAGTATCACGAAATTACCAAGGTTATCACGAAATAACCAACCTTTTAGCTTAAGTTGTAAAAGTGGTTTTTGGCACATATTCTAGAACGTATCCAATCTTTTATGTGTCTAGATTTGTACAGCAAGTTATCGTCTTTTAGATGAAAAAATCGGAATAAGGATATATTTACACATTTACATTTTAAATTAATTTTTATGAAATTATCACGAAATTAGCAATGTTTACCCTACATATTGTTATGTTGAACTTATATTTTCCCAATGTAAAAACTGTTTAAGTGACCATCGGAGGAGTTTCACTTTGTAGTCGCTCAATATGTACCGGTACGTAACTCTTCACTGAAATGTACATATTCTAGCATGATGTATGTTATATTAAATTTTAAGAGTTAATATATCTCACTATAAAATAATTGTGTATTTACATGTTTACACATTTCCTATTTCAATGATCATTCATTATATTTCTTGAATGCAGGATGCAGGTTTTATTGTAACCGCAGTATACTGCTCAGTGTTTACATCAGAGGCATACTTCATCCTTTGCACGCCCCCTTCTCATACAGTCTATACCGCGTGCGTAGTAAACCTTGCGATTCTCGTGGCAATTCCACGAAGTCTAGTGGAAGAGGCCTTTCTCTTGGTCTAGTGATTATTTACATCCATCTGAGGCACAGATCGTCTCGCCGGCAGCGTCCCAGCTACCAACTTAGACCAAGCAGGTTGATCACTTTTATTACGAGGAATCATATTTGCAAGGTCTTTTTTGCTAGGACAGCAAATGGCCAGTTTGATGACAGTATGAACAAGTAGTAGGTTGATTGTCATAACTTACTAAGGCTTTAAATCCACAAACATCAATATATGATGGGACATCCGTTTTCAGACCCATTTTAACTGTACGCACTCCATTCTTAATCTTATATCTAAAAGCCTGTCCCCATGAATGATCAGTAACTGAATAAACCGAGCCGTATTTTTCTGGAACAATACTTATATTAGTATTAGAAATTTCCGGAGGAAGGTTATAAATTTTGATAGATTTAATGCCTGGTCCTTTTTTCTCCATTTTAACTTTGGTTCTCTGTCCATTAGAAAATGTGAACGACAACTCACCTTTGGTTCTTTCTGATGTTTCTTCAACAACATCTGTTGAAAAACATTTAATGAAGACTTGCCGTGTCACTCCATTCAATTGAATCATCTCTAGTTGTTTTTCCTTTAGTCGGAGATCTTCATAAATTCATTCGTGTAGTAAATGTGGTTCTGGTCGAGGAATATCTTGCTCGGTGAAGGATATTACAAGCGTCTGTTTCCTTTCTACCATCATAATTCTTATCAAATAAATATCAGAGTCGTAGTCAGAAAGATATACACTCAAACTTGTCCAGGAACACTTAACAAATATAATCACAGTTTATAACGCTAAGAAATGTCACTGTAATATAATATTATGTCACTTATGAAACTGAAACATTCACTACTCAGATTGTACAATCGCGTGTGTACGCTACCAAGGTTTGCAAGCAAATAATGTTAAATGGGAATACGTATGCATATCTCAAAATTAAACGTAGGCACCTGTGGCATGCACCAATTTCCTCAAGCGGCCGGTAATGGAATCTACAGTCTTCTGGAGGAAGTCGCCCCAAATCTGTGCTTCCAATTATTTATTTTGCCTGGATGGATTGTGCCATTCCTTCCTTTCACCGTACGCCTATATCTCTGAACGAGAACAACGGAATTCCACACTTCATAGCGGGCAGCAATCTGCGCTCGCTCGCGATCAAACAGGTGATCGACCATCTTTGCTATTGTTGCGCGAACCTCCTCCTACGCCACCATCTGTACTACGGATGCGCAAATGTTCAATCCCTATTTAATGATCTATATGTACACACTATTTTCATTGTGGTTCCATCCATATTAAAAATTCTACAGTCAATTAAAGAATACCTAGTTACCTCCCGCCCGCAGTTTATTTAGGCCCATGGCTATTCATAAAATATAACATTGATGCAGTGCTCAGAAACCTGACGTGGTAGAAAAAATCTGATTACATATTCGCAATCAGCGCATCAGACTTGGTAATAATCAGCATTGTGCTTGTCGGCACAAAAGATGTTTTTGACATTTGTAATTTTATTTATAATTTTTATTTATCGTTTAACCTCTCTGTTATAGATCTTACAAATGAATGCCTATAGGGAGAGGAAGAGGGACACATAATTACTAGACATCGACACATTTGTGGGCCTCATGTCGACTGAAGTCAGCAGAGCAAAGGTACCTCCACTGATACGCATATATGATACAACATAATCAACGGACATACATCCATGCAAAAGACGGGATTCGAACTCACAAACTTTCGGACTGCGCCTCCCAACGGGACTTGAACTGCGTAGCTACCCGGCAGGCTTGTTTCTCATTGTGTACTAAATAAGTGTAGGGTAAACATTGGTAATTTCGTGGCAGTGGTTATTTCGTGATACTTTTTCTTTGCTCTTTTGTGAACTAACCAATGGTGTTACGAGATCCAAATTTCCTCCAAGGGATTCCATATGTTGTCCAGTTTCCAGAAACATACAGCTACGCTTTGTGTGACTATTGTAGCTGCTTCAGTGAGCTTTTGTGTTTGGAGAGAGCAAGTTTGCGTCTACTTCTCAGGCATACAAATTTTGTGGATGTTTGTAATTATATTACAGGCTTATTACTAAAGGTAAGCATATGATATTTGGTACGAAGATTTATTGTATCTTCATGACATTTCAGGAAATGTTTTTGGAATTTTAGATACATCTGTAGTCGCCATATAGGCTTAGCTTTACTGATAGAAATTTTAGCTGTTTGAGGCGAAATTTTGTTGAGCATTAAGCGTTACATTTTATACTATTTTAAAAATTGTATTACAATAGGAATTTTAGAAATCTGAAGACAAGATCAGAAAATTCGGATAGACAACACTGAAACATCCGCCTTACAGCCCTGAACTGGCACCGTGCGATTACCATCTCTTTGGTAAACTGAAGGATCCCTTCGCGGAACGAGGTTAGAAGATGACTCCCTTGTGCACGCTGCTAAAAAGTGGCTCAGACGTGTTGGTCCAGACTTTTACCGTGCTGGTCTACAGGCCCTCTTTCCTAGGTTACGTATGGCAGTTGAAAGGGACGGGGATTATGTGGAAAAGTGACATTTTGTTCCTTAAGGATGCATCTACATTCTGTGAAAATAGCAAAGCTGTAGGATAAAAATATAATTATTAAACAAACGTTATGCATTACTTTTGGAGTTACCCTAGTACTATAGGCTATAGTAAAGTGCGTAATAAAAGTGTTCACCCTTTCAGGGCCGAGAAGATCTCTTTTCAATTTCAATTTTTACTTTGATTTCATTCTTATTATGTGTTGATATGTATTTCTATGTTTTCTTGCTATGAATATTAGACGGAATTACTATGTTTGAAGTCTTGTAACAATAAATGAGAATTTTATTTGACTTTAATGAATTTTTCCACAATTCTTCTACCTATCACGAAATTATCAATGTAATATCTCGAAATTACCAAGGTTATCACGAAATAACCAACCTTTTAGCTTAAGTTGTAAAAGTGGTTTTTGGCACATATTCAAGAACGTATCCAATCTTTTAAGTCTCCAGTTTTGTACAGCAAGTTATCGTCTTTTAGATGAAAAAATCGGAATAAGGATATATTTACACATTTGCATTTTAAATTAGTTTTCATGAAATTATCACGAAATTACCAATGTTTACCCTATACTGAATGAAGTGTATAACAATATTGTAGTACGTATATCACGTGACCTGCAATGCTATTAGAGAGGAAGTGTTAAGTGTTGCAACTGACTTTCATATAAATTAAGCTTAAATTACCATCGCAAACAAAATCAGCAATATACAGTGATAGCCTAACATAAATAAATTAAAATAAAGAAGCCTATCCGAAAATAGTTTTATTTATTTCTGCAACATCCGACGCCACTGGTCAAATCGATCAAGTGTAAGATATTATATAATAATTGCATTTGATATGACAGTGGTAATATGATGTAACGGTTTTACTATGCATTATATTGATAAGGCACACAATTTTGTTTTTATCAATACTCTGGATCAATACATGTTAGTAATTCTGAAAACATATAATTGCCTTGGATATCAAATATGATTCTAAGCTTAATTTCTTCATATCTCCGAAGTTAATAGAAGCATGAAACAGATATCAGTTACTTCTTTTCATTTACGAGTCATTTCTTACATTCACTTTTCTTCTTCGAATAACTTACAACTGTTATAACAAATTTTGTTTGAATGATAGAAATGCTTAGGCCTACTGTGATGCGAAAAATTTTGCAAAATATTTTTAAAAATTTTAGTACCTTCGAAATAAATCCTTAATATTTGCAAACCGTTTTGACCAACATGTTTAATCTTATTCTGTTGCCTACTTACTTCTCCTTTGTTTTTATTCTGATTGGTTTTGTTACAGCCAGTAAAAAGTTTGAAATATAATTTGAAATTCCTATGTTCGTCATTTCTCTGCAAACTTCATTCCAATAGAAGTGAAGTGTTTCTTATTCTTTAGTGTTCCGAAGTGAGCTACATGAATTTAATTGTTAACTCTATGACAACAAATATTTCACATAAATGCTATCAATTCTTAATTGTTGTCTACAGTATTGTGAGTACACTTTTTGTAAGTAAAATAATATTAATTTAAAACAATTTAATCCCGTCCTTTTTTTGGAAGTCATGAAATTCAAGGAGATATTTTGTTCTTCTGACTACAAATACATTATTCAATAGTGATTTATACTAACTTGTTCCTACTTCTTTCAATTTCACTTGGGTGGCGAGTTTCAATATTTGCTCAGAATATTTTCAAATATTGTATATCATTGCATACTTATGTACGAGGCGCATCCAGAAAGTAAGTTTCCCTATTTAAAAAAAGAACACACACTTTCAGGAAAACATTTATTGGCAACAGGTACAGCAATGTTTCAGTTATTTTTCAACATAGCCACCATCAGAATTGAGACACTTGTCGTATCGTGGGATCAACTTTTGTATCCCTCTGTCGTAGAACTCTGTCGCCTGTGAATGGAACCAGCGTGTGACAGACGTCTTCAGCTCTTCGTCGTTGCCAAAAAGCTCACCGGAAGACAGGAATTTCTTGAGGTGCAAGAAAACGTGAAAATCGCTGGGAGCAAGCTCAGGACTGTAGGGTGGATGATCAAACAACTCCCAGCAAAATTCTGTCAAAACAGCTGCTGTGCGCCGAGCCGTATGTGGACGAGCATTGTCATGGAGGAGCACAACACCTGCAGTAAGCATTCCACGCCTCTTGTTTTGAATGGCACGTCGCAATTTTCGCAGTGTTTCACAGTAGCGGTCAGCGTTCACTGTTTCACCTCTTGGAAGGAAGTCAATGAGCAGAATGCCCTTCCTGTCCCAGAACACCGTGCACATCACTTTCCGTACCGACAGCGTCTGTTTGAATTTTGTCCTGACCGGAGATCAACTATGCCGCCGATGCATTGACTGCTGCTTGGTTTCCGGGGTGAAGGCCGAAATCCAAGTCTCATCGCCCGTGACGATCCTGTCGAGGAACTCGTCGCCGTCATCGTGATACCGTTGCATAAATGTCAGTGCTGCTCCTAAACGTTGCATTTTGTGTTCGGGTGTCAGGTTTTTCGGCACCCACCTGGCACACACTTTTTTGAACAGCAGGTGCTTAGTGACAATCTCATGCAACAAGGATCGCGATATCTGCGGAAAATGGCTGCTCAGCTCCGTAATCGTGAAACGACGGTTCTCCATGATGCACTGCCGCACCAGCTCAACACGATCATCATTGATGAGGGACGGTCGCCCACTGCGCTCCTCATCATGGACACTTTGACGAACTTCGCAAAACTGCCTACACCAGCGACGCACCATCTGCTTACTCGTGATGTTCGGCCCATAGACCTGACAGAGCTGCCGATGAATTTCAATTGGCACAATGCTTTGTGCATTAAAGAACTTTATCACCGACCGAACCTCGCAGGCGGCGGGAGAAGGAATAAGAGCTTCCATTTCGGACCGCTGCTGCCACGCTACTGGCACCAGGCGGGACCTGTCCGGCTGGCATATGATTGATACGTCATAGATCTGTTTCGCATGCGCAATTGATACGGCTAATTACGTTTACTTTCAAGGGGAAAAAAATCGGGAAACTTACTTTCTGGATGCGCCTCGTATTAGACAATATACAATACTAGGCGGGCTTGGTGTAATTCTACAGCTGCGGCAATAAACATAGTGCTGTAGTAAAAATAGGACATCGCCAACGCTACCATCGATGACACTGTTGGGTAAATTTCAGTTGGATTCTTCATGGATGAAGAGGGCATCCTGCGCGTGTATGTAAGACCATAACGGCCGTTGGCTCACAGCCAAAAATGTCAATAGACCATACCATACAATAACATACCATTTACGACTTAATATGTCATTGGGTTATGAAATGAGATATCAGTATTTTTTAAAGTAACTGGGTATACGTTTACTCGAAAGGAATAGGTAGGATGAACATTACAAGAAATTCTCTTGAGAGATGTCTACAAGTCCACTTGATGGACGTGAATGGAACATTGGTAGTTTACTAAACTCCTTGTATTTTCTGTGCATATTTTATGACTTGTACTTGTTTGCTTATGTTGTATTCGTTTCACTCCGAATCGTAGTTGCATTCTTTACTTGTAATTAATTTGAATTGGAGCTAAACTCCATTCAAGGGACATTAAGACTGAATTTTTACAAAAAAAGGTCAAAATATCATTTTTTTTATTAAGTGATTTTTTGTTTCTGCATCTTCTTCGAGCTCCAGGAGCGAATTTTATGTATGCCTGCTGCATATGTCAGTGTTGTATTTCCTTTTACAAATTTTCGTTTTTCTCGAAACTGAATTTTCTATGTTCAAAATGCTCCTTGCGAATGCAGGTTTCACCAGACTCAATGAAAGTATTCGTACGTGTCAATGCATATATTATATGAGAACCAACGTTGACGCATTTTACGTATCTTGAAAATTGGAATCTAAAAATTATTATGTTAATAAAAAAGGTGAATAAATAAATGTTTGGTTTTCAAAACTTTATTGTGCCTAAACTGAACTAGATATCATGAATTTCTCAATGTTATAATATTTCCAGTGAATCAGGGTCTGTATTAACAAAATTGTAGCTAACAATATTTGAAAGCACGAGTAATATGCATAGGACATATGAGGCGTTCCGTAAGAGAAGGGCGAACCCGCCAAATGTACCTGTAGAGATAATCGATGTACAAAGTATTTTACCTGTAAACGAGATAAGGACGAAGCCGCCAAGGACATGTCTGTAAATAATGATAATTACTTTGTACACTGAAAAACGAATACTTTTATTGAAAATTGCAATTAAGTGTCCAATTTAATATTCCAACTTAATAGTGATCATGGATGACATTATGAATTCATAAATATTATGGGAATAATTTGAAAACAGTATATTAGAAAAAGCAAAGGGCGTAGAATGAACTCAATAGTGGCAGACATTAATAATAATAATAATAATAATAATAATAATAATAATAATAATAATAATAAATAAAAACACGTAATCACACTGTGATGTGACATTTACAATATGTCTGAAATTATTAATAAACAAAAATAAATAGATGCCTGTCATGTTATTACACTTGCTGTCAAACGTGGTCGCACTTGTTCTGGGAACAGAGGTGCTAATAATCCATTACATCATGTTCATGAAGATGTTCCTCTGAGTCGTCACTGGTATTTTTATTTGCTGATCACGTCATCCAGAACGTTCTATGGCACATAGATAAGGAGATTTTTCAGATCCTTTACTTTGTCAGAAGTGAGCTTTGTTGGGAGTGACATACCTCTTTGGCAAAACCAGCTGAGAGAGGTCGGCCTGTTCTTAATGCGACATCTGTTCACATCAACACTGGTTACGAGTTTAGAAATATGGGTATTCTGGAGGTCATAATCACCCAACTCTCAGAAATTACGAAATACAGGTTGTATTTTCTCCATGCCTAATGCGTTGAATTACCCACAAGTACACGGCGGGACTATACCGCGAGCTTGCACATGTCGAGATGTTTTCGTACAAATGTACGATTAACCTTTGTTCCTTTTAATCTTTGCTTATACTTTTATCCATTTTTCCACGTGCCTCTGACGCTTCCTACAATAATCAGATATGCCTGGTTGATTATCACTGTCACTATTACTCATACTAAGCTATTACAATGTCCACAAATACACGTAATTCCTCACTACGGTTGTACTCGCCTGTGTGGTTACAACAACACTGAGACAATGAATGGCGCGCGCCTTCAGGCGGAGTGGCGTATTCACCCTTCTCGTACGGAGTAACGTGAATATTATGAACCTGTCACAGACTACGCAGTTTCTCCAACCTTACGAACAGTGGTAATTTCGATGTAGTAAGGGAGAGCCCGCCAACGTCTGCCAGGCTTAAGTTGCAGATATGTGTCTTAAATATTCGGAGGAGTGAAAAACACAAAATTCGACCATTGGCGGGCTCGGCCTTCTCTTACGGAACGCCTCATATTTCGATTACATCACTAAATTGCACAATTAAAATAAAATTACCTTCAAAACTGGCAGTCGGATTGAGCTTAAAAATTGTACACACTTTGTTCTTACTGCATCTAACAAACAGTTAAGAAAAGAAATAATTTGGATTAAAATTATGAAAATTTCAAAACTCACTCCTGATATCCCTTAAATTGAATTCTAATTTTATTTAGTTTTTATATTTAACAGGTGCTCTGTTAATTGCAATCGTATCTCGTAACTAATCTAACTTCCAATCTTTGTAGTGTTGTATGTGATGTACATGGTGTCTGACTTCAGCGTTTCATTTTTGCTTAAACAGCCCAAATAACATTCTAGGCATGTGGGAGGTATTTAATTGTTTCGTAGACGTAACCAGAGGTGGGTATAACGTTCATTTACATCATCGCGTAAATGTTACGAATTTTAGTCTTCGTATGACAGCTTTATGTTAAACATGTGCTGTCAATCTGTTATGTTAATTACTTATTTTCTTTTTCTTTCCCTTTCCAACTTTTATTCCAGTCTAGGATAATATTTTGTCGAGTTAGTTGCTCTTCTTATAGTTTCTATAACATAGTTTTCTTAATACGCAAGTTATATCGAATGTTACGAATTAATTTATTTGTTTTGTTTCATTTAAAGAACATACAGAACCGAATTTTAACAACATTTATTGATTTATTTCAATATATTCTCAACATGTGACACTACCATGAAAATGTGAAAACCAGGGTAGACCATGAAAAAATTGGATTCATGCTGTGACAGATCATATGGTCTAAGACATACGAGATCGATAACAACCCGCATGGAGTTGGACAATATCGACGTAGTTTCTTGTTGGAACAGCTTATATTTAATTCTTCTCTCGCTATTTTCACTTTTGCTTTTACGAGCTTCAGAAATTCGAACCGTCAGTGTTTACCGACGGTTGAATTCGAGTTTATATAGCTAATGTTGTGGAACATTCTGGTCCATGTGATATGATGAATTGCGTATTTTCATTTTAAAGATAATATTAATTAGATTATTATAGAATAACCTAGTATCAAAGTTCGAAATTAAGAAGCACGAAAGGAAGTACCCAATATCGAACCCTCTCAGGCAGTCCAAACATTCAGACGAACACATCACTCTAGCTAAGAGCCGTAAACTATCCACGAGAGATCCGCGTGTTATAAATGTTTGTTTCTTGACTCAGACGCATGTGTTGATGTATCAAATAGTCCACCAAATCTATGTCTATTTGTTATTTTAGCTGTTTTCAGTCGTTACTTAAACTAAAATACCAGTGCTCCTGGTTAGATAATTTCAACGACGAAAAGTATTGTGTGTCCACCTCTAGTCGGTTGAGTGGAAGAGAAGGCCTTATGGCCTTAACTCTGCCAGCGAAAATAAAACATTATTATTATTATTATTATTATTATTATTATTATTATTATTAGTCGTGTTATGCGTGATACCTAAAACAATTTATGAACAGCTTGAGTAAGACACACTGTATACTTCTACACTTTAACATGACCTTGACTTATTGCAGTCAGAATTCCGAATTAACTTGTCTTCGAAATATTGCAATCTGGTATTGAAAAATAACGAATGTAACAGGATTCGCTACCTTCAATTAAAACTTCTTGTATCAATGCCGCGCTTTACGCAGCGCTCAAGGCACCCGCTACCGTGGATGCATGTTCAAACCAACAGCAGTTCTGACAAATATGTACGAAAAATCAAAGAACGTATTTATTATGCAAGTTGTTATCTTATATATTTGTCGTTTTTCACAAATCACATAAACACATGAGAACAGATTCAATCTGAAACATTGAGCGGGAGTATTTTGTCTTAATTATTGCGAGTAAAGGGAGGTCGTCGTAGAAAAAATATCCAGTACTTACCAAATCTGCCTAGACAAGTATCCTAGAAAATGGCCGCTCTCAAAATTGATTTCACTTCATATGAATGAAACAAGCCGAATTTATTGATGATTTATACTTCAGTTTTATATAACAGATATTTTGCTTTCTCCTTACATGAAGCACAAAGTGTGAGTAGGTTAAAAATATGTTTCTTCCATAAGCTCTTGAGTCGCTTAGAATCAAACTGAACTTTCTCCAAATGATAAAATATGGGATTAGGGTATGTTTCAGTGCAGAATTTTGCAGGGAATGTGATAAACAGCCCGTTTGGATTCAAACGAATTTATCTGCCTTAACTTTAGTAGTAAAATCACCGTTTGGAATCTATCTACACTAGCTTTTCGTCTTTTCTGACAAATCAGATTTTTTGATAAAGTGCAGTTTGATTATAGGCGGTTCTAATTAAATGAATATAAATTGAGATATAAATACTTCAATGTATATCTACTAGAGCAGCCGTGGCGAAAAGGCCATGGTGTGCCGAACCACTGTGTAAGCTGCAACGTGCATAGCACCTATGGAGGGAGGCGGACAACCGAAGGGGAAGTTAATGTTTAGGACCTGTAACGAAGAAAGAAATGAACAAGAAAACATAGGACACATTATCACAACCTAAAATTAACTGTCTTCAGAATGTCTCTGCGACAAAGTTTCAAAATCAGGAATTATGTCACTTACTGCCAATCGTAGTTGATCACGAAGGTATTTGTCTGTCAGTCGTGATCTAAATTTGATTTTTACTATTTTCATTGTTGAAAATAATTTTTCACAAACGTAAGTTACAGCGAACATGGCTTCAACAGAGCAAGCGAAAGAACGAAGCTTCAAATATTTATTTTTTTCCAAAGATTTGAAAAGTTCAGTATCTGTCAAGTCCTTACATCTAGCTTTCATTTAACGTCACATTGTAAATCTGTGAGTTTAAATTGAAAATCTAACCGCATTATTCGTACATCTGCTGTAAAAGAATCGACGTACAGAGATAATAATAATAATAATAATAATAATAATAATAATAATAATAATAACAACACTTAACCTTTTAATGTTTCATCAGTAACATGTAATAACTTATAATGCCGTTTTATGTCATACAACCGTTTTCATAGTAATATTTGTGAACAAATCATACATTTAATATTTTCATCATATTGTAAGCAAAAGAATGCATCCTCCCATCCTACTCGAAACTTTCGTTTTTTTTATAGAGGTACATGGTTTCGAGAGAGATATTGAGACGATACGCCACTCGCAGGTCCGAGACAAATACAAATAGAACGGAGTTTGACTCTAGTGAGTAAGAGGGTGGGGGTTGTAGGTAGGAAGCAAGAGAAAAGCACTGCGAGCCACAATGTGCTCGTGAGTCGCATTTTCGCCGCGGCTGTACTAGAGTCATTTCATTTTTTTTCATTTATTTATTTTATTCCATAGATCTTACATGAGCAATGAAGCTTTAAGATGTGGAACATGTCAACATTTTACAATATTACAATTACAATTTTTACAAATTTTTATAGTTTTACAATTTAGTAATTTTCTACAATTTTTACAATTTTGTACAATTTTTTTACATTTTTCTACATTTTTTTACATTTTTTTACATTTTGGCGAGATGTAGTGAGATGAGATGAGGTCCGAGGATTCGCCAAAATATTACCCGGCATTTGCCTTTTCGGTGGGGGAAACCTCGGAAAAACCCAACCAGGTAATCAAATCAAAGGGGGTAATCAAATCAAAGGGGTTGATGTCAAGGACTCGCCATAGACCATCCGGCTTCAGTCCCACGGCTGGGGAAAACCTCCGAAGAAACCAAAGTCCAAAGGGGGGTCCAACCCAAGCCCGAACGCAGCTCCGGATCAGCAGCCCAGCGAGTCTGTCGACTGACCAACATCGATGGCTCTACTAAAAGTATACAATACATAGCCAATCAGATTATTAAATTTACAAACGCAAACGATCATTCATAAGTTGAGCTATATTATAATACAAAACAATTTTATTAAATTTAAGGCATAAACAATTCAACCAGTTGTGAAACAATTCATCAGTTGAGCTATACATATTACCATTCAATTTACAGTAGGTCTGTATACAATTCATCAGTAGAGCTACACTGACTAGTAATCATTTAAGAACATATACAATTCATCAGCCAAACTATACAAACATATACAATCAAATTAGTTCAATTTACAAACTTATTTTCGTTAAGCTATACAATTCATATGAAGTAGATTAATTCAATTTATAAGCTTAAACAATTCATCAGTTGACCTATACAGTATACTATTCAATTTACAGTACATACAATTCATCAGTTATGCTAAACAAAAAATACAATACATAGTAAACAGATTAAGTCAATATAAAAACATATTTTAGTTGAGCTATATAAAATTGTACATGTCATTTAAGTAGAATAATTCAATTCACAAGCATAAACAATTCATCAATTGTGTAGAAGGTATGAGTATGTAGAAATTTGGTTAATTCTTTTCTGAACCTTTTCTCGTTGTTCTTCAAATCTTTAAGATAATTAGGCAGTGCATTGAAGACTGTTATACATGAATAGCGAACTCCTTTTTTAAAACAGCTTAGACTAACAGAGGGTAGATGAAGATCTGATTTATGTCTTGTATTAAAATGATGAATGTCTTCATTAGTACTGAATTTATCTTGGTTCTTAATATACAGCATCATTAGGGAAAGAATGTATTCACAAGGTAAAGTCAAGATTTCTAAGTTTCGGAAAATATTTTTACATGAGGTCCTTTTATGCACACCGGCCATTATTCTTATAGCTTTCTTTTGTAAAACAAAAACGTGTTTAGCTTCAGACGAGTTACCCCAGAGTATTAATCCATATTTCATTACAGAGTGAAAATATGCAAAGTATGACATTTTAAGTAAGTTTATATCACCAATAGTAGATAAGGATCTTAATGCATAACAGGCAGAGCTCAATTTACGAGTAATACATTCTATATGCGTTTTCCAGTTCAAGTGATTATCCAATTCTAAACCAAGAAACTTTGTGCTTATAGATTCTTTGAGATGAGTTCCATTTAATCGAATACTGTAGGAAACCTGAGCACTATTGTGTGTACTAAATTTGACTGCACTGGTTTTATCAACATTAAGTGCTAGTTTATTTGCATGGAACCATTCATTCATTAGATTCAGCACTGTATTAGAAGTGTTTATAAAATGATCGTATTGTTTGCTTGAAATAATTACACTTGTATCATCTGCAAATAAAATTACATGGGATGAATTGTTTATGGTCAAGGCTAAATCATTAATATAAACTAGAAACAACAATGGACCTAAAATTGACCCCTGCGGAACACCATGTTTAATATTTCTAAATTCTGAATAAGTAACTTTATGACTATTTGGTACATTTATTTCTACTTTTTGTTTTCTATTTGATAAGTACGATGTAAACCAACCCAACATCTCATCTTTAATGCCATAAAACTTCAATTTTTTTACTAATATACTATGGTCTACACAATCAAATGCTTTAGCCAAGTCACAAAAAATCCCACCTACATGTAGTTTCGAATTTAATGAATTTAGTATTTCATCCACCAAACTAAAAGCAGCATTCTCTGTCGATTTTTGTTTTCTAAATCCAAACTGTTCTAAAACTAATATATTGTTGGACTCCAGGTAATGATATAATCTATTATACATAACTTTCTCAAACACTTTTGAAAATGTTGTTAATAATGATATGGGTCTGTAATTAGCAATAGTACATTTATCTCCCTTTTTGTATATTGGTTTTACTATTGAATATTTGAGTCTTTCTGGAAAAATGCCACATTGCATTGACAAATTGCATAGATAGCTTAACGGAGGGGATAATATTTCAGAACAAGCTTTCAGAACTTTACTTGGAATTTCATCATATCCAGAGGAATATTTTGTTTTTAGTTGTTTTATCACATGCATGATTTCTGCTGCGGTAGTGGGAATAAATTTGAGACCTAAAAACTCAGTGTTAAATGCATCAGTTAGGTAACCAAGTGCAGCATCTTCTGCACAATCTTGAATGTTTAAGTTCTGAATAATATTTATATAGAAGTCGTTAAAATGATTTGCAATTGATTTTGGGTTATCTATTTTACTATCATTGATTTTAATGCAAGTAATATTTTCACTCTTTGAATATCGATTAGTTTCATTTTTAATAATATCCCAAATAGTTTTAATCTTATTATCTGAATTTTGTATTTTTTCATTCAGATACATTTTCTTTGCATCTTTTATAACTTTTGTCAAAGTTTTACAGTAATTCTTGTAGTAATTAAGAACATGAGGATCATCACTATTCCTACTCATTAAATATAGATTCCTTTTTCTAGCACATGATATTTTAATTCCCTGAGTTATCCACGTGTTTTTACTTTTACATTTTTTCACCACCTTGACTGGAAAACATTCATTGAAATAATTCGTAAATGTAGTGAAAAATGCATTAAATTTAGTATTAATATCAATGGTATCGGTACTATATACATTTTCCCAAGATTCATTTTGTAGACATGTATTTAAATGATGAAGAGATTCAGCATTTATAATCCTTTTTTTTATTTTTAGATTAACACTTTGGAATTTTTCACTCATATTGAAAACACTTAGAATTTGTGCATCGTGATCAGACAGGCCATTGACTAATGGTACTGTTGAATAGGAATTCAATCTACTTTTATCTATAAATATATTATCAATGGCAGTACTACTTCCAGCTTGTGTTCTGGTTGGAAAACTTACTGTGTGACTAAGATTATAAGTTTCAAGAAGTGAGTTTAATTTTCTTTTACGTGAGCTTTCTGATAGATAATCTATGTTTATGTCACCACAGATTACAAATTCGGTATGTGGTTTATAAAGTCTTTTCAATAATGAATCTAAGTTAGTTGTAAATTTCTTATAATCTCCCATTGGCGCCCTATAAACACATAAGATAATTAAATTTGATATCTCATAACCAATTTGTATTCCACAGATTTCAATATCTTGTTCAAGGCAAAAATCAGATATATCAATTTTACTAAATAATAGATCCTCTCTGATAAAAATACAGGCACCCCCTTTTTGGAAGACATGTCTACAGAAATGGGAACCTAATACATATCCATGTAAAGACAGTTGTAGTATTTCCTGTTGCTTCATGTGATGTTCAGTTATACATAATATCTGAGGTTTATGCTTTTGAGTTGCTAAAGAAGTGATCAATTCATCAGTTTTTTGTTTTAATCCCCTAATATTTTGATGGAAAATAGTGAAGTTACTGTGTTCATTACTAGAAACATCAGAGCATTTACAATTTAGTTGAACTTGTTTCAAACACCTTACCGGTGGGAGGTTTAACCTAAAAAAGGAGAAGCCCTAGCATTAACTAACACAGGAATATTACAACTCTGCTTTTTAACATGGCTGCCTCTGATGCTATTAGCAATAAGAACCGAAAGGTGCTCCTTGCCTCTACCATTCAGATGCAGGCCATGTGACGTATATTCATACCTTCTTATAGGGCTTACATCTATCAAACCAATGTGTGATGCCCCAGGTCTCATCAGAGCCCGCTCAAGCCGCATTATCACGCTCCGCACCCTCCTGTGAAGATACGGCTTGTCGTGCCTGCTGAAAAGACTGAGAAATCCCACATTGGTATGGCTGCTCATCTCAATTATGTTGTTGACATCTTTCTCAATAGAATAGTTACAATCGTTATCAATACTATTACCTGGCCCACCCACTATAACTACATGATCCCTCTTAGAAAATTCTGAACTCAATTTCATCATATCCTCAACAACATTCTTGAGAGGAGCATTAGGCTTACATACACTAGATACTTCAAACTCATCGCCCAGTTTCGACTTCAAAAGTGAGGAAATACCTCTTGCATGGCTGCTTCCTAAAATCAATACTTTACTCCTACAATCATTAACCTTATCTGTTTTCTGACTTACCTTTACTAGTGTCGATACTGGGTCTGAGTTCTCCTGATCAACATTCATTGCTTGAAGAGCACTGAATTTGTTGGTCAGTTTGATTGATGCAGCATCATCCGCAGAGAAACGTCTACTCCTAGATTTGGAATTCTTCGGTTTCATCCAAGTCTGAGATCTCTCTTTATTCGAAACACTAATGCTATCCTTCAAAGCTCTCAATTTATTAATTTCACACTTTGCCTCATCTAATTTCAATTCTAGGGCTCTGATTCTCTCCAGTTGATCGCGCATCTTTCTATCATATATACAATCACTACATTCCCAACTACCTTTGTCAACAAAATTATCAGGATCTATATCTATACATTTCCAATGAAAACAGAAATTACAATTATTACATACCAATCCTTTCACTACAATCCTTCTACAACTACGACAGTTTCCAGACAGAGCAGCCATAGCACACATTATGTATATACTGTACCTTATTTACAAATTCAATTTCACTCACTTTTCAATTTAATGTACTTACGTATATTAGTTTTAGGTTATTTCTACCCTTTAGTATCACCACACTATAATATTTCAATAGGCCAACACTACACTTTATCACTTCACTATACCGCACTTTTCGACGTTGAAACTACACGACACGTCACTGCACTTATATTTCGGTCTAGATGAAACTTCACTATTTATGTTTTAAATTATTTCTACTTTGAAGTATCACCACACTACAATATTTCAATGGACCAACACTACACTTTATCACTTCACTATCCGGTACAACACTTGTCGACGTTAATCTACACGATACGTCACTTCACTGCACTTATATTTCAGTCTCGATGCAACTTCACTATTTATGTTATTTAACACACGCAATTTCTTAACGAACAATAGTATTTATATTGAAATGTGCTATTAATAATTTAGCCTAGTCCTTGTTAAAATATGTAAACACGTTCTATATTAGTGTTACAATTAGGCCTACTTATGTATCAATTAAATATTTCAACTTTACAAATAACAAAGAGCCTTAAAATTAGTCAACTTATGAGTTAAGAATTACTCAAGTTAAAAGAAGAAAAGGTCGGGAATAGTGACCAAAGTGTTGATTTGAGGTTAACTGTTTACAATATGGCGATTTATGTTGTGTATGAGTAATGGAGTCATGTAGGGAAAGCATATATAAATCAATTTAAATTTGAATATACATTGTTATTAATAATATTGCAAGTTAACAGATTATTTATACTCTGATCTGTTTCATAATAGGATCTATTTGATATTCAAGATTTAATTCAATCGGTTATTTCGAAAACGTAACATGTGACATTTTCGACCATGACACTTATCTCAACCAGAGTGCTCTTCGCTCTTTCTTAACATTTTATTGTTAAACATCATAAAATAAGTCACATATTTCATGTATAGAAATGAATAAGAAATGGACTTTTAGTTTGAATAATGTAATAAATGCTAGTTTCGAAGAGCGATTGCTTTGACATACCGCTAGATGTATGGGAAACCGCCTGAAAGATTCTCCTGGCGAAATCCTTGTTATAAGATCGGGTACAATCAGAATTATAGACCTTGATTTTCACCAGTACCCCTGATCACTTAGGGTAAACATTGGTAATTTCGTCGCAGTGTTTATTTCGTGATAATTTTTCTTTGCTCTTTCGTGAACTAACCAATGGTGTTACGAGATTCAAATTTCCGCCAAGGGAATGCATATGTTGTCCAGTTTCCAGAAACATACAGCTACGCTTTGTGTGACTATTGTAGCTGCTTCAGTGAGCTTTTATGTTTGGAGAGAGCAAGTTAGCGTCGACTTCTCAGGCGTACAAATTTTGTGGATGCTTGTAATTACATTACAGGCTTATTACTAAAGTTAAGCATATGATATTTGGTACAAAGATTTATTGTATCTTCATCAAATTTTAGGATATGTTTTTGGAATTTTAGATACAGCTGTACTCGCCATATTGGCTTAGCTTTACTGATAGAAATCTTAGCTGTTTGAGGCGAAATTTTGTTGAGCATTAAGCGTTACATTTTATACTATTTTAAAAATTGTATTACAATGCGAATTTTAGAAATCTGAAGAAAGATGTGATAACAAAAAAGAAAAGAGGGACGCAATGGGTTCATTATAGCTTTTGTTTGATTTATTATCATGCTAAGTGCCAATGATAAGTGCTAGATGACTTACTTGCAAGAATTGCGACAGAAGATGAAACATGACTCCACCATTTTGACCGGAGACAAAAGCAGACAATAGAGTGGCATCATACAAATTCACCAAAGAAATAGAAATTCAAAAGTATACCTTCGGCAGGAAACGTTATGGCTACTGTGTTTTTCGATTCAGAAGGACACTTACTTGTGGAAATCATGCCATACGGAACCACCATTAATTCTGACGGGTATGTTGCAACTCTCAAGAAACATCAAGCTCGACTGAGTAGTGTTCGACGACATCGGGAGAAGACGGATGTTCTGCTATTGCACGAAAACGCACAGCCATATGTCAGTCACAAGACCACAGAACAGATCAAAAAATTCGGAAAGACAACACTGAAACAACCGCCTTACAGTCCTGAACTGGCACCGTGCGATTACCATCTCTTTGGTAAACTGAAGGATCCCTTCGCGGAACGAGGTTAGAAGATGACTCCCTTGTGCACGCTGCCAAAGATTGGCTCAGACGTGTTGGTCCAAACTTTTACCGTGCTGGTCTACAGACCCTCGTTCCTAGGTTACGTAAGGCAGTTGAAAGGGACGGGGATTATGTGGAAAAGTGACATTTTCTTCCTAAAGGATGTATCTACATTCTTTGAAAATATCAAAGCTGTAGAATAAAATTATAATTTTTAAACATATGTTATGCATTAATTTTGGAGTTACCCTAGTAATATAGGCTATAGTAAAGTGTGTAATAAAAGTGTTCACCCTTTCAGTGCAAAGAAGATCCCTTTTCAATTTCAATTTTTAATTTGATTTCATTCTTATAATGTGTTGATATGTATTTCTATGTTTTCTTGCTATGAATATTAGACGGAATTACTATGTTTGAAGTGTTGTAACAATAAATGAGAATTTCATTTGACTTTAATGAATTTTTCCACAATTCTTCTACCTATCACGAAATTATCAATGTAATATCACGAAATTACCAAGGTTATCACGAAATAACCAACCTTTTAGCTTAAGTTGTAAATGTGGTTTTTCCCACTTGTTCAACAACGTGTCCAATCTTTTATGTCTCCAGATTTGTACAGCAAATTAACGTCTTTTAGATGAAAAATCGGAATAAGGATATATTTACACTTTTGCATTTTGAATTAATTTTCATGAAATTATCACGAAATTACCAATGTTTACCCTATTAGATTGGCTATTTCCATCTTATGAAATGACAACTTAATAAAGACAAGAACCACAAGGATCTCCAATGCCGAAAAAGAAATTTTAGGTAACGATCGCTAGATTGAAATACAGTTGCAAGGTATTACTACATACAATACCATCAGGGTTACAACGTGACTTATTTTGCAGCCGCTAGATGTCATCTAAGTGAAATTGATCAAAATTTTTTGTTTTGAAAGTGCATTCGGCTGATCCAACCTCTGATAACGAATTCAAATGACATCATGTGCATCACGAGTCACACGACACCTGAACTGTGCCGCGAGATGAGAGACCAGTAGTGAGTGACCACACAGTCAGAGTGCACGGCGACTCATAGCAGGAATTCCCAAGAAGATCGAGCCTTTTCGTAAGGGGTACATAACATCGCTTTCCGATGCCAAGTACAGTTAAGTGAAAATAAAAGAAGCCTGCAATAAACGAGGTTTCGTTATTTCCAAGAAGGGCATCTCTTGTGTACTTAATAAGATTGGTAAAGCTCGAATGGAATTATTTTGTATCATCTCGCGTGGTGCGGCGACTTGTGACGGGGGGTGGATTTGCTTGATTTTTCCAATCTGGAATTAATCCTATCCGAGCTCTGCCAGTCTTATTAGGTACACTCAAGATGCCTTTCTTGGAAATAACGAAACCACGTTTATTCCAGGCTCCTATGATTTTCATGCAACTGTACTAGGCATTGAGAAGAGTTGTTATGTACACCTCCCAAACAGACTCCATTTTCTTGGGCATTGCTAATGTGATACACATTGCATTCTGATTATGAAATCACTGACTACTGGACTGTCACCTCTCGCCGCAACTCAGCTGTCGATGTGATTCCTAATGCACATGACGTCATTCAAATTCGTTATCAGAGATCGAAAAAAAAAAAAAAAAAAAAAAAACGACCCTTCATTATGTGATTAGGGCCACGACGCAAAAATTGATTGCTCTCAGAGGAAATGTAGTCTGTGTCATCAAAGAATCAGCATAATGTTCAAGAAATGCAAAGTAATTTGCGCAGAATTATACGTGATACGTTTTGTAAATAAATGATTCAATAATTTGTCCTTTCAATTGGAGAAAACAATATCCTTTACCGCGGTCTAGCTCACAGGTGCAAGCGTAACGTTGGACACTTAATTATTCCGTCAATTCCTATTGTGAAATTTGCAGTTCTTCGATTTTTACCTGAATTATAACTACTGAAGCTTTCCTGGCGACGTGATAATTCGAAATTTTGTCGGGCTTCCAGCCAGGTCATGAGTTGGTGATCCACTGACGTTTCGAGGATGTTCATCTTCCTTATCTTCAGGGTTAAGATGAGGAAGATGAACATCCTCGGAACGTCGGTGGATCACCAAGTCATGACCTGGGTGGAAGCCCGAGAAAATTTCGAATTACCTAAAATTATTTTCTTATAGACTTAATAAACAGGTACGAATTTTTATTTGTAATCTTGTGAAATTTAGGCGTAAAGAATTTGTCACTCGTAGAGTTCACGGGACTACAGACATTCAATAAAACTGGCATAAATTAAAGGGGGGGGTAATTCGATTAACTTTACAGTAAAATGGCTTAACATATAACACAATGAGTAATTTGGGAAAAATATGGCATCAAATGAAAGACTGACATCTGTATTTAAAATTCAGTTACGGTTTGTTTCACAAACTTCCATGTGATTCTGAATAATAGGTTTTAAGTATGTGAGTGCAACTTGCCCTCTTCGCCCGCCACGGTAGGTTGAAGCGGAGTGCCAGGAGGTTGAAAAGGGTACCAAAAAGTAAATCCTAGAAAAAGAAAGTAAAAATGTCACTAACATTCATCATAAAAATTACATACCCATATTTCACAACTACATAAAAATCACTCAACATCTATAATAATAATAATAATAATAATAATAATAATAATAATAATAATAATTATTTATTTTAGCTGGCAGAGTTAAGGCCGTAAGGCCTTCTCTTCCACTCAACCAGCAAAAAGTGTATATACATATGCATGAACTTACAAAGAATCCAACAATTTGATTTAGATGAGAGTTACATGTATACAAAAGTTATTTACAAATTAAACAACAAAATACTATGAACTATTAATTAAACATTGAAATAAACTGTGTAGCAGAATTAAACTAAAATACATAGAATGTTAATATATTTCAAATAATATTAGATAATAGAAAGAGATTATTACGAGACAATTAAAATACAGCACAATCAGGATGATGTCTAAAGAAAAAAGTAACAATGTAGTCAGTGATAGTTTAAATCAGTATGATTGGAGTGAAATGCTAATAAGGTTATCTTTTAAGCTGTTCTTAAAGGTGTTTATTGTCTTGCAGCCCCTAATACTTTGTGACAAGGAATTCCATTGACGCGAGGTGGATATTGTAAAAGATGATGAATAACAAGATGTTCTATGAAGAGGTATACTTAGCGTGCCACAGATAAGTGATCTGGTATTTACGTCGTGGTTAGAATATAGATAAGAGAAACGAGACGAAAGGTAATTTGGTGTTGAAGTGTGCAGAATTCGAAAGAGTAAAGACAAAGAGTGTAAAGTTCTACGTTCTTTAAGTCGGAGCCACGAGAGACTTGCGAAGGACGGTGATATGTGATCATACCGTCGGATGTTGCACACGTATCTGACGCACATATTCTGAGCTCGCTGTAACTTGACTGACAATTCAGAACTTAGGTCACTTAACAAAACGTCACAATAATCGAAGTGCGGCGTTACTAGGGTTTGCACTAGGGTAAGTTTTAGTTGCTGGGGCAAGAAGTTTACGCATTTACTACAAATGAATTTTTTTTTTTACTCTCTTCCGCCTTCACACATATTTCAGGGTATCATTCATTTTTCACTTGACATTGAATCCATGTATTTTTAGAGGACTTTGAGTCTAAATACTTCCAGTTACAAAACTGACACAACTCATTTTCATTTTGTTCATATTTTTTATCTGTTTTCATCGGCACTTTTCTCTGCGGGTTATATGTCACTCCCCAACAATAGCCTTCTCACAAAAGCCTGTTTCCTATTATTGATATACTTCTTCTCCACGCAGTTCACTTTTTTGAACTGAATAACACATTTCGTCATTTAGGGGAGAGTCGGGTAGTATCGGAGATCGGGTAATATCGGACAGTGAGTTTCTTTCATCTACCACACGATGATAGTACCTGATTGACATGGTTACGTTTCTGTGATGTCGCATAGAGAAATGTAGCCATGTCATTCAGGTACTACCATATGGTGGTAGATGAAAGAAACGCACTGTCCGATACTACCCGATGTCCGATACTACCCGACTCTCCCCTACTTTCCATTTGCAAGATATTTTCTGGAAAAGATAAAGCCATGCCTTTTGTTTTCTGTTTACCTTTCTAAGCCTAGAAAATGTTTTGCTTTTTTTGGTGCAGGCAGAATTTCATAATAACAATTGGAAGGTAAAGGATTGTACATGTTGCTAGATCAGAGGTGAAGGTAGAAGATGTGCGATTGATATTAGGTCTTGAGAGAGTATGTGAATGTGACATGATCTGAGAGGTAGGGACGGCAGACATTCATATTTGTAAAAAATACTGGGATTGAAAGAACAGTCTGAGACTTTCTTCTAACAAGATTCACATGGTGGGTTTTATAATATTTACGAAAATTTCCAGACATTTTATTGCTGTCAGAAGATTTATGTTTTACGGTGTTCTTTTACGCAAAAGCAATTGCCGTACATTTGATGTCTCGAATTAAGGCCAAATCCACATCTGGAAATTTTATAATTCTTTCCTTTAACCAGGGGCGGCCCGTCCCTATGTGCTACAGTGCTACAGCACAGTGATAATTTTTGCTCAAATAATGTATTTGTAATACCATATTATCTGATCTGTCACTTAACAATTTCCCGTGGTTATATTCATGACACATTATCGAGTTTTTAATCTTCGCTCTTCGCTCTTTGATGCCTCAGGGAGTTCGTTGAGCTACTCTGAACTTCATATGAGAATTTAGACATTTATGCGCATGTGCGAAGCTGAAATCACTGCTCTGATTGGCTATTTTTACGCGGGAAAGTGCTGTAGTCAGCTTCAGCACAACACAGCCTGGAGATTACAAAAGTAAAGCGTAACGAAAGAATGCTTGTTTGTGGAAGAACTCGGAACTATTTACAATGTATTTGGTAATTCAAATATCAGACTGCTGCTGCCATCTACCTATAGGCCTATGAGGTTCCTTCTGAATCAGCTAGCAAGCGACGGAAAATGGAATCCCAGAAAATTGAAGCCAAGGAAATATGTGACTGTATAATTCAGGAAACTACTCACCGTTTCCAATCTTTAAGCTACCTAGACGCAACAAAATTGTTAAACAGAAAAACATTTGAGAATGTTTCGTATAATTTTCGTGAACGCGAACTTGAAGTTGCTGTCAACAGCTATACTACACTGAAAACCCGACTTCCAAAATATAGTTGTCTATTCACTTGTTACAATACATAGTCTCCAACAATTTACAGGGTCCATTCCGTGAAGTAACGAAGTTGTTAAATATTTTGGTTACAACACCAATGACCACTGCTGAGCCAGAAAGATGTTTTTCTTGCTTGAAACGCATAAAAACGGTTTTTAAGGAACACTATGTCCCAGAATCGTCTCACTGCTCTTGCAATACTGTCAATAGAAAAGAGTATGATGTCCAAGATGGAGGGGTTTAACATCAGGGTTATTGACAAGTTCTCCAGTAGGATGGAACATCGTATGGAATTCATATTTCGTCACTAGTCGAGTCTCAAATTAAGATAAATACATATAAGTGCATATAGTAGGCAGTTATAGAGATTGTAGCACACTCATTATTTTGACCATCAGCAGCTACTATCTTCAACTCCGCTTCCTGCACTTAAATAATTCTCTCTGTCCTCCCTTGCTCACATACATTTGCACATATTTTCAGAATATCACTCCGATGGAGAGAACTACAAGTAGATAATATATGACATTGTTAATTCTAAATGCTTTAAACATGGACATTTCATTTTTTTTTCAACTCTAAACAATTTCTGTATATTTTTTTTCTGTAAATGTTCGTTCCGTATTTATTATATTATCCAAACTGAACAAAAATAAAAATGATGATGATAATAATAATAATAATAATAATAATTACTATTATTATTGTTATAATAATAATAATAATTATTATTATTATTATTATTTTAAGGTAGATTATCCGCATACATTTGGTATTAAATGTCCTCCTCAGAAAATTTGAAAGTGCCGGAAATCGAAGACAGAACTTGCAGATCTACAGTCAGACACACCAACGGCATGATCATGAAGGCAATCTAGGTTTCATCTTATGAAAATAATTTCATAATTCAACTACATTTTTAATAATTTAACTTATGATTTCAGAATTATCCTGAGAATAGCATTCACCTATTCATTCTCTTTGTTGCTATTTCAAAATCCACGGTCTATAATGGTTATAAAAATAACACCATTAAAAAGTTTGATAGTTATTATTTCCCCAAGAAATGCCCTTTCAGACTACTTAATTGAATACACAGTTTACATTAAGGGACTTATAATGTTCACTATTTTCTGACTTTAAAAATTATCAAATGTCGAAAAATCTCTTATACGGTTTTTTTTTTCCGATCTCTGATAACAAATTCAAATGACATCATGTGCGTCAGGAGTCACACGACAGCTGAACTGTGCCGCGAGATGACAGACCAGTATTGCGTAATCTCATAGTCAGATTGTACGGTGACTCACAGCAGAAATTCCCAAGAAAATCGAGCCTTTTCGTAAGGGGTACATAACAACTATTTCCGGTGCCAAGTACAGTTAAGTGAAAATAAAAGAAGCCTGCAATAAACGAGGTTTCGTAATTTCGAAGAAGGGCATTTTCCGTGTACTTAATAAGATTGGTAAAGCTCGAATGGAATTAATTTGTATCATCTCGCGTGGTGCGGCGACTTGTGACGGGGGGTGGATTTGCTTGATTTTTCCAATCTGGAATTAATCCCATCCGGGCTTTGCCAGTCTTATTAGGTACACACAAGATGCCTTTCTTTGAAATAACGAAACCACGTTTTTTGGCAGGCTCCTATGATTTTCATTCAACTGTACTTGGCATCGGAAAGAGTTGTTATGTACACTTCCCAAAAAAGGCTCCATTTTCTTGGGCATTGCTAATGTGATACACATTGCACTCTGATTATGAAATCACTGACTACTGGTCTGTCACCTCTCGCCGCAACTCAGCTGTCGGTGTGATTCCTAATGCACATGACGTCATTCAAATTCGTTATCAGAGATCGAAAAAAAAACAACCCTGCATTATGTGATTAGGGCCACGACGCAAAAATTGATTGCTCTCAGAGGAGATGTGGTCTGTGTCATCAAAGAATCAGAATAACGTTCAAGAAATGCAAAGTAGTTTGCGCAGAATTATACGTGACACGTTTTGTAAATAACTAATTCAATAATTTGTCTCTTCAATTGGAGAAAACAATATCCTTTACCGCGGTCTAGCTCACAGGCGCCAGCGTAACGTTGGACACTTAATTATTCCGTCAATTTCCATTGTGAAATTTGCAGTTCTTCGATTTTTACCTAAAATTATTTTCTTATAGACTTAATAAACAGGTACGAATTTTTATTTGTAGTCTTGTGAAATTTAGGCGTAAAGAATGTGTCATTCGTAGACGGCACGGAACAATAGACATTTAATAAAATTGGCATAAATTAAATACGGGTAATTCGATTAACTTTACAGTAAAATGGCTGCAACATAAAATACATTGAATACATTTGGGAAAGTGTGGCATGAAATGTACTGACATCTGTATTTTACATTCAGATACTCTTTGTTTCACAAGCTCCCAAGTAATTCAATAATAATAGGGTTTAGGCTCTAAGTATATGAGTGCAACTTTCCCGAGTCGCCCGCCGCGGTAGGTTGAAGCGGAGAGCCATGAGTTTGAAAAGGGTACCAAAAAGTAAATCCTAGAAAAAGAAAGTAAAAATGTCATTAATATTCATCATAAAAAAATTACATACCAAAACTTCACAACTACATAAAAATCGCTCAACACCTATAGGCATTTACTACAATTGAATTTTTTTTAATCTCTTCAACCTTCACGCATACTTCAGGGTATCATTCACTTTTCACTTGACATTGAATGGATGCATTTTTAGAGAATATTGAGTCTAAATACTTCCAGTTACAAAACTGACACAACTCATTTTCATTTTGTTCATATTTTTATCTATTTTCATTGGCACTTTTCTCTGCGGATGAAATGTCACTGCGCAACAATAGCCTTCTGACAAAAGCCTGCTTCCTATTATTGACTGATTTCTTCTCCACGCGGTTCACTTTTTTAAACTGAAAAACTCCTTTCGTCATTTACTTTCCATTTGCAAGATATTTTCTGGACGAGATAAAGCCATGCCGTTTGTTTTCTGTTTACCTTCCTAAGCCTAGAAGATGGTTTCGTTTTGTTGGTGATGGCAGAATTTCATAATAAGAAGTGGAGGGTAAAGGATTGTGCATGTGGCTTGATCGGAGGTGAAGGTAGAAGATGTGTAGTTGCTATTAGGACTTGGGAGAGTATGTGAATTGGACATGATCTGAGATGTAGGGACGGAAGACATTCATCTTTGTAAAGAATACTGGGATTGAAAGAACAATTTGAAACTTTCTTCTGAGAAGACTCACATGGCGGGATAAATAACATTTACAAAAATTTCCAGCCATTTTGTTGCTTTCAGAAGATTTATGTTTTACTGTGTTCTCTTCTGCAAAAGCTAATGCCGTACATCTGATGTCTCGAATTAAGGCCAAATCCACGTCTGGAAACTTTTATAATAATTCTTTCTTTCAATTCCGCTTCCTGCAGTTTAGATAATTCTGTCTGTCCTCCCTAGCTTACGTACATTTTCACAATTTTCAGAAGACCACTCCCATGGAGAGAAATAGAATTAGCCGAGATATATGACATTATAAATTCTGGATGCTTTCAACATGGATATTTCATTTTTGACCACTCTTTACAATTTTTGCATAGTCTCTTCTGTAAATGTTCGTCCCGTATTTATTATATTATCTCATCTGAAAAAAAATATAATAATAATAATAATAATTTTATTGTTATTATTATTATTATTATTATTATTATTATTATTATTATTATTATAGTAAGGTAGGCAATCCGTATACCTTTGCCATAAAATGTCCTCCTCAGAAAATTTGAAAGTGCGGGGAATCGATCAGAACTTCCAGATCTACAGTCAGACACTCCAACGGCATGATCATGGAGGCAATCTAGGTTTCATCTCATGAAAATAATTCCATAATTCAACTATTTTTTAATAATTTTACTTATGATTTCAGAATTATCCTGAGAATACCATTCACTTATTCATTTTCCTTTCTTGCTATTGCTAAATCCACGGTTTATAAAGGTTATAAAAATAACACCATGAAAAATTTTGATAGTTATTAGTTCCCCAATAAATGCCTTTTCAGACTACAAAATTGAATATGCAGTTTAGATTAAGGGACTTATAATATTCACTATTTTCTGACTTTAAAAATTAAGAAATGTCGATAAATTTCTTATACATGGTAGTTTCCGATCTCTAATAACGAATTTGAATGACAGCTGAACTGTGGCGCGAGATGACAGACCAAGTAGTGCGTGATCTCATAGTCAGAGTGCACGGTGACTCACAGCAGAAATTCTCCAGAAAATCGAGCCTTTTTGGGAGGGGTACATAATAACTCTTTTCGATGCCAAGAACAGTTAAGTGAAAATAAAGAAAGCCTGCAATAAACGATGTTTCGTTATTTCCAAGAAAGGCATCTTCAGTGTACTTAATAAGATTGGTAAAACTCGAATGCTTGATTTTTCCACTCTGGAATTAATCCCAGCCATGCTTTTCCAGTCTTATTAAGTACACACAAGATGCCTTTCTTGGAAATAATGGAACCACTTTTTCTGCAGGCTCCTACGACTTTCATGTAACTGTACTTGGCATCGGAAAGAGTTGTTACGTAGCCCTCCCAAAAGGCTCGATTTTCTTGGGCATTGCTACTGTGATACACTGTGCACTCTGATTATGAAATCACTCACTACTGATCTATCACCTCTCGCCGTAATTCACCTGTCGGCAAGGGCCGTGGACGGTCGGTCACTATCCGTGCGTTTTTTTAAATCGCTTCAGTAAAGCGCTTCATGCCTCTGCTGCAGCAAAATGAGGGTAGAAAAAGAACGCAATTAGGTCACCTGACTGCAAAATGTTGGACAATTAATATTGGCTTCTATTACTGCAGTAATAAATTTAACCTTAAAAGAACCGAACATGTTAAATAGTTTGGACTTCCATGACAATGGCATGGAATTTTTATTACTAGACGATTTTAACAAAAATAAACGTTGCAAAAGACCAAAACACGCATTCCCCCATGATGGATCGTGCAGCAAACTCGAAGTTTTTATTTGTTGCACGGTTGCTATAGCGATACTGCAGCGACGGTGAAGCAAATGTAATAAAAGAACAGTCTTGCTGCAGCGCTTTACATCTTGCTTAAAAAAAAAACGCACGGTATCACTCTCACAGGTCCCTTCATAACAGCCTTTAAAGAGGAAGTGAAGGCGCTGTAAATCCGTGACATCACCACGGGAACACACTCCACTATCATCCCCTTGGCTTGCGCTGCCGTTATTAGTAATTACTGGAATTTAGAAAACGTGGAATGTGTTTGTGATTTTTGTATAGAGTTTGATAGTGTTCTGTTTATAATAGGCCTATATTGTTACCATTATAGCATGAAAAATGCCAAATTGTGCGGTGAGCGAGTGTTAGAGTTATAGCAGGAAAACTAAAGGCCGAGTGTTATTTATCATAGGGTTCCCTCTGATCCAATAGATTTGGGAAATTGAGTGTTACCGAAAGGATAAATTTAATCTAGAAACTGCGCGTAGTTGTTCCGAACATTTCACATCTGATTCTTATGAGCGTGATTTGAATGCCGAGGTTTTGAACATACCAGCAAAGAAAAAAATGAAATTAAACGCCCAACCGTCGCTGAATTTACGAGTGTGCTATGTGAAAAACAGTGAGATAAACAGTGCTAGAAGTAAACGTGTAGAAGAGAGAACTTGCACAAAAAGGTTTTGTCTGAGGTACATGCATGTGAACAATTAGATGCAAAAACAACAGTGCATCAGGAAGATCCATTGGGTGTGTTATATTTCGTCTATTCATTAGAAAATGAGGAGCTGGCTCTCAAAAAAAAAAAATGAAGAACTAAGTAAAGGAAATGAAAAACTTAAATTAGACTTTGAAAAGTTAGAGTCAAAATTAGAAACATAGTATAAAAAGCAAGCATATTTTAGGGTCAACCGAAGTTCACAACGGCAAAGAAAGTCACTCAGTAAATGGAAAAGTAAAACATTTATTAACTATAGTGTTCACTCCAGGGCAAATAAAAATGCTTATTAGCTGTAAAAGGAAGCAAAGATGGGAAGAACAAGACATAATCCTTGCATTAACTATACAGTAATTTGTTATCACAGATGGGAATTCCTCTACCAAGCGTTGCTACTCTGCAGGAGACAAAAATTGCCCTTGTCTCCTCATATTCTTACACCGGTACGAAAATTTTGAAAGAACAGGGGCTGTCTCTGAGTGAAATGGATGTTATGAATGTTACTATTTGATGGGATGAATGTCAATGGTGTCATTTGTTACGGTCGTGAGGATGATGCAATATTGGTCCCTCACAGAAATGCTCAAATCATAATGATCCGAGGATTGACAGGTGAGTGGAAGCAGCCCATCTATTATGATCTCGACAAAACAATGAACAGAGAGCCACTGTTCGAAATAATACAACAGAAATTGAAATGGCAGGTTTCAGAGTAGTTGCAATTGTTTCTGATCTGGTTGGCGCCAATGGAAGACTGTGGAATGAGTTACAAATAAATGTAAATCAAACCTCCTTTTCAAATCCTGCTTCAGGCGAAAATATTTGTTTGTTTGTTTTTTTTTTTTTTTGCAGATTTGTCCCACTTTATTAAGTTATTAAGGAACCATTCCATTAACAGTGGGTTTCAATTGAATGACAAATGGCAATGTTGTAGAGATAAATGTAATTGAAGGGATTATTTAATCCAATACTTCAAAGTTGCAACTATTCCCGAACTTACATTGGGCTCCATCACATTATTGTGCAAGAGAGTGTTAGCCAAAGAGTTGAAGCAGCCATGGAACGTTGTCACATCATACTGCTGCTTTGATTAAATATTTAGTACCCGAAAGTGTACAAGTTCATGAATTTTTCCAACTCATAAATGACTTCACAGATGTAATGAACTCGGGAATTCCGAAAGATCCTACACACAATAAACTGAAATGTGCTTTCGGGATTAACCACAAGTAACAAGTAGAGACATGAGCTAGAATGGAGGAAACAATAAAAGAACTGAGAGTCAGAAGCAAAAATACTCTTCTACCTTTTCAGAATGGCTTCCTTATCTCTAGTAAGATACTGAAAGGGTTGTACGTTTATAGCGATTTAAAATAAAAAGGAATTGATTATATAATGACCAGGAAAATCAATCAGGACGCCCTGGTAAACCTATTTTCCCAAATTCGTGGGATGGGACATTTTTATAATAATCCTCTGCCCGTCGAAGTGAAAAATCGCTTGCGCCTATTAATATTACGATGTCGCCTTTCCCATGCTACAAGTGTCTCAGTAGAAGATTCAAGTGGAGTAATAATAACAAAGTAAGTTTTTCAGGATCTCGTGAACATTTCTCATGAAAGCGTGAACGAAATCCCTTAGGAAATAAACCCATTAGAGGTAAATATTGATGATAGAATTGACATTACAGATCTAAAGGAAAGGAAAGAAATAGAAGCGCTCAGATATTTTGCTGTTATATTGCTAGAAAACATAATAACAAAAGTGCTGTTTCGGATGCTAATTCCAGTCAACAAACTCCAGGATGGATAGAGTACGTTTCACATGGTGGGCTGGTTTATCCCTCTTCTTAGTGAATGGCAACAATTTTATTGAAGAGTGTAAAGTTATATTTAGAAAATTTCATAAAATATCAGTCAACAGAAAAAAGAATGTAATAGGCAGTTTATTTAGATTTTTGACGAAAAAGCTTCCATATGAAGATCCTGAATTCTTGAAGTTATTTAGCAGAGCACGTACATTTTTTAGAACTCGTTACCTAAATAGAAGGAAACAGGACGTCACGTCCTTCACAAAAGTAGGTGATTCAGGTTAAATTTTGTGAAATATTCTTAAAATAAATTGTTCTATTTGTAAAATCAGTGCTCAAATTGGGATATTTTCACTCCCCGGTTGTATTGAAATACCTCCTCAACCACTTCACTAAAATAGCTTAATTTACAAAATATTCATTTAACAATCCTGTATAAAATTAAATATTACTTAGTATTACTAAGGGAAATTTAATATGTTTGCATGCATAATGTAAATTCTGTTGTTCACATGTGTAGTTCTTTATTAAATACTACTTTAATATACGCCTAATTAATATTTTGAGGCTCGGAAACAGAAATTGAAGTGTAAAATAAACTAAATATATTGGACAATGCGTATTCGCTAATAACTTTCTTCAACATTGGACTGAAATATTCTACAAAGTTTAGAGATACAAAGCAAGTAGGTACAATGAAGCATTCATAATAGTTTTTATATTCCTATAAGAATTTTGAAAGTAAACCATCATTTAATTAAAAAAAAATGGGTTATTTTAGTGGGAGTTCTACCTCTAAGCTTTTACTCCTCCAGTGTGTCTGTGGCCCTAACAAATACAGTGAAACCTCTCATTTACGGACATCGAAGGGACGTAACAATCTGTCCGCATCTGGAAGGTGGCCTTTATTGGGAGGGAGGTTCCCCAATCTAACAGTAAATGTATAATATGCATTATGTATCCCTTCACGCTTTAAATGAAATGTATTACTGTAGTTTAGTTCTAAATACTGTATACTACAGTAAATTCTTTGCAACTTTGAACTACAGTAGATAAAACTTAAGAAGGAAAATACAGTACTGTGCCATGCAATTTTATTCTAGGTCTACAATTATGCAGCACTGTAATTTACAGTTTTCAACTTAACCTTTACGTTCAGGTGCCATGTCTCTACAAACAGAACAACTGATTGAAGTGAAGAGAATAATCCTACTAACCACATCATGTGTTGAATACAATTTCACGATCGCGGAAACCTTGGACTCATCAGACAGGTTAAATTTTATGACTTTGTTTATCCTTCCGCTTCCAGCTAACAAGGGGTAGCCAGCTAGGCTAGTGGTAGCCTACGAGACCCTTATGTTATATTATGTTTCATGTTAAGGAATTTCAGTACATAGTAGAAAAGATTTCCGGGCTATGAGGCCGTGGTCTGTTGGTTGTGAGACCAAACGTTTCGTTCACTGCTGCGGTGAACATCTTCAGTGGTGTCTATTGCTGGTGCGGCTGGTTCTACTCCGTGTGCCGATTACAGTCTGCGCTCGAAAAAAAAATCGAAAAATCGAAGGAGAATTGGGAGGAAAATTTAAAAGGTACGCAAAACGCGTCCTTGCAAGGGGTTGGGGGCTGTACAAAACTAAATATGTGAGCTCCAAGCCTGTTGGCCACTAGTCTCACTCCGGGTTACGCTGCTCCCCTGAAGGAGCTCTAGAAAATTTTGAAGGGGAAGCCGAAATTGGACGTAACCTCTTAGGTACCACATACGCGAGGGGGGCTGAGATTGATCAATTGATCACGGAACGGGGCGAGGAGGAGTTGGCTGGTGTTTGCCGTTAGGATGGCAAGACGCCGTCATCTGTTGTTCGATGACAAAGCATGTGAAGGCCGTCGGAAGAGTGCCGTGAAATCTAATCTGCAATTTGAGAGGTCCCTGTCCTTTCAATTTGTGACTTATTGAGTGACCTCGTATATTTAATAGACTATTAATATTATCTGAACTAGGGCATACATCATTTGTAAAAAAGGTGGAATATATATGGGGAAGGGCATATAGGTCCGTGGCCCATTTCTTATAGGGCTCATCCCGACATTTGTCTTACGCCTGAGGAAAACCACGGAATACCTTAGGCAGGATGAGTTGTCTCATATAAGAGAGTAGCCAATTTGGCTATTAAGTAGGAGGTGATTGGTGTCCTGAGCCTTGTTGAATCGTCTCAATTTTGAGACAAGCCATTTGGCTATATGATGGCTCAATTACGAAGTGGGGAGAGAGATGTAATTAGTTAATTATTTTAAGTAATAGGGAGATTAATAGGGATATGAGTGCAGGTCCGTGGCCCATTTCTTTTAGGGCTCATCCCGACATTTGTCTTACGCCTTAGGAAAACCACGGAAAAACCTTAGGCAGGATGAGTTGTCTCAATATCAGAGACTAGCCAGTTGGCTCTTAGGTTGAATGACTCTATGAATCGATGGATATATACTAGCCAATTGGCTCTATGATAGTTCCATCGATCAACAGAAGTAGATATTGGTAGGGAGGGATTTTGTTTAGCCCAGTTAAGACAAGGTCATTTTACAGCGGTTGCACTATCCAAGGAGTCTCATGGAGTTGAGTCGTGGCTACCAAAACCTGGGAGTAACGCCAGCCTCCCTGTCCTCCTGTCTCAATAGTATAGCTAATGGACCTGTCTGGTGTCTACGCCGTAACCTAGGATCATACTGGCCAAGGCCAGATATGAGCGGGTTGGGGTTAGCACGAGCTTCCGCATACAGGTTCCTAGCCAGTCGAGCAATGAACTCGTCTATGGTTGGCAAATCCAGTTCATCATGGAACTTTCTTCTCGAGGCGACTCGGGGGAGATGGGTAATGAGTCGAATCACCTGGTTTTGGACAACTTGGAGTTTACGGAGATGGGACACTGCCGCAAACCCCCATGCGGGTGCGGCATAGGTAATGACAGAGCGAATGAGGGCCTTATACATGGTAAGTCCTACCCTCAGGTTGTCAGGAGTTAAGGCCGCCAGAATGGGATAGTGTCTAACTATCAGCCCGTTGGCCTTACGAAGAAGGGATTGGATGTGATCTCGGAAGTTGAGATGAGAGTCCATAATGATCCCTAAATATTTAATTTGGTTCATCCACGGCATTTCTCGTCCGAAAAGTGTGGGTGGTGGTGGTATGTCTTCGAGCCTCGCTCTTAGTGAAAAGAGTATGGCCTGACATTTCTCTACATTGAACTTGATTCTCCAGTCGTGGAACCACGGCTGGAGGTGATCTAAGATGGACTGCAATCTACGGGACGCTAATCTATAGGTTTTGCCCATCGCCAAGAGGGCAGTGTCGTCTGCATAGATATACAGATGACTACTTCTGCCGTGGATATAGCGAAACGGGAGGTCATTAATGAATATGTTGAAAAGTATGGGCCCGATAATGGAACCCTGTGGGACTCCTGCGTGAATTTCACGGGGGGTGGAGAAACTAGTGCCTACACGGGTTTTGAATGTACGGTCTCGGAGGTAGTTAGAAATGAGGCTTATCATTCCATCTGGGACTCCCATGCCCAGTAACTTAACGAGGAGTCCCTCATGCCAAAACTTGTCGAATGCTCGCTCGATGTCCAGGTAAGCTGCAGCTACTACACGCTTCGTGCTCATAGCCCAGGTAATGTCCTCCGTCATGCGGAGTGCCTGGAGTGTAGTGGAACGACCAGGGTGAAAACCGAATTGCTCATTCCTGATTTGGGGCAATACTACTTCAGTGAGGCGTCTATGTATGACCCGCTCCGCCAGTTTGCTGAGACAACTGAGGAGACTAATAGGCCTATAGTTGCTTGGCTTCGTCTTATCCTTTCCGGGCTTTGGAAAGAGAACTACGTGAGCTTCTTTCCAGGGAATGGGATAGTGACCGGAAGCCAAGATGTTATTAATTATCTCTGCTATGCGCTTCATAGCTGACCTTGGGAGATGCTGCAATATAATTCCTTGGATACCGTCGGCTCCTGCGGCCTTATGTGGGCCGAGGCGACGAATGAAATTGGCGACCTCGTGGGTGGTCGTAGGTCGTATCCCATTTTCCGGCTCCCTGCTAAGGAGGTCTCGAACCGATTCCTCAACAGCTCTGATATGGGGCAAGTTTAAATTTTGTTCCACGGGTTGAAAAGTGGTCTCTAGAACGTCTGCCAGTGCGGTAGCCTTCTCCTCAGGAGTAAAGGCCGTGACATCTGGACCGACTACTAATGGGTGAATAGATTGAGACGGATTGGACAGAGCTCGAGATACACGCCAGACATCTGACATGTTTCTGCTGTCCATCGTCTCAACCTTGGATTTCCAAGCATCCACGACCGTTTCGTGGACCGCCTCACTGATCCGCCTGCGCAAGCGGTTCATTTCTATTCTATGTTGATCTAACCTAGTACGCTTCCACAATGTTCTTGCCCTATTGCGTGTGATTTTTAGGTGTCTAATATAGGCTGGGAGCTGCATCCGTCCCGGTTGTGAAGACCGTTTCGGTATTGCAGCAACCATTGCCTTGTTTATGCACTCCGTCTGGTCGCTAACTGACCTATCTATCCCTGCCGGAGTGACTTCAGGGGGGAGTGGTGGAAGCGTAGCGGCTACCTGGTCTTGGAAGAACACCCAGTCTGCCGCCTTGTAGTTGAATTTCTCAGCGGTTGGGGAGAGTTCGACTGGGTGCATGATCTCCATTATCACCGGTAGGTGGTCGGACGGAAGATCATCCAGGGTTGTTAGTCTCGCTCTAGTTGTGAGACCTTTCACCAGAGCGATGTCTAATATGTCAGGCAGTTGATTTGCAGCATCCGGTACGTGTGTGGTTTCCCTAGGGGCCATCACAACGTATCCGTTTCCTGTAGAATTAAGAAAAAGCCTATCGCCCTGCCGATTGGGGCGTTGACAGTTCCAGCTAGCGTGCTTCGCATTGAGGTCGCCGGCGACTACGAATCTATCGGATAGACTTGTCACTATATCTAAATCGCGGTCATTTAGTATGCCCGAAGGACTGTAGGCAGCCATAAGCAGAAAGGGGAGTCTGCCTATGTAGGTTCTAATAGCCACTGCCTCTAATGCCGCTAGCTGGGGAAGGAGATACTCACAGTGCGCGATCGTGGAATGAACGAACACCGCTACACCTCCGCATCTTCTACCCGCTCTATCTTGTCTATAGACTTTAAACCCCGCGCATATTAAATTTACTTGGGGTGTCAGGAACGTTTCTGTTATAAATGCTACGTCTATATTATTAGCGTCTAGGAAAGCCCTATGTCGGGATGAGCCCTATAAGAAATGGGCCACGGACCTATATGCCTTTTCCCATATATATTCCACCTTTATTATAAATTATGAATGCCCTAGTTCAGATATGTCGCAAATTGAAAGGACAGGGACCTCTCAAATTGCAGATTAGTTTTCACGGCTCTTCTTCCGACGGCCTTCACCAGCTTTGTCATCGAACAACAGATGACGGCGTCTTGCCATCCTAACGGGAAACACCAGCCAAATCCTCCTCGCCCCGTTCCGTGATCAATTGATCAATCTCAGCCCCCCTCGCGTATGTCGTACCTAAGAGGTTACGTCCAATTTCGGCTTCCCCTTCAAAATTTTCTAGAGCTCCTTCAGGGGAGCAGCGTAACCCGGAGTGAGACTAGTGGCCAACAGGCTTGGAGCTCACATATTTAATTTTCTACAGCCCCCAACCCCTTGCAAAGACGCGATTTGCGTACCTTTTAAATTTTCCTCCCAATTCTCCTACGATTTTTCGATTTTTCGAGAGCAGACTGGGGGGGCGATACTTCTTTCTTGGACTTGAAAGGAGCAAGACGTGTCCTGAGGCCTTCTGAGTGGCGCACCGGCGAAAGCAGCTACAGCGGACAACCAACCAGCTGCCTCAATGCTACAGCAGCAATCGAGCGCAGCAGCTAAGCAGCTCTCGGCCAGGGAGGCTCGAGGCGCCGAGCATCGTAATTCTGTCGGCCAGGCGGCGGACACCTACGTAATCGGCACTTCTTAAAGAGGAGCCTATTGTTTCCATTGCTGCACCGGCGCTCAGCGCGAAGAAAGCCGCGTAGCCTACGGTGGGCTGTGGTGCACTAACTACCCTAGGCCAGGCGGATCACGGTCGGGGATTGGGTCCTCTCTCGAGGAGACCCCTAGCCGTCCTCGGCCCCTAGGCAGGCTTCCTGCTAGGGAGAGACTCTGTGCCTTCGTGCCGGAGTGACTGCCCAAAGGCAGGGCCTTCGGGCTAATTTGCTTTCCGCCCTCCACTCTTCTACTATTGCCCGGCCCTTCTGAGGGCTACGCAAATTTTCGTCCGGCCCTTATCAGGGCCAACGAAATTAGCGAACCAAACCGACGGTCCCCGGCGGGCTCCGCAACGCTTGTTGCGATCGGCTAACCGGGCTAGGCTTCGGCGACCGGTCGGGCATAACTGCTGGGCTTCCACCCTTAGTGGGAAAGGGGCCTAGCAGGTTCTTGCACTGCGGACAGAGTGCCGCTTAGGTCTCCCCCCCTGACAGGATCGAATCTCTAATTCGAATGGCTCCAGTTAAGAGAAACAAGGCCACGAGCCAACCTACTGCAGGTGGCGTAAAGCGGTTGCTATTTTGCACTAGCCAGACAGGGCCCACCACCTCCTATTTGCGCGTGTCGCGTCCCGCGCAGATTACTCCTCCGCCCAGGCGTCGGAACCTGCGATCGGCTGGTTCTGTACGGACGCAGCCTGTCCCGGCCCCCGTTGCGGAGATCCTTGAGCTTCGTCCCCCTACCACCATCCCAGTCCCTTCAGGACTCCCGAGAAAGCCCACCCCTCCCAAGGTAGCTCCCAAGGTCACTGAGGTGACACGTATTGACTTGCCCGGTCCTAGCGGACTGAATAGCCGTGGTGTTACGGTCATGGCTGATGAAGTGCCGCCGATTCCATCTGGGTCCGGCGCACTTCAGGTCATTAAGGCCAAAAAGAAGAAGAAGAAGAAGGGCTCAGCTAAGACTGAGCAGGGCGGCATTCCTTCCGCTAGTGAGCTCACCAAAGGAAGAGAGATCGGCTCTCTCTACCTTGGAGCAATTGAAGGCGGCGACTCTTCAAGTCGTGACCGAGGAGGCAGTACCCCCCGCCGAACCTGAGGCCCCACAGGAGACGGCTGCTGACCCTGAGGTAGATGAGGCAGTTCCCCGCCCCCTTCCCCAGCTCTTACTCACGTGTCGGAGAGTGAGGACGAGGAAGATGATGTTGAGACTGCCCTCACTAGGCGACGTGGTGATATCCCACCTGTTATTATTACGCCAGCCTTCACTGGCTCGCTGGGCTGGCTGAACTTAGAGTTCAAGGCCCAATACGAACCGTTGGGCTTATGCTCGTACAGGGCGCGCGGCGGGACGGCCGTGAAAACTGTTTGCGAAAGGGACTACGCAAATCTTTGCAGGTTCCTGACCGAACGGGGAGTAGCGTACAACTTGCTGCGCCCCAAGAACGACAAGCCTCTGCGATTCGTTCTAAGAGGAATAGATATTCACACGGAAGAGGAGGATATCCAGGGCGACCTGGAATTCCAAAGCATAATGGTCCGGCGAGTGACGAGGATGCACTCATCAAGGACAAAGGCCAAACTCCCAATGGACATTGTCGATGTGGAGAATTCCCCCGAAACCCGGGATAGAATGAGAGCCTTGCGTCAGTGCTGCCTGATGAGGGTAACAGTTGAGGACTACGTCCCCAGCAAGCGCCCGCCTCAGTGCAGCAACTGCCAGTGGTACTACCACACGCAGGCTAGCTGCAAAGCGCAGCCTATGTGTCGAGCTTTTGCACGCCCCCATAAGACTAAAGATTGTCGCAAGCCGCACGATGTCCCCGCTACATGCGCACTCTGTACTGGCGCTCACACCGCCAATTACGGAGGTGTCCCGTAGCACTACAGGTTAGAGATGCCACGGAAGGAACGAGCAGGGCTGCCCGACGGAGGAGGGCAGACTCGAGAAACAGCGGACGCTCCAATAGGAGTTTCTCCGGCAGGAGCGGGTGGAGCGAGCTGCGAGGCAGCACCAGCTGTTCCGAGAACAGCAGCCGCAGCCACAGGCTCGCGCCCCTGTGCAGGGGCCCCGTGCGGAGCGACGTACGGAACTCGGGCCGGTCCGCCAACAGCAGCAGCAAACGCAGCAGCAGCAGGCGGACATCCCTTCGCTTTTGGAAGTGCCCGTTGCCGCGCCTCTGTGGTCCACCGTGGCAGCGACAGCCCCCCAAACTGCTGCCAATAATGTAGGACCCCTTTCTCAGCGCCCTAAGCGCAACAGGGGCAGCAGAAAAGCCACCAAGGCTACCACGGTAGAGTCCATCTCCGCCCCTGTCCCACCGGCCCAGCAGGAAGCTATTGCAAGCACCTCGAAAGGCCCGACCGGTCAAGGCGCGACCTTGGACCAAGTTCAGCACTTTGCCGAGGCTTTGCAATTAGCAAACCTTAACCTCCCGCTCGCCCCAATCCTAGAAGGATTAACCAGAGTGATAGTTCTCCTTATGGAGAATCCTATGTCTGCCATCCCGGAGATATTTAAGCTCCTAACCTCCCTCGTTTCTCTCAATGGCCAGACGAAGTGACGGAGTTGCTAGGATGTGTATATGCCTTAGACATGATAGACATGAGTTCAGGGCTTTCCTAGACGCTAATAATATAGACGTAGCATTTATAACAGAAACGTTCCTGACACCCCAAGTAAATTTAAGATGCGCGGGGTTTAAAGTCTATAGACAAGATAGAGCGGGTAGAAGAGGCGGAGGTGTAGCGGTGTTCGTTCGTTCCACGATCGCGCACTGTGAGTATCTCCTTCCCCAGCTAGCGGCATTAGAGGCAGTGGCTATTAGAGCCTACATAGGCAGACACCCCTTTCTGCTTATGGCTGCCTACAGTCCTCCGGGCATACTAAATGAACGCGATTTAGATATAGTGACAAGTCTATCCGATAGATTCGTAGTCGCCGGCGACCTCAATGCGAAGCACGCTAGCTGGAACTGTCAACGCCCCAATCGGCAGGGCGATAGGCTTTTTCTTAATTCTACAGGAAACGGATACGTCGTGATGGCCCCTAGGGAAACCACACACGTACCGGATGCTGCAAAACAACTGCCTGACATATTAGACATCGCTCTGGTGAAAGGTCTCACAACTAGAGCGAGACTAACAGCCCTGGATGTTCTTCCGTCCGACCACCTACCGGTGATAATGGAGATCATGCACCCAGTCGAACTCTCCCCAACCGCTGAGAAATTCAACTACAAGGCGGCAGACTGGGTGTTCTTCCAAGACCAGGTAGCCGCTACGCTTTCACCACTCCCCCCTGAAGTCACTCCGGTAGGGATAGATAGGTCAGTTAGCGACCTGACGGAGTGCATAAACAAGGCAATGGTTGCTGCAATACCGAAACGGTCTTCACAACCGGGACGGATGCAGCTCCCAGCCTATATTAGAGACCTAAAGATCGCACGCAATAGAGCAAGAACATTGAGGAAGCGTACTAGGTTAGATCAACATAGAATAGAAATGAACCGCTTGCGCAGGCGGATCAGTGAGGCGGTCCACGAAACGGTCGTGGATGCTTGGAAATCCAAGGTTGAGACGATGGACAGCAGAAACATGTCAGATGTCTGGCGTGTATCTCGAGCTCTGTCCAATCCGTCTCAATCTATTCACCCATTAGTAGTCGGTCCAGATGTCACGGCCTTTACTCCTGAGGAGAAGGCTACCGCACTGGCAGACGTTCTAGAGACCACTTTTCAACCCGTGGAACAAAATTTAAACTTGCCCCATATCAGAGCTGTTGAGGAATCGGTTCGAGACCTCCTTAGCAGGGAGCCGGAAAATGGGATACGACCTACGAACACCCACGAGGTCGCCCATTTCATTCGTCGCCTCGGCCCTCATAAGGCCGCAGGAGCCGACGGTATCCAAGGAATTATATTGCAGCATCTCCCAAGGTCAGCTATGAAGCGCATAGCAGAGATAATTAATAACATCTTGGCTTCCGGTCACTATCCCATTCCCTGGAAAGAAGCTCACGTAGTTCTCTTTCCAAAGCCCGGAAAGGATAAGACGAATCCAAGCAACTATAGGCCTATTAGTCTCCTCAGTTGTCTCAGCAAACTGGCGGAGCGGGTCATACATAGACGCCTCACTGAAGTAGTATTGACCCAAATCAGGAACGAGCAATTCGGTTTTCACCCTGGTCGTTCCACTACACTCCAGGCACTCCGCATGACGGAGGACATTACCTGGGCTATGAGCACGAAGCGTGTAGTAGCTGCAGCTTACCTGGACATCGAGCGAGCATTCGACAAGTTTTGGCATGAGGGACTCCTCGTTAAGTTACTGGGCATGGGAGTCCCAGATGGAATGATACGCCTCATTTCTAACTACCTCCGAGGCCGTACATTCAAAACCCGTGTAGGCACTAGTTTCTCCACCCCCCGTGAAATTCACGCAGGAGTCCCAAAGGGTTCCATTATGGGGCCCATACTTTTCAATATATTCATTAATGACCTCCCGTTTCGCTATATCCACGGCAGAAGTAGTCATCTGTATATCTATGCAGACGACACTGCCCTCTTGGCGATGGGCAAAACCTATAGATTAGCGTCCCGTAGATTGCAGTCCATCTTAGATGACCTCCAGCCGTAGTTCCACGACTGGAGAATCAAGGTCAATGTAGAGAAATGTCAGGCCATACTCTTTTCACTAAGAGCGAGGCTCGAAGACATACCACCACCACCCACACTTTTCGGACGAGAAATGCCGTGGATGAATCAAATTAAATATTTAGGGATCATTATGGACTCTCATTTCAACTTGCGAGATCACATCCAATCCCTTCTTCGTAAGGCCAACGGACTGATAGTTAGACACTGTCCCATTCTGGCGGCCTTAACTCCTGACAACCTGAGGGTAGGACTTACCATGTATAAGGCCCTCATTCGCTCTGTCCTTACCTATGCCGCACCCGCATTGGGGTGTGCGGCAGTGTCCCATCTCCGTAAACTCCAAGTTGTCCAAAACCAGGTGATTCGACTCATTACCCATCTCCCTCGAGTCGCCTCGAGAAGAAAGTTCCATGATGAACTAGAGTTGCCAACCATAGACGAGTTCATTGCTCGACTGGCTAGGAACCTGTATGCGGAAGCTCGTGCTAACCCCAACCCGCTCATATCTGGCCTTGGACAGTATGATCCTAGGTTACGGCGTAGACACCAGACAGGTCCATTAGCTATACTATTGAGACAGGAGGACAGGGAGGCTGGCGTTACTCCCAGGTTTTGGTAGCCACGACTCAACTCTATGAGACTCCTTGGATAGTGCAACCGCTGTAAAATGACCTTGTCTTAACTGGGCTAAACAAAATCCCTCCCTACCAATATCTACTTCTGTTGATCGATGGAACTATCATAGAGCCAATTGGCTAGTATATATCCATCGATTCATAGAGTCATTCAACCTAAGAGCCAACTGGCTAGTCTCTGATATTGAGACAACTCATCCTGCCTAAGGTTTTTCCGTGGTTTTCCTAAGGCGTAAGACAAATGTCGGGATGAGCCCTAAAAGAAATGGGCCACGGACCTGCACTCATGTCCCCATTAATCTCCCTATTACTTAAAATAATTAACTAATTACATCTCTCTCCCCTCTTCGTAATTGAGCCATCATATAGCCAAATGGCTTGTCTCAAAATTGAGACGATTCAACAAGGCTCAGAACAACAATCACCTCCTACATAATAGCCAAATTGGCTAGTCTCCTATACATGAGACAACTCATCCTGCCTAAGGTATTCCGTGGTTTTCCTCAGGCGTAAGACAAATGTCGGGATGAGCCCTATAAGAAATGGGCCACGGACCTATATGCCCTTCCCCATATATATTCCACCTTTTTTATAAATGATGTATGCCCTAGTTCAGATAATATTAATAGTCTATTAAATATACGAGTTCACTCAATAAGTCACAAATTGAAAGGACAGGGACCTCTCAAATTGCAGATTAGATTTCACGGCGCTTCTTCCGACGGCCTTCACATGCTTTGTCATCGAACAACAGATGACGGCGTCTTGCCATCCTAACGGCAAACACCAGCCAACTCCTCCTCGCCCCGTTCCGTGATCAATTGATCAATCTCAGCCCCCTCGCGTATGTGGTACCTAAGAGGTTACGTCCAATTTCGGCTTCTCCTTCAAAATTTTCTAGAGCTCCTTCAGGGGAGCAGCGTAACCCGGAGTGAGACTAGTGGCCAACAGGCTTGGAGCTCACATATTTAGTTTTGTACAGCCCCCAACCCCTTGCAAGGACGCGTTTTGCGTACCTTTTAAATTTTCCTCCCAATTCTCCTTCGATTTTTCGATTTTTTTTTTCGAGCGCAGACTGTAATCGGCACATGGAGTAGAACCAGGCGCACCAGCAATAGACACCACTGAAGATGTTCACCGCAGCAGTGAACGAAACGTTTGGTCTCACAACCAACAGACCACGGCCTCATAGCCCGGAAAACTTTTCTACAGTTGACGCCGGCCGTGAAAGCCTACACTCCAATATAATTTCTGTACAGTTCTCAAAACTAAATTTTCCATTTTTGTAACACATAAAGTCTTGAAATCCAAGTCCTGTCCGCAGTCAGGAGGTAAAGCAAGCTTTAGGATTGTGAAACAGCTGTCCGCGTCCATGTCTGAGAGTGTCCGTAAACGAGAGTTTAATTTATCATTATTTCTATATTATTTCAGTTGGGACATAAAAATCTTTCCGTACATGAGGAGTGTCCGTATCTTGGGGGTGTCCCTAAGGAAAGGTTTCACTGTATATAAATATAGATGTTTAAATCACTTGGTTATCGCTAGAAAGGGCAAGCTGAGCATTGACAATAAGTATAGTGTCCCCGTGGTGACGCAACAGATTTACAACCCTCTTGACTGTCCCTTTAAACGCTGTTATGAAGGGACCTGTGAGAGCGAAAGCGACCGACAGTCCACGGACCTTGAGTTGTCGGTGTGATTCCTGACGGACATGACGTCATTCAAATTCGTTATCAGCGATCGAAAAAAACAATCTTGCATTATGTGATCAGTAAAGCTGAAACATGTAGGACTGCAGGACAATATCAAGTTAACTGTATTGCGATGTTTGCCGAAGGTAAATAGTATGAAGGGATGGGGGAGTGGTTGCGTACAGGCTGCGACAATAGAACACATTTACGCTGTATAGGGAAGAGACCTCCAGGGTCGTATTATCTATCTTACGTAACGTGTAATATTATAATGGCAGAATCATCAAGTATATGAATAGTAAACAGGTTGATGGAGGAATTAGACACATAACATTTCGCAGTAAGTGGGGTAAATATTCTATGAAATTTATGTAGCACAGAAATTAAAGGTAAAAGACGTAAATTCGTAACACAACATTGTAACACGAAAAACATAAAGCACTAATGACAGTTTCAACTGAGGAAGAAGGACATGAATCGCATTTAAGCTTGAATTAAAAGTGTAGCACACAGAAAGACTTTTTTCACGATTTATGTAAAACGATGGTATGTGTCAACATACTAATAAATAACGTTGAAAATACACATTTTAGAAGCTTTATGCGGAAATACAGTACGTGAAAAGGAAACTCTCTAGTCAATCAGCTTTACAGAAATACTATACACCGAAATGCTATTATAATGTTATAGCCTACCTCGCATACGACTAAGAATAGGAGATAGTAAAATATGTATTTCATTAATGAAAGCACAGACGCCGCTGGACAATTTGTTCCAAACGTCGTTACGAACATTCTTCCACCACACAAATCCAATAAAACTTTTTTTTTATTAACCTCTGAAATTCTTGAGAAAGTGGATCACTTAACTATAATCAAAGTTTTGAAACGCCTATTACCATCTTATGGCCAGACGAAATAAAAAATGATAATGTATAGTTATTTTCATCACGGATGCTAGCCTATAATGTTAAAAGTTGGTAAGGAACTTCAACTGCTTTAGCCGAAAGTTATCCTAGCCCATGGACTACATCAAATAGTCGAAGAAGTTCGCTCCTGCTACAGTGATGTGAACAGTTTCATATCGGATGTCAAATAAATTTGTTTAAGGCACCAGGACGGGCTATTAAATTCAGTGAAATACCTCCTGGAGCCCCTCTACTGCCGCAACCCGTTGTAATTAGATGGTGGACATGGCTGGATGCTGCAGTCTATTTTGCTACACATTATAAAAGGGTTGAAGACGTAATCAAAACGTAGGTAGTGTTTACTGCAATAGACTCGAAAATCCAGTAATGATTACATGACCTGAGCTCCAGTTTATTTGTCATGTGAGTGTACACCTTATTCTCTGTTGTTTACTCTATAGGACAGCGTACAAAGTCTGTACACTGACCTCCCCCGCTTTCTCTACTTGCTATGCTATAGTTTAGGTGCATGTAACTTAACGACAAACGTCCTAGATGTCTCAGCTTTAGTGATCAGGGCCAGGTCGCAAAAATTGATTTCTCTCAGAGGAGATGTGGTCTGTGTCATCAAAGAATCAGAATAATGTTCAAGAAATGCAAAGTAGTTTGCGCAGAACTATACATGTTACGTTTTGGAAATAACTGATTCAATAATTTGTCCCTTGAATTGGAGAAAACAATATCCTTTACCGCAGTCTAGCTCACAAGCGCAAGCGTAACGTTGGACACTTAATTATTCCTTCAGTTCCCATTGTTAAAGTTGCAGTTCTTTAATTTTTACCTAAAATTATTTTCTTATAGACTTAATAAACAGGTACGAAATTTTATTTAAAATTTTGTGAAATTTAGGCGTAAGGAATGTGTCACTCGTAGACGACACGGGACTATAGACATAGACACAGATATGGACCACTATTAACACCACGACAAAATTACGATAAGGATCGCGACATGGACAGCGACAAACAAATCAAGGATAACGGTAAGAACCAAGATAGGGACACCGAAATTTAACAAGATAAGGACAGCGACAAAAACAAGGGGTACCACTATAGACACCATGACATGGACAAGGAGCATAATTGTTAAAATAATTACAACAAATAAAAAAAATTCTATAATAACTATAACGAAAAATAGATTCTCTTGCTATAATTATTAATACACAAATTCTATTATAAAACCAAAACTAATAAAAAATAATAAAAATTATAAAAATATACTAGTAGAGCTTATCTCCCATAGTATTTACATTAATAAAATAAATGGAACGATAAGTAACATTACAATGCCAACAAGCATTATGATATGGACCATGGAGAAAACAACAACGACCGGTCCAATGGCTGCGATAAAGACAAAGTTCACGATAAGGACCACGACATGAAGAGTGATAAGTACCACGATAAGGATCGCGTTAAGGACCCGGAAGGACTATGACAAGAACCATGAAAGAACAGTAAAAGGACCACGAAAAATTTCACGAAAGGATCGCGATAAGGACTGCTTCAAAGAAAACAAGGACCACGCCAAGGACAAAGCAAAGACAAGGACCACGATAAGGATGGCGACATGGGCATCGAAAAGGACTTTTATAGGGATCACTATAAAGATCACGACAGTTGTCACAAGGAGTAGTGTGATAGAGATGACGAGGACGATTGGGATGAGAGAGATGTGAATGAAAAGGATCACAACAAGGACAAAGACAAGGACAACGATAAGGACAAAAATAAAGATCATGATGAGGATTATGACATGGGCCACGATGAGCACCACGAGATTAATCATGAAAGGGACCACGACATTGGGCCACGATAAGGATCACAAGGAACAGGATTGCGATAAGAACTATGCCATTGACAAGGACCACTGTACAACCAAGACAATAACAAAGACAGGGACCACAATAAAGATCCCAACATCGACCACAACAAGCACCACGAGAATAACCACAATAGGGGCCACGATAAGGACCACAACATGAACCATGATATGGACCAAGACCACAATAAGGACAATGACAAAGACAACAAATATCTAGTAAGGACTATTACAAAAACAGCAATGAAGACGATAGGACTAAGGTGGGTGCTCCTGTTATGGTCATGTTCCTGATATGGCCACCCCCTATTGTGAGTTAGTTAACCAAAAAATCCGCTAAATTGCAGCAGGATCCAGTGAAAGGGCATCCTGGTATGTTACTTGACCGTTTTCCATCCAGTTAGGTTGAGCAATATGGCGTCAGTTGCCTGTTTTGCGGTTTTCATGCGACCTCTTCTTATTTTTCTCTGGTAAGTCTCCTTCGTTTTATGCATATTTTTCAAATACTTGTGTCATGAAAACCATAGTATTCCATTCAGTTTTTAATGTTCTGTTGATTGGTGTTGTCGTTGATGGCGTATCTTTTATTAGTTGTTCATAATCAAACGATTTTCATGAAAGCTTACCTGCTCTTGATATGGCCATATCAAATGCACCATGACCATATCAAGTTCATTTCACTTTTATTTTTTTCACCTGACAAATTTACATGCCTTATAGCTGGGATTACGAAAAAATTTGTATTTTAAGAAAAACAACTTAATTTTTTATGAAAAATCTGTTTTGACTACACTTTTGAATTATAAAAAAAGATTATTGAGTGTCATGTTTATTCATTTTATACCAAAATTATTTAATTTTAGCACAACTGCGCTATCAAACTGAAAACAATCACGATTTGTAGAACATGGAACAAGGGTGGCCATATCATGTGCACATGTTCCTGATATGGCCACTAGGTAGACTTTTGGCATTTGGGACTTTTTGGACAATTAAAGCTATTTTTATGGGGAAAGGAAATTGTTTTAAGAAAGTATATTAGACTGAGAACGAGTAAGAAAAAAGTGGTTTACATTTTTTCAAAATGGCGGCTAGAAAAAATTCTCAAACCTTAGCATGGCCATATCAGGGACACCTACCTTATTACAAAGCCAACAAGAACCACGATAAATACAATAAAGATCACGATAATAGACATGTCAAAGACAACAAAGGGAACGACAAAAACAGTAAAGATCACGGTAAGAACCATGATAAGAAAAACAAGGACCAATATACGAAACGCGACATAGACAAAGGCAAGGACCATGACAATAATTATGAAATGGACCAAGATGAGGACAAAGTTCACGATAGGGTCCAAGACCACGATAAGGACCATAACAAAGACAATAAATATCACGATAAGTATCATGATAAGGAGAACAAGAACGATAAGTGTCATTGTAGTAACAAGGATCATGATAAGGGCCACAACAAAAACAACAAGGACTACAATATGAAACATGACAAAGACAACGATGATCACGATAAGGTCCGTGACAAAGACAATAAGGATCATTATAAGATCTATGCAAACGATCACGATAAGGACCATGACATGGATCATGATAAGGGTCAAGTACCAAGACACGGATCATGACAAAGACCATGACAAGGACCATGATTCACGTCGTGATACTTAGACCTATCTTGGTTCTTGTCGTTGTCCTTGTTGTAGTCCTTATCGTGGTCTTTGTTTTCTTTGTCAGGGCCTTTAAGCTGATCCTTGTTGTCTTTGTCGTGGTCCTTGTCTTTGTCATGGTCCTTATCGCGACGATTGTTATCTTTATTGTTGTCCTTATCATGGTCCGTATTTTCTTTGTCTGAGTCGTTATCGTGATCTTATTCATTATCGTGTTTCATTTCGTGAATCTTAATCTGATCTTTATTGTGGTGCTTGTCGCAGCTCATGTTGTGATCCTTGTCGTCGTCCTTGTCTTTGTCCTTGTTTTTATCATGTTCCTACAAATTTACATTTTAAATCATAATGTTTTTCCCTTTTGGCAAGTTTCACATGGTAGCTAATGTCCTCAAAGCGTGGTCTTAAGTTGCTGTACGGCAGCCTGACCGATCACACATTTACTCTGGATATTTTCTACCGAGCGGCATGTAACTATTTTTGAGGTGAGCTATACTATAGTAGAGGAGGCCAGAACTGTCCTTTGACCTTACAGTACCATGCGCCGTGGTTATATAACCAATGGGTATAGAGGGGGAAGATAGATGAACTTTCGTGTCAGTAGATTCATGAAACAAATGTTTTCTGATAGATCATTCTTTTCCCTGTCTCACAGTTCATATGCCATATCTCGCCTCCTCATCTAGGGCCTTTATAGTACAAAAATTTGTGCAATTGTAATCTTACAAAATTGTCACTTATTCCACATCTTGAAGCTTCAATACTAATGTGAGATCTGTAGAATACAGTAAATGAAATGAAATGAAAAACTTCTCACGGAGGTGAAGTCAGCACTCTCACTCGCATGTTTTCCCTCTGGGAACGTCTTTCTAAATGGCCCGGGCTATAATATTCTTTGTCAGTATTATGAATGGGAACTTGCCTGCGGTGAGACTAAAAGCTGGATAAATGTCTGTTTCTCCATCTTATCTTGGTGGCTGATACGGTTAATATTTAAATGTAATAATTTAAAATCAAATTCTTAATGCTTGCTGAAGCATTTTACATTTTTCAATTTCATTGTAATTGTTACTTTTCAATATATATGTCTTTACAATGTATATATGTATAGTATATAAGTTGTGTAATTACATTCATTAGAGCAGGGATGTCAAGATCAGAGCACATGAAAGACTCTACGTGCTACCAAGCGCGCACGGGTTTCAATGAATCTATTCTGCAGGCAGTAGCGGTGAAAAAGAAGGGGTGAGCAAAGTACAAAGACGGAAGTTTCAAGTAGGATGGGAGGACGCATATTTTTGCTGCCAATATGATGAGAATATTAAATGTATGATTTGTTCACAAGTATTACGAGAAAAACGGTTGTATAACATAAAACGGCATTCATTACACAACATGTCACCCATTAAAGATTAAGGGTGATATGCATAGACATTTCGCTAGCCCGTGCTACAAGCGTGCTAAACTAGCCTCGTCTATCGACTGATTATTTGTATAGGTTTCATATCACATCTTATAGCTAACACTGGTTTATGAATACGAAAAACGTTGGTTTGCTGATCATCCACCGGAAGTCCGCGCTAAGAATGTCTATGAATATGGCCCTTAAAGGTTAAGTGTTATTATTATTACTATTATTATTATTTTATTATTATTGTTATTGTTATTGTTATTATCTCTGTACGTCGATCCTTTTCCAGCATATGTAAGAATAATGCGGTTAGATCTTCAATTTAAACTCACAGATTTACAATGTGATGTTAAATAAAAGCTAGATGTAAGGACTTGATAAATGTTGAACTTTTCAAATCTTTGCCAAAAAATAAATAGCCGAAGCGTCGTTCTTTCACTTGCTCTGTTGATGCCATGTTCGCTACAGCTTACGTTTGTGAAAAATTAATTTCAACAATGAAAACAGTAAAAACCAAATTTAGATCACGACTGACAGACAAATACCTTCGTGATCAACTACGACTGGCAGTAAGTGACATAATTCCTGATTTTCAAACTCGCAGAGACATTCTGAAGACAGTTAATTTTAGGTTGTGATAATGTGTCCTATGTTTTCTTATTAATTTCTTTCTTCGTTACACGTACTAAACATTAGTTTGTATCCTTGTACTGTATAAAATTATATTTAAATGCTTGATGTAAGGGAAATGAAAATCCGTTAATAAGTCAGACAGCTGCTTCACTTCCCCTTCGGGTGTCCGCCTCCCTCCATAGGTGCTATGCACGTTGCAGGTTACACAGTGGCTCGGCTTACGATCACATTTTCGCCACGGCTGCTCTAAAGCCTTCGTTTGTATTAATCATAAAATTGTACTACAGAAATTAGAGATATTAATTTGGGGTCATTACTATTTCTACTTAAAATATATATAGAGTCCCCTTTGTTTTACATGAGATTTTTATGTCTTGTGTAATCCAATTGTTTTTAGATGTTTGAGAATTTTTGTGCTTTACAGGAAAACTGAATTCAAAGATATTTAAGATCGTATTATGAAACTCATTGAATTTACTCTTCATATCTTCATTATCATGTACCAATTTCCAGGTTTCATTTTATAATTTAGCTTCATGGTCCTTTAAAGCTTCTTCATTTATGACTTAACCAAATTTTAGTCTGGTGTTTAGATTCAGCAGTGGTATTGCTTATTATTTTAGGGTTGTCAGAAATTGCACCGTCATTGCCACTCTTTCTTGAACTGAATGTGGTATCCTTCTTTGCAACCTTAGGCCCTACCAATATTCAAAGTCTGTAGGTGACATTCTGGTACAAGTTTTATAGTGTCCACCAACTGTTTTGAACTTCAAGTCAGCCAGCAAATTTGAACCACCACATTCATTTCTAATTGTATGTAACTGTGTTTGCCACCATTGCCTCTGTTTCCGTTCCTTTTTGCAAGCAAAATGCAAATAAATATGGGCTGCTGCAGGTACGTCCATGATTGAAAGTAGGAGTACCTGAACTGGAGAAACGCTGGTAGGTTACGTGTTGCGAACTCTGGCGAGGGTTGGAAAAGTTTATCGCGCAACCACCGTGCGTAACCTTGCCCCGAGTAACCTTGACGCGCGACGAGGTTGCTATACGGTTTTCGGTGCGCATATCTGTACGAGCCTTTATATGAGCATCATCACACTTCTAGAAATAAATTTAAATTCCTGACTTCTCGCGTAATTCAGAAGTGTTTTTTTTCTGATTTTTACCGACCCCAGCCTTCTTATTTGCGGCGAAATGATGTTTCCTGCAACAGAATAATTTCTAATGGGACCTGAATTGGCTAACATTCCAAGTCCATTGAAGTAAATTTTCAGGACCGCAAGGAAACAGTAAAGGCTTGGATTATGAGTATTGAAATAAATATTTGTATGATCCAAAAACAATACAGTTGGACTTGGGATAGGGGAAGTCGGAGGAATGTGGGCACCTCAGTAATATTTCGGGTGCAATATCTCTCGGTTTTTTTCTAATAATTAATTTTACGGCTGGGATATGTTTCTGAACAAGTTAGCTATATTATATAAGAATCCTGACTGCTTACTCCTAAACGTATGCAAGTAAAACTGGAAAATGCAAGTTAATGTGTTTTGCCCATATTCCCCCGAGTGTGGGGGTAAAATGGGCATCAATGATGTGAATTACAGTCAACTGAAAGAAGTGAAAAACACTTAAAAGACTTGAAAATATAACTCTATTAACTATAATATAAGTTATATTGTATATTCAATTTGTGATGGTTATTGCGTAACGCCTTTGGCAGATGACGTGACTCTTTGGCGATGAATGACTTTTGGAAATTCTAAGACATTTGAATCAGTGGAAGGAATTGTATGATTTGTAGGTTAGTCACCTGATGCTGCAGTGCCAATGTAAGCATAATCAGGAATGACATTCATGTGCAGTGGAAAAGGGCCTGAAGCTCGGAAGGCATTTACAGCCAGACAAACATTGACACATCTGTTCCATGCTTCTTTGACAATGGAAGCAAACTCGACCTTCGTAAAAGATCTCCTATGTTGCCTGAAGAAATCTGAAGCACCAATGTTGTAAACTTTCTTCAGAGGACCGAACAGACCCTTATCTGCTGATTGAAGCCGGCTGTGGTGTGTGGAGGAAGACAAAATATGCTTACTGATGTTGAAATAAACAACGAAGTTCTTGATTATTGACAAAAATATACAAGGTGTGATCATTAAATTCCGAGATTGTGTCTGCTGTGGGCCAAGGGTTCACGTGATTGGCACGCGTGCGCAGCAGTGACACTAGACGATCTTAGAGAGACACGAAGCCAAGTTTCGAAGCGCTATCTTCATTGAGACCTGTGTTACACAAGGTTTTGTCAACACGTACATCCGCGCATTTGCGAAATCACGATGTACTCTAAACTGGAGCGGAGAGCCAACGTCAAATTCTTTGCGAAATCGGCAACCGTAACTCATGGAATGTTGAAGCAAGCCTACGGGAATATAACAGTGAGTCAGGCGAGGTGTTTTGATTGGCATTCGCATTTCAGAAATGGCAGAACATCGCTGAAGGACGACGAGAGGCCAGATCGACCACACATGTGCAACATTGTCGAAAATGTCGAAAAAATTCGACAAATTGTGCATAATGATTCTCACGTCCATTTTAAATATGAACGACCACAACTCTGGACAAAGAACAAATGGATGCTCCACGACGACACTGCGCCAGCTCACAGAGGTCTCGCAACACTCCAGTTTTTCACCCATAATAAGATGGTCGTCGTTCCTCACCACCGTATTCACCAGATTTGGCCACCTACGATTTTTTTTGTTTCCGAAGATGAAATTCAAGCTAAAGGGTCACCGTTTTGTCACTGTGGAGGAGATCCAATGGGAATCGCAGAAGGTGCTTGACAGACTTCAAGAACGTGACTTCGAGGAGGCATTCCAAAAATGGTAGACGCGTTGTGATCATGTATAGCTGCCCAAGTGGACTACCTTGAAGGGGATGGCAACCAAATTTAAATTAAGTAATTTTATTTCCACTTATGGGACAGGTCTCGGAATTTAATGATCACACCTCGTATCTCTGTTAATGTAGGTAGACTGCTTGTTGAAGTACACCTTACTGACAGCAGGCAGCTGTTCTTTCAGTCACTATTGTCCTCACTCCTTTTATAATGATACTTGGAGGAAAGTAATTCCCTGCTGCATTGAATCAGGCCCCAAGGATAATGGTTTTTGCGTTTTCTTTAGGGTAAATTCAATGCACCACTTTATGTTCCTTGGGTTCAATGACATCTTTCGCACTTGTAATCATTTGTAGGCCATTTTCATCAAAATTGAAGAGTCATTTTTATGAAGTGTAATGCTTGCCCATATTCCCCCGAACATTAGCGCCCATATTACCCCGACATGTAGGGTTTCCTTTCAATAGTTGGCACTACCATAAACTATTCACAAAACAACGTCTGACGCAATAGAAGGGCAGTTCAAGATGTGTACTCTGTATGTATACTATTAGATTTAAACAATTTTCTAAAGTTCATGTATAATCTATTGCATATAACATATCTAAAATAAGTATTGTGAAATTTTATTATACTTGAAAGTCAATACTCACGTTTCAGATGGCTATTTTAACAATAAAACTAGACAATACTGCACAGCGTGCTTCCCACAGCAACCATTACGATAGTCTCACTTTATACTAACCGTTATTAGCAAAGAAACATAATTCGTTTCAAGAGTTTAGATATGAAAACGTAATATTGCCCATATTCCGCACGTGCCCGTATTCCCCCGAATTCCCCCCCCTTTTTTTTTACAGAATAATAGCCTATGTAACAGACAACTTGTTAAGTACAAAGTCGAATTCGGTAAATTTTGGACTTGGGATATTTGTCAATTCAAGTATTCAATTGTAACTGTGTTGGTATACTTTCTGGGTTTGATGAGTAAGGATCACAAAACAAATCCAACTTGGGCTGGAGTAGGTCAATATCTTAAATAGTCTATGAAACTCTTCCCAGAGATTTTTTAAAACATTGCAGTATTTTATACTGTTGAACAGGAGTTCAATGACTGAAGGCGTTGAAATTATAAAAACTGTGCTGTGAGATCTGTGACATCCACAATGAAATTTTCATCTGAAAGCTTTTAACAATATCGGTCGACACAAATTAATTAGTTCTTTCCTTGCCTTCTGCAATTCAAAACATTGAGATGCTGGAATATATCCTTGAGAATGTTAAGTTCCTTGATCCATGTAAGTCAACTAGTTCTATTATGAATTCTGATAAATATTCACGCAATTCAAAATACCTGGATAGAATTCTTTCTTGATTTAATCAAAGGATATCGTAATGGTAACAAACATCGTCAAACTGAGAATTTATGTACGAAAATGTGGACAATTTATAGACACAACTCGTAACTGATATGTAACGAGTCTACGCCATTAGCAGCACACACTCTTGTTTGTACTTTATTCTGTAAACATAAATACAATGCTGTGAGGAAGAATCTCTACAATATATCTTCACATACATTTATAACTATTTAATATCAATAAAAACAAAGTAATTTGAATATTATATCAATCTGTAGATGAACTAATAACTTCAGGCGTTCGACATTGCTTGCCTTTGTAACTAAATAATTTCCACAAACCAACAAAGTGCATCACCTCATCTTTCACTTACATAAGAGTCTAGTCAGCCTGAAACTTATTGAACGACTTCTTAGTCAATGTGTAATATACAAACCTTGTCCCCACCAGTGACTTGTACCTGCGTGCCGCACATGATCTGATCATCGCATACGGACTGTGAGCACGTTTGCTTTTTCTTTGACATCACTGCACTAGGGTAACGTTTCTAATATTACAATTTGTAATTTTGTATTGTCTGTGATCATTAACACTTAAACTTGGGACTCTGTAAAACTCTACTTCAACGTTATTCCGACAAAAATAATCCTTGGCATAGACTTAGAATCGAACTCGCTCTCTTTTGCACAATACGCGGAAGACAGCGTCTGACCTATTTAGACGACACAGAAGTTTCCATTTCTGCGCGGAGTGTCGATCTAGTCATGAACATTCGAATGTCGATTTAACTAATCTATCTATCTATCTATCTATCTATCTATCTATCTATCTATCTATCTATCTATCTATCTATCTATCTATCTATCTATCTATCTATCTATCTATCTATCTATCTATCTATCTATCTGTCTATCTGTCTGTCTGTCTGTCTGTCTGTCTGTCTGTCTGTCTGTCTGTCTGTCTGTCTGTCTGTCTGTCTGTCTGTCTGTCTGTCTGTCTGTCTGTCTATCTATCTATCTATCTATCTATCTATCTATCTATCTATCTATCTATCTATCTATCTATCTATCTATCTATCTATCTGTTGTCTGTCTGTCTGTCTGTCTACCTTGTGTATCAGTGTTCTGGTCTCCGATCATGCGCAGTATCTTACATCTGAGACTTAAGAATATTCCATCGTTTCATTCTTTTCTTGGGAATCTGTACATTCGCTGTGTGATAGCAACTACGTAGTTCATGGGTGCATCGGCAGTGTGTAGGCACATGTTTAATGTTCGCACTGTTCTTTTCCTCTCTTTAATGTACGCAATCGTACAACTGAGTCAAGTAGATACAATGCAAGATTTTTTTAACATATGTACAATTGCACTGTATGAACATGCAGACTTTAATTCTATTTGATATTGCAAATTACAAACCGCACTTATTTCAGGTACAACTTGTATTAGATAAAGTCCATGTTGTATTGAGTCTGTTAGTGTGTGTAGATCTGCATTGTATTGCTTAATAGCGCTACTTCCTGTTCCTGCCACGCAACCGGAATTTGAAACGCTATGGTAGGTATGCTCATTCTCTGACTCCCGATTACGTTCTGTAATCACAACCTTCGAATAAAGAGCGTGCTGTTCCTAGTTCGAAGCTCGACGGATGACTGCGGAAGGCAATTCAAGTATTTCGTAACGTACGAACAGTGCGGGACAATGACACAATCAAAATCTTCTGTAAGCAAACGATCATTCCGTACAGTTTGAGAGAAAGAATATTAATTGTTTTGGGTTCGGTAAAGTGTTTACTATATTGTAAGTGACTGTCAGGAATACTACTGAGCAACATAAAATAACGTCATACGCTCTGCCATCCAGAAAATGCCGAAGTGTCAGGGAAGCTGTTTTCTGTAATATGTATTCATATACCAACGTTGTTATTATTATTATTATTATTATTATTATTATTATTATTATTATTATTATTATTGGTATTGTTATTAGCCTACTATTGTTAGGTCTATTACAATTTATTATTATTATTATTATTTTATTATTGTAATTATTATTATTGTGGTGATTTTATTCCAACAGAAATATATGTTATGATAAAATAATTTAAAATAATAACTAGGGAACGGAATTTGGAGTAGTAAAAGCTAGTATTGGCAGCTACACAGCCATTTGTTTACAAACCTTTATACCAAGTCCTCCCCTCCATGACATACTCGCGGATCTCTGCACGTCAACATCTGTGAAAGGGACAGTTGTCGCATAAGAGCGTCAACATGCAGGTTTGCAGTTCAGAGTAGTGAAGTGCAGGTAAAATGGCGAAAGTGAAACCAACTAACAATACAAAATTGAAAGACTATATTTGTAAAAGCTCCAGATCGAGTATCAAAATTCAGGAAACAATTCCCGATGACGCGGCTGCGATTCAAATACGCCAGGAACTGCTAAATGATAGAACAATCTAAAAAGAAGTCATGGATATTAAGTCAATTTTTTATATTTACCCGATGCCATTATTTGGTTAGAAAAGTCAGGAGTAGAACTAGTTGAGCAAGTAAATATTATGAGGACTATTGTAAATAAACTGAGTGCAGTAGAAGGTGAAGTAAGAAAACGTGTTGGTGAAAAAATGAACATAGTTTGATTAAAAATGATAGGTATAGTATTCTTAGTCGGATTTCAGATGTACTAACAAAGACGTCCCAATGACGTCATTCAACATGTGAATTTAATTGACGTATCTTGTTTGAAGTACTCTCCAATTGTCTCTGCAGATGTAGAGCGGCGATTTTCCACGTTAAAAAATTTCCTTCCTTGCAACAGAGCAAAGTTGTATTTTGAAAACTTGGAAATGATATTTACAATTTATTATAACAAGGCACAGCAGGAATAATTTTTTCATTAAGTAAACATAGCATTAATTGAAAATGCCATCCCGTTTGCTTCTACATTTTGTTCAACATTTAATGATACTGTATTAGGCTATATTATAAATATTGTAGTATATTGTATATATTGTAAATACTGTAGTATACGTTGTATACATATCATATTTCATAATATTGTATATAAAGGTTTTAATTTAACACTCTCCTGACAGAAAAACATACATATTCAGAGGCGAGTTCCATACAAAAGACAACCGTCTATCAGGCATCAATATTTCCACTGACGCGAGGATGTAGAGATTGATACGAGGGCTATTCATAAAGTAGCTTCCGTTTATTTTTTTACAAATTTGTGAATGAAGTTACAGAATTGGATTACAATACGTTTGAAAGTATACACTCTAGTTTATTTTTCCAAATAGTTTCCAGTCACATTGAGAAACTTGTCGTAGCGTTTGACGAGCTTTGAAATTCCGCAATCGTAGAATTCGCCCGCCTACGACTGAAGCCAACTTATGACGCTGGTTTTCAACTCTTCGTCATCGTCAAAGCGCTTCGAGCCAAGCCACGTCTTCATGTGCATGAAGGGATGGTAATCGCTAGGAGCCAAATCTGGGCTATAGGGACGGTGATCCAATACTTCCCAGTTGAACTCTTGCAGTTTGGTTGCAATACGACGCGCTGTATGCGGCCGGGCGTTGTCATGCAGGAAAATCACCCCAGAGCTCACCATGCCACGACGTTTTGTTTTGAATGGCCCTTTTCAAGTTTGTTAGTGTGTTACAGTAACGCCCAGAGTTAATTGTGGCATTCCTCTCCAAGAACTCCACTAGCAAAATTCCTTTTCTCTCCCAGAAGACAGTTGCCATGAGTTTCCACGTGGAAAGTATTTGACGACACTTCGTGGGTTTTTGGGGGGTTGAGTATGGCCCCACTCCATTGATTGAAGCTTTGTTTCTGCATTCACATACCGCAACCAAGTCTCATCTCCTGTCACAATCTGATCGAGAAAAGCATCACCTTCTCTTTCGTAACGCTCAAGAAAGGACAGTGCTGCTCCCATCCGCTGAGCCTTTTGTTCCTCAGAAAGGAGTTTAAGCACCTATCTGGCAGAAAGTTTCCGGTAGCCCAAATCTTCGGTAATCACTTTGTACAGCAGAGTACGACTAATCTGTGGAAAATTGTCACTGAGCTTCGACATGGTGAACCTGTGGTTTCCTGTAAACCTTTCGTCAACCAAAGGAATCAGATCTGCAGTCACGATACTCGGTCGACCACTTCTCTCTCCATCATGGACATTAGTTCGCCCATTTTTGTAAATATGGCACCATTGTCTTACACAACCTTCACTCATTACGTCTGGCCCATAAACTTCACAATGTTGGCGATGGATTTCACTAGATTTACATTTTTTGGCCACAAGATATCTTATTACAGAACGTACCTCACACCTGGCGGGACTTGCGATTGCAGCACACATTTTGACAGCACGTGGCTCAGAGAGGAACAAAGACACGACCTTGACTCTACAGCTGCTCGACGCGTACTGCTTCAAGATACACTACACCGCAAGAACGGCGCTACTGTCTCTGTTGTTATGCACGCTATATGAAAACGGAAGTTACTTTATGAATAGCCCCCGTATTTAATTATGTAGGCTACATTTGTAATGTTGTTTATTGGTGTCTTGTGCGTTGCCAAGAAAAACACATATAGTTCAAAATGAAATGCAGATTATGTATGTAGACCACTATATGTCATTAAACTATAACATTTGTTTATTCTAAAGTACGTTTACAGCACGTTGCGTGTAAGTTTGTATGAAGTGGACTGTACTCGTCCATGCAGCTCGCTTGACAGTCACTGAGCTACGAATATCTATACTACGTTTCACCATTCGTTATAATACTCCAAATCCCTTTCCCTGTTACTAATTTAATGAAAGGCCAAACATTGAAGAGAGCCGAAGAATTTAGAGCCTATGTTTAGGAGCAAGTTATGTAGTGTGTTGGGAATTAGCTAAGGCACTAAAACCCTTCACGGATGGTGAACTTGTAAAGAGATGTATTGTGTCTGAACAAAATATAGTGAATTATATCTCTGTACTGGAACAACTCAAATTTGAATTCACAGAACATAGATTTAGTGATTTTAGACGTATGGAAAGTGATATTAATCTTTTTGTTAATTATTTCATAATAAATTTAGTACAATCCATGAGAGTGCAGTTCCAGGGCGAGTTAATTGATTTACAAAGTAACGAAGAATTCAGAACTAAATGCAGAGAATATAACTTGACAAGCATAAAAGTATTAAAAATTAACAAAACGAAATATCCCAAGATGAGCTTATTCGCTGCCACTATGTTAGCTACCTTTGCCTCGACATAATATGTGTGCGAAGAATTATTTTAGGGAATGAAAGTTGCTAAATCCAAACACAGGTACCGATTACCAGATGAGCATCTTCTGAGCCAGCTGCGCATTTAATAAATTCGTTGGAAATATATTTCCGATTACTTGCAGAAAAGAATCCACATGTTGAATAGACCGGAATGTATGGTGGGATATGAAAATAACATTAGGCCTATCTATAATATAATAATATCATAACTATATTAAATGGAGTGGAGAAAAAGATGGCGGAAAGTGGTGAAGTCTGAGTGTAGTCGGCTGGCTTTAACAGTGAGTATTTGAAAGTTTGCTGCATTAGTATTTACATTGTGTTGTGTAAGCTGAAACATATCGCGAGATACACACGCGGGAGTGTTAGTGGCATTGAAAGAGCTGTAATCATTGTGAAAGAGCGTGTTCTCTGTGTGTATATATCTTGTGAGACTTGAACGCCTTGACTGTGTTCGCATCGGTCGCGGCCTGTCTGTAAAGGTATCCAGTATGCAGTAAGAAGTGGGAAGAAACCGTAGACGTGTAACTGCAGTTGATGCGCGAAAGACACCTCACGAGTGCGTGCTCGGACAGCCAGAGAGAAGCCTTTATTTGCAGACAATAGGTGACAATATTGTATTGGTGACATCAACCCAAATAATTGACTGGAAGTGCGAGTAGGAAAACTGCAACATACAAACCAAGTGAATTAGGAAATATAAGCAAAATTGCAAATAGTGCTAGTCATAATACACACAAAGAAAATGAATAGGAAGAACAGCAAGAGAAATTCCATGAAAGGAGAGCAGCAATGCAAAGAGAATCCGCATGAAACAGCGAACGTACCGACGAATCCCCCAGAGTTGACAACTAATTCGATGTTACAAGAAATTCTCTCAGCGATAAACGCACTAAAGGAGCAAAACGAACACTTCAAAGAAGAAATAAAAAAAAAGAAATAGCAGATCTGAAAACAGAAATACAGAAGAGAGACGAAACGTGGAAAAAACGACAGAGAAAATATACAAAACAAATTGGATAAGGTGGAGAGCTGCCTAGAAGAAGAAATAACAAATTTCGACAACAGGCTCAGAGAAATTGAGAGAAGTGAAGAAATGAGGCGAAGAAGAGATTGTAGAAATAATATCATAATCAAAAGCAAAACCATAGCAGAAAAGAAGGAGAAACTAGAGGACGAAGTGAAGGAAATCTTCAAAAAACTCGAAGTGGAAGTTAGCTACGAACATATGCACTGTATAGGCGAAGACTGGAAGAAGAGAGGTATGGCATTGGTACGCCTGAATAAACTAGAAGACAAAATTAAAATCATGAGGAATAAACGCAAACTGGGAGACGAAGAATGCTACATAGAGGACGATATGTCAAAGAAAGAGAGGGAAATCCAAGCCGCAATACGAATTAAGGCAAGAGAAGAAAGGGAGGCAGGTAGAGAAGTCAAGATAGGCTTCCAGAAGATCATGCTGAATGGGAATTGGGAGTATTGGGAAACCAGCCCTCCAAAAAACGTTACGCGGAGTCCACAGGCGATCCCGAGCCAAAACACCGGAAACCAAGAATAGAAAATGCACGGAAAGAAGATCAATTCGCATTAGCCATAGCAACATACAACGTACGATCTCTTAGAACAGAAGAACAGCAACAGGAACTGGAAGCAGCATTACAGGAATGCCAGGTGGATGTGCTAGGCTTAAGCGAGGTAAGACGAATGGGAGAAGAAATTATCGAAAAACCAAATGGTGACATATTTTCCTATATTGGTGAGACGAAAGGTCATAGAGGAGTTGGATTCATCATCAACAAGAAACTAAAATCCAATATTAGGGAAATAGTAGGTGTCTCTGAAAGAGTAACAGTGCTGTCTCTAGAGTTAAGGAAGAGAAAAATTACTATAATTCAAGCATAAGCTCCAACAGACTCAGGCACAGAAGAAGAAGTAGAAAACTTTTACACCGACCTAGATGATACTCTCAACAATTTTAGAGGAGACGTAAACTTTGTTATAGGAGATTTTAACAGCAAGGTGGGAACGAAACAACACGAGTTAGAAGACCCAATCGGTCCATACGGCTATGGAATTAGAAATTTGAGAGGGGATAGATTAATCAGCTTCGCCGCAGGACAGAGATTGAAAATAATGAACACGGTCTTTAAAAAGACGAAAGCTAGTAAATGGACATGGAGATCTCCAGACGGAAAAACAAGAAATGAAATTGATTTTATTCTCACCGACAAGGGAAGTTACGTAAAAGACGTACGAGTTAATAACAATCTCAAATTCGATTCAGATCACAGAATGGTCAGAGGAATAATTAACATCAGGAAGAGGGGCAGAAAGCATATCTGGGACCGAAACATACAAGCTGAGAACATAAACTATCCAGTATACAAATCAGAACTACAGAGAAAAGTGCTAGAATGGAGAGATAACGAACATACAGAAGTCCAAGAAATCTACTCAAAGTTGGAGAATTGCATAAAGAGAGCGGGAGAGGCCTCAACGCCCAAGAACAAAATCGGCAAGAAAAGAAGCAGACTAAGCGAAAATACAATAAAACTCATAGATCAAAGAGAGAAATTAAAACAAGAAAGAGACATCTCCGACATAAAGAAGATCGAGTATGCAGAATTTAATAAAGTGACGAAGAAGGAAATAAGAAAAGACTTGCAAACTTTTAAAAACAGACTGGTGGAGGAAAACATGCAGTCTTCCAAATCCGTAAGAAGAGTCAAGAGGGAGCTGAGTGAAGGGAAACACTGGATGCTTAGTTTAAAAAGTCAAAATGGAGAGAAAATCACACAAAGAGATAAGATTGTTGAATCGGCAACTTCCTTCTATAGACAACTGTACACGAGTACAAGAATTGTTACAGCGGACTCAACAGAAAAGTTCATACAGGCTCTTTCCGATGATGAAGAAGTACCTTCGATCCTCGCCAGCGAAGTGAGAACATCTATAACAGAGTTAAAGTCAGGCAAAAGCCCAGGAGAGGATGGCATCCTTAATGAACTGTTGAAACTCGGCGCCGACGAACTCATACCACCAATGACAGAGATATTTAACAAGATTCTGCAAAGTGAAGTTATACCTGAAGAATGGACTAAGAATACAATAATTCATTTACATAAGAAAAGCCAAAGAGACAATATAGATAACTACAGGCCCATCAGTCTCATGTCCAACATGTATAAAGTGTTTTCGAAAATAATATTGCGCAGGATCACAAGAACGCTGGAAGAAAATCAACCTCTGGAGCAAGCTGGATTTCGTTCCGGATTTTCAACGGCAGACCACATTCAGACATTGACGCAGATCATGGAAAATGTCGAGGAACACAATTTAAAATTGTATATAGCCTTTGTGGATTATGCAAAAGCTTTCGATTCGATAGAACATATTAGTGTTTTGAAAGCACTTAAGAATCAGGGTGTTCCAATCAAATATATTAGACTGCTTGGCGTGCTGTATCAAAGAAACACAACAAAAGTGAAACTGGATACAGAAGGAACACCATTCAACATACAGCGAGGGGTAAGACAAGGAGATCCCTTGTCACCAAAGATCTTTAATTATGTATTGGAGGAGGTCTTTCGCAAGTTACCTTGGGGTCGCAAGCACGGCATATCTATCGGCGGAAGAAAACTGACCAATCTGCGCTTCGCTGATGATGTGGTTCTGTTTACCAGATCCAGGAAACGATTGGAAGAGATGCTGAACGAATTATGCGAAGAAAGCATGGCAGTAGGCCTAAAAATCAACACCAGCAAAACCAAAGTACTGACAAATGACGCAGATGGGCAGATGATCGTCAACAATGCGAACATAGAATTTGTCACGCAATACATTTACCTTGGCCAGACTATATCATTTCAGAACAGCATGGACAAAGAAATTGATAGACGAATAGCATCGGCATGGACAAAGTTTTGGAGTCTGTCCTTCATCCTAATGGACAAGAGCCAGACATTGCAGAACAAGAGGCAGATCTTCAACAGCTGCATTGCACCTGTACTTCTATATGGGGCGCAATCCTGGTCACTCACCAAGAAACAGGCATTAAAATTAGGAAGATGCCGAAGAAGAATGGAAAGGAAAATACTCGGAATAAGCCTGAAAGACAGAATCAGAAACGAAGAAGTACGGCGACGAAGCGGCGTAGAGGACGTGGTCACACTCGCTAAAAGGATGAAATGGCGCTGGGGAGGACACGTGATACGAATGCAACCTACCAGATGGGCACACACGGCGACACTGTGGGATCCAAGAATTGGCTGGAGAAATCGTGGACGACCGAGGACCAGATGGGAGGACGAGTTCAAGTTGCAGCTAGGAGGACTGTGGACCAGAATAGGACGCCAAAGAATACGGTGGAAGGACGCAGTCAACCAACTTTGAGCGGGAGCAACAACCAGTGCTAGTGAAATTGTGGACAAAGAACTAGGAATGTAAATAGACCATCAGGTCGGCTTTTCTGATGGTCAAGACTTGAGCCACCCCTGCCCAAGCAGGAGGCCTTGCCCACTGGGGATTTACGGCTTTATTATTATTATTATTATTATTATTATTATTATTATTATTATTATTATTATTATTATTATTATTATTATTATATTAAATATAATACACAATGTAATAACTGAATATTACAGTGTATATTCTTTCCGTTTTCAAATTCAGTTTATTATCCATATTTGTAAGAGTATGAGAGCGATGCCACAGGCGGTGCTGCAATGTAGTTGCGGAGCCCAGTTCGTACACTGTGTGTGTTATGCAGTACAGCATCATCCGTGTAATCGGAGCTTTTACAATTTTGAGCATACCTGCGCTATGGTAAATGTATCACAAACTATACGACCGTGAGTCGAAAATGGCGAGGCCTGGAGATAAATAAATGTTAAGAGTAATCTATCATGAAAACTTAACTTTCCTTTCCATACCCTTTCGCCTTCAATAACATCCATAAAATCACTTCAGTAAGACGTATTTTCAATTTGTCTTACCTTTCCAATAATCGACTTCATGTTCGAATTTAATGCTACAGCTTTCAATACAAATGATTCTTAAAGGAGGTGGATCGCCTGTTAGGCAATATAATAATTATATCAAAGTATGGAACAGTCTTCGAACTCAATTTAACAACACATTATCGTAAATCATTAGCAATATCATGAATGCAACTACTCAACTCACCAATGACAAACAGTAGCACTTGCACCAGCGACATCATGGCACGACTAACGAGCGTTAACTCCACAGCTGAACTGCTTGTAAGAGCATTCTTGGAATTGACTTACAGTTTGTAACACCTCGCGCCTCTGTGCCATGATTCATATTATATCAGCAAGTATCGTTCTTCTACAGAAACATGGAACTGAGTCACACGTGCTCGATATGTGACTTTCAGGGGCTGCGTATTGTTCTTTTTGTGTTACGAGTATCCTGATTACCTTACCTAATTCAAATAGGCTACATGTTATTTTATTTCAATATTTACAAATTACACATTTTAAGCAAGTCTGTACTCTTCATTATCGTCGCTGTAAACAAAACATATATATATATATATATATTCATTTCTATTGATTTCAATAAAAATAATCGTTGTTTTGAAGATGATGTAGACTTTCACACAAGTTTTATGCACTTCAAAAAAATTTATCTTATAATTTGTAATTAGTAGCCTATTCATATTTAAAGGTTATGTTCATGTACAATAATTCAACATACATACAAACATACATACATACATACATACGTACATAATTCAGACAATTTCGTGAGCACCGAAACTCTAATTGCAATAATTCCAATACTGCGTTTAAAGGCGTTATCTCATTATCAAATGAAATAACGAACGTCAATCCATAGAAAAGTTTCAGTATTTTACATATGTACATGTAATGCACTTTGCACATATACATGATGTAGCGCGAGTTCGATCCCAGTCTAGGTCGATGGCATTTAAGTGTGTCTAAATGCGACAGGCTCATGTCAGTAGATTTACTGGCATGTAAAAGAACTCCTGCGGGACAAAATTCCGGCACACCGGCGAAGCTGATATAACCTCTACATTTGCGAGCGTCGTCAAATAAACCATAATTGTTTTTAATTTATTATAACAAAAATTATTATTGAGGAAGCAATAAATAAAATTATCAATTAACAGCAGGAACTTCATCAGTCATAAGTGAACGATATGTGTTGGAGAAAATTGATAATGCTAAGTGATTTTGCAGATTTAGATTCTCATTACCATCCTAACTCTGAGTATTCAGAAGACAATGAAAAATGTGCGGCATCTGGGGAACCAACTGAAGAAAGTGGAAGGAGATGGCGAAAAAAGTAATTCAACAAATGGAAACGCAATGTGAAAAAATGAACGTATGGATGTCTTGACATAATGTAAAATACAAAAATCGCAAGATGCTAAAATTCCTTAACTTCTAAATTGTAACTTGAGTGGATTTAAGTGCACTGAAAACATTTCTAAAGAGCAGCGAAAGGAGGCTTCTTCACCCTATTGGAAGGCAGAAAGACTTCATTCTTCATTGAGTCATCAGCAGCACTCCAGGAAGGAGGTGAAATCATAAGAATCTTGACGAGAGCCACTGTTTTTACGATTCCTCTTCCTTTGTGTTTGAAAGTCGTCAAAACTGCGTTACTTCTGGTACACAGTGTTTTCAGAAAAAAAAAAAAAAATATATATATATATATATATATATATATATTCGTAAACTCTGAACCTTCTCTCCGAAAGAAATACTTCAACCTACAGCAGGTGACAAAATGTTAGTGAAAAAGAAATCCAGATATGAGAATGGTTATGTTATTAATTGGCTCAAAGTAAAAGTCTTTCAATTACACGAAAGAAATGTCTTGTGTTTTGCAAAATAAGTGTGGGTATACTGATGAATATAGAGCAATCAAAATTCGTAGAGAGGGACGACCATTTGTTTGTCCAAAACAATCGGTAGCAGAATACTCAAATTCGTTGCCAATAAGCTCAGCAAAGAAGAATAATCTTCTAAAAGTCTGTCGAGCAAATATCCTGAAGAGTTGCAAGGCTGGTACAACACTATGCCAACATGTGACACTGCAGTTGACAAGGTTCCAGTACCTGCTGTGGCTGACAGTCGAAATTATAAGTGATGATTCTGAAGATGACTCTTAGTAAGCTTGTGATTTAGCCTCTAAAAAAGATAGATCATTTAAGGTACTCTTTATATCATAAAGTTCATAATATGTGAATATACAGTTTCATTCAATTAAGCCCTAGCTGTGTTAAAATTCGTAATTCAATCTCCAAAATATGCTAATATGTAGCTTAATACATGTATTGTTTAACAAGAAGGAGTAAATGAGTTTAAATGCAAAACCAGATTTTTCATAAACATTCAAACTTTCAAGTTGATTTATCTCAATATTATCTTTTTGGACTTACTACCTTTTCCTTGTAAGCCCACGATATACAGGTATGGTATAATTGTTTGGGGAGAATTGCTAAATCAAATCTTAATCCGCTGTCTTTGCCTCATGAAAAGAAAAATTAAAATTTGTTTGTCATAATCTGTTGATTGCCCTACATATTAATTTTTTTTTATTCAAAACTTTGTGTTCACAATATTGAACAAATTTAGAATTTAACTTTGTCGAACTTTTTTCTTAAAAGTAGTTGTAGTTATAAAGATGACATAGAAATACTTGATAGTAGTAGGCGAAGTATGTTACTTCTTTTACCTGGACTAAAATATCCGTTTATCTCATAAGTTCGCTTTTATCGTGTGCAATGAGAAGGGAATAGTTTTTGACGACATTCGAAAGGGAAATACATGGCGTAAGAAAGATTAGCCCCAACTGCCAGTTCCTAAACCAGATCTTCATCCCAGGAAGATTATGTTGTGCATCTGGTGAGACTGGAAAGGAATTCTTTACTCTTAATTTCTTCCAACTGGTGAGACCATAATTTCAGAAAAATACTGTTCTCAGTTGGAGAGACTGAAGGTAGCCCTTCAAGAAAAAAGACCTGAATTGGCAAACAATGAAGTAGTAGTCTTCAATCACGACAACGCCAGACCACATACTTCATTGGCGACTCGTCAGAATTTGTTGGATTTCGAATGGTATGTGTTACCCCATACGCCCTATTATCCACACATTGCCTCATCTGACTACCATTTATTCCGATCCCTACAGAATTTTCTGAATGGTAAACGACTCACTTCCTTGGAGGAATGCAGATTCAATATGGAAGAGTTCATCAATCACAAAGTCCCTATGTTTTGGAGAAATGGAATTTATAAGCTTCCAGAAAAATGATAATATGTTGTTACTAACAATGGGGTATACTGCAGGAAATAAAGTTTGTTTATTAGAATACAATAAAACGTACTATCCTACTTTCTATCATGTGATGACCTTGTATTTTTCGTTTTGAAATATTGCTCCTCAGCGAGCGAATATACTGACGGAGGAATCGATGACTACGAATTAAGTTCTCCTCCGGTGATCTCCGGTACTACCGTAGGTGGTAGAATCAGTATACGGTGGGTTGCAGAGCTCCGGAGGGATGCGATAATCTAAAGACGGAATTCTCAAGGACGACCGGCAGGCCGACCAACTAACGAGACTGGCGGTAGTTGTCAGTGAGGTAAAATGGCACTGAAGGGTTATCCGACACTTGGAAATTCTTTCATTCAGTTTAAAGTAGCAGAATTTTGTCAAGAGGATTATTATTAAAATGATTACAATTTACGAGTACGTTACCGGTATTTTAAATTTTGTGTACTATTATTATGATTATTATTATTATTATTATTATTATTATTATTATTATTATTATTATTACTCACTTACGTACAAATGGCTTTTAGGGAACCCGGAGATTCAATGCCGTCCTCACATAAGCCCGCCATCGGTCCCTATCCTGAGCAAGATTAATCCAGTCCCTACCATCTTATCCCACCTCTCTCAAATCCATTTCAATATTATTCTCTCATCTACATCTCGGAATTCTCAAAGTCCTTTTTTTCCCCTCCGGCCTCCCAACTAACACTCTATATGCATTTGTGGATTGACCTATACGTGCTATATGCCCTGACCATCTCAAACGTCTGGATTTAATGTTCCTAATTATGTCAGGGGGGAAGAATACAATGCTTGCAGGTTTGCGTAGTGTAACTTTCACCCTATCCCTTTACCCATAACCTCATCCCTCTTAGCCACAAATATTTTTCTAATCACCTTATTCTCAAACACCCTTAGCTCCTGTTTTTCTCTCAAAATGAGAGTACAAATTTCACAACCATACAGAACAACCGGTAATATAACTGTTTGATAAACTGTAACTTCCAGTTTTTTATAGCAGACTGGATGAAAGTAACTTCTCAACCGAATAAAAACAGGCATTTCCCATCATCATTTATATGTGTTACTTTTGCTTCACAATATTTAAATTGTTCCACATTTTCAAGGATATATTTCCAATTTTCATATTTCCATTGCGCACTATGTTCTGATCACAAGACATAATCATATACTTTGACTTTTCGGGATTTACTTCCAAACTTATCTCTTTACTTGCTTTAAGTAAAATTCCCGTGTTTTCCTTAATCGTTTTTGGATTTTCTCCTAACATATTCACGTCACCCGCATAAACAAGCAGCTGATGTAACCAGTTCAATTACAAACCCTGTCTGTTATTCTGAACTTTCCTAATGGCTTACTCTAAAGCAAAGATAAAAAGTAAAAGTGATAGATAGTGCATCTCCTTGTTTAGTCCGCAGCGAATTGGAAAAGCAACAGACAGAGACTGGACTATATGGTCTCTGCTGTAAGTTTCACTGAAACACATTGTAATTAATCGAACTAGTGTCTTTGGAGTATCAAATTCAATAAGAATATTATACAAAATCTTCTCTCTTTACCGAGTCATATGCCTTTTTGAAATCTATGAATAATTGATGTACAAGTTGCGGTAAACGAATCGGACAGGTCCGAACCTCACAAGTGATATCAAGAAGGCATCACTTATGAGGCAACTAGGCCAGGCGATAATTAGATGGAATGGCGAGTTTCTTTCCCCCTCCATTGCGTACATCGCCCACTAACTACTTATAACACTAGTCAGACTTCAGAAGAATAAGACCAATTGTTCTTCCTCTGACACATATCGTCAAGTGAGATGTACTGCCTGATAATAGATGTAGGCCTACATAGGCTACATATCAGCCAGAATCTCAATCAGAGGATATATTATCATGTTACGGTATATTTATTAATATTAAACTCTGAATAATTTCGAGCGAAAAATTGTTCCGGAGCCGGGTATCGAACCCGGGACCTTTGGTTTAACGTACCAACGCTCTACCACTGAGCTACCCGGGAACTCTAACCGACACCGATCCAATTTTTCCCTCTATATCCACAGACCTCAAAGTGGGCTGACAACCGTCAAGCAACCAACTTCGAGTGCACACTGACTCCGTGTGACTTAAATTGTGGTTTTCTGTTAACGAACAGTGACGTGTATTATGCAAATCAAGATTTCAGGTATAACTCCCTGTAAAGTTGATTTGAATAATTTCGATGGAAAAATTGTTCCGGAGCCGGGTATCGAACCCGGGACCTTTGGTTTAACGTACCAACGCTCTACCACTGAGCTACCCGGGAACTCTAACCGACACCGATCCAATTTTTCCCTCTATATCCACAGACCTCAAAGTGGGCTGACAACCGTCAAGCAACCAACTTCGAGTGCACACTGACTCCGTGTGACTTAAATTGTGGTTTTCTGTTAACGAACAGTGACGTGTGTTATGCAAATCAAGATTTCGGGTATAACTCCCTGTAAAGTTGATTTGAATAATTTCGAGGGAAAAATTGTTCCGGAGCCGGGTATCGAACCCGGGACCTTTGGTTTAACGTACCAACGCTCTACCACTGTGCTACCCGGGAATTCTAACCGACACCGATCCAATTTTTCCCTCTATATCCACAGACCTCAAAGTGGGCTGACAACCGTCAAGCAACCAACTTCGAGTGCACACTGACTCCGTGTGACTTAAATTGTGGTTTTCTGTTAACGAACAGTGACGTGTATTATGCAAATCAAGATTTCAGGTATAACTCCCTGTAAAGTTGATTTGAATAATTTCGAGGGAAAAATTGTTGCGGAGCCGGGTATCGAACCCGGGACCTTTGGTTTAACGTACCAATGCTCTACCACTGAGCTACCCGGGAACTCTAACCGACACCGATCCAATTTTTCCCTCTATATCCACAGACCTCAAAGTGGGCTGACAACCGTCAAGCAACCCACTTTGAGGTCTGTGGATATAGAGGGAAAAATTGGATCGGTGTCGGTTAGAGTTCCGGGGTAGCTCAGTGGTAGAGCGTTGGTACTTTAAACCAAAGGTCCCGGATTCGATACCCGGCTCCGGAACAATTTTTCCCTCGAAATTATTCAAATTAACTTTACAGGGAGTTATACCTGAAATCTTGATTTGAATATTAAACTCTGTTCTAATAGAACATATTCATGAATATTATGTAAAAGTGTTTTCCAAAGTTAAAAGTAACGAAGAGCCTGAATAAATTACTTTTAAACAGTAAACCTTAACACATTCATACCACATGTTTCTTCGGTTCCATTCTGAAATTCCATTTAATATATTTTACGTCAAACTAAATCGATTAGACTAATTGGCAGTAACTATTTGTGTATAAACGAATGTTTATAGGAGAACTACAAGTGTTTACATTAGCTACTGAAAAACTTTACTTTTGCCGTAGATTTTGCAATAATTAAATTTAATTACATTAATTTGATCAATAACATGAAACTAACACCCTCTTCCACAAATGCTAGGAATTTCAATTGTACAAAAAAATCTGTAGGCTAGAGTAGTACTTCATGCAAAAAAAGAGTAAAAAATGAGAGAATAAACAAAAAATTACACACTTATTAAACACATACTCGGATTCGAACCACTACATGATCCGAATAATGAAATTCCCAGCGGAAAGTGTATGTCTGCGCCATAGCACATATACAACCTGCGGGGCGTCAGTCGGAGGTAATCGGAGGTCTCCGATTGAAAGCGCGCAAACAACTGCTCCGGAGAAAACCTAAGCATGCGCAGCACTATTTTGAAACTTCCATATCCCACCCTTGATTGTTCGACAACTTCGCTATCGTGCCTGTGCTGGGATGTGCAGAGCCCTCAGGCGAAAAATAACGAAGAAGGGAACGAATTTATGAGATAACCGGATACAATACAAAATCTGAAAAAATTCATTCTTCATATCACGGACCAAAATATTATAATCAATTTATTGAAATAAATTAATGATTAAATATTACATTCTTTAAATTGAAACTGATCATCATTTGCCATTTCCCATATATAATTTTTTTCACTTAAAGTTTTAAGTATATCACTTAACTTCTAGTGTTAGTGGTCTATTATGTACCTAAAACTATCTCAAACACGAGCATTTGATCTTTTGGGTACAAATGATAGATTTTAAATATGTGTACGCAATTTTTAGATTTAATTAATTCATTAAATAATATGTTATATTCTGCGTAAAATTTCTTCAATTTTATTTTTCTGTGACAATAGAAAATAAATGGGGTACGTGGACTAAAGTGAAATTGTAATAGCATGTAGAGTAATTGTCTCGTGCCTCCATATTAATTATTGTGCCAATTAACTCGTATTAGAACCAGGTACCAGTTTTGAAGCGATTAGCCCTGTGAACTAGCATTCCCCTGTCAAAATATTTACGTTTAATCACAAAGAGTAACAGTTAATTATTCATTTTTGTCAGGCTTAGCATGACAGACTAGTTCTCTTTAAAATATAAGGCTATTTTGTGCAATGAAGTAATGTAGGAAAAAGTTTTATGTAGTTTACAATGAATTTAATACTTTATTGTGGGCAGATGCAAGAGCCTGGAGGGAAGAGGCCGTCCGGCGACTTCAAGGTATCGCGAAGGCGAAAATAGACTGTATTCTTTTTCCTTCTGTAACTACCTTGGAGTTAAAACCCATTTGCAGTTAACATTCATTCATTCACCAACCCACCAGACACTCATTCACTCACTCACACATTCATGTTTTTGTCTTCTCACTTCGGTTTAGCAACGGTGAATCGAGTAGTCTTCTATAGCGCCTTCCATTTTGAATATTCTGTAGCTTTGCATATTGCGTACATAATTCACTTTTATTATATTTTAACACTATCTGCTTTTATATTCCATAGAGATTAGCTACATTTTCAAAGACTTTATTTCTGTAGTAAATATTTCATAAGCTAGGAATGACTTCAACTTTAAATTAAGTCTACACCTGCGTACATGTCAAAATATACTTATCATTGACCTTAGTCATTGTCATTACCAATCGTAACATTGGATGCGATTATGGCCACGTAACTGTGCCAGGAGGGACTAATAAGAACAATGCAATTGGTGAAAGTGACAAAACAATAAACATACTCTTGGGATTGTGTAGTGATAAATATTTATAGAATTTCACAATTTTCTTTGTTCAGCTCTGCATGGAGAACAAAAATGACGTAAGCCTTAACCTTAAAAAAAGCACAAGCTATATACTGCACGTGGTTTGCTCTTAAGCTTCTGAATAACAAAGTCTTTCTATTTCATGCTGAATATTCTGACACATGTAGCAACTTGAAAATTTTTTTATATCGATGCCGTTTGAGATAGGGTAAAGTCGGATGAATCGGGTCAGAAAAGAGAAATCTCTTAATTATAAAACACATGTTCATACTAACGTTATTTATTGTACACAGTTACAAACTATGCACTTTAACCTGTACGTATCACTAGTTAAGATTGCACAAATACTATTTAGAGTCTTTTAAACTGCATTTTACTAAAGCTCTGCATGATCCTATTCGCCTTTCTCTAGTTGGGTGAATCGGATCAAAGTAGTGGTTGAATAGGGTCAGTTGAAAAGTACACATATCACTTAAGAACAACGCATCAACAAACAAATTTCTTCCTTCCTTCTGCTCCAACACATTTCTCATGATACCATTCCCTTCCTTTTCCTTGACACTGAATCCATTCACCAAGACGAACAGATAAAGCATCACTGTATTTGATCTTGCATAGTCCACATGATGTATTGTTATCTTCTTCTTCGCTGGATTCTGATTACTCACATGGTGATGACGATGGTGTGGTTAATTCTGGATTCTCTTATTGGTGTTTCCTTTTGCAGAACTCTGGTTCACATCAGGAACTTTTCCTCGTTGATCCACCCTGATTCTGTCATTGTTGCTAGAGAGTCAGTCGGCAAACCATCTCCGAATTCAGGTAGATGCTTCTTATCTTAAAAAATGACCATAGGAGGAATGAAGTTTCCTATGGCATTAGCGCAAGCTAAGATAGTGACAAGCTCTCATTTTTCTACACACGTCTGGGCATATACCGTTCTGCTTTTTTCTCGGCGAATACCTTCCTTGTTGGTTTGTTGTTTAACGGGAAACCAGATTAATCCGCATTCTAAATCATCTGCGGTTTGTCCATCAAGTCAAATTCTTCATTAGTCTTCCTCAACAATGAAAAATACTCCATCACATCTTATTTATTAAGATCACTGCAACGAGCTGAAGAAAGTCCTTCCGCTTTTCTCAAAGAAATATGTGGGTTTCTTTCCATGAATTTTATTAGCCATGCTTTACCAGCCATTTGCTTTGCTTCAGAGAAGTTATGCTTTACTTTATTGGATTCATAGGCAGCTTTACGCACATCGTTTGAGTCCAATAGAAAACAACAGGCAGAGAATCTCAATATTCTATGAACAATTTTTTTTTCCTGTCTTTATTAAGTACAGTTTGCCCACCCTTCAATTTTTCTGAAAGATCTTTCCCACTTTGGAGCTTTCTCTGATGGCAGGAATGAGGAACTCCAAATAATTCCTCTGCATGGCGCTGGCTTTTACTTTCCCGGAAAGCTTTAATCGCTTTCTTCATATCGTCCTCTGTCCATAAAGTAATCGTTTTTCTTTTATACTTCCCCATCTATAATCATAACACGATCCATAAATTAAAATGGAAAAAAAAATGAGTACAGAAAATTTTGACCCCTTTCACCGTTTTTAGTGACCCTATTCGCCCGAAACGCAACATTTCCTTTTAGTGGTTTGGTTCTAATGCAAGGGGACAATAGAGCGCTGGCAATGCCTTAACCTTACTTCAAACACATGCATGTATTATGTTACAAATCCGCAATAAATTACGAAACAAATTACATCACTTATTTGAATATCATTTCAATAGTATTTTAAAAAGTTAAATATTTGCATGCCTTATCTCAAAAAGCACAATCTTCAACTAATAATAACACAAAAACAAACATGACTTCCGATGCCTTGATGTTCTCAACTTGCAGATGAAGTTCTCATGGTCGACGCTAAATGGCAGAACTTCCTTATGTACTTGTTATTTGGCGATAAGGAGGAAATTTCTAAAAATGACCCGATTCGGTTACTGACCCGATTCATCCGACTTTACCCTACGACTGATATCATATTCGATGGTCGTCTACAGTTTTTATATATGGCTTTTGCAGAAAATAAACAAATCGTCAACGAGGACAATATTTGTAAGGAGTTAAGTTGACGGCGTGAAACCCTAGAAAACATAAATCCCACTTTTAAAATGTAATATCCAAATATTTAATCAACATTTAGCGTCGAAAGATAGATGTTTTCTTATTTTATGGAACTTGCATGTTGATTCGAGAACTCACACTTTAAACTTCAGATATATTTGGGGACAGCATGGCCTATCTTGGATTAAATATTGAACTTCTACCGCATGTTTATCTTTATGGATGTCATGCAGAAGGTCTTCACGATCCACTCTACGACATGTCCACACTGACTAATATGTATGTTTTATAATGTTATTCTAAATTTAATTTTCCAAAAATAGCAAGTAGTAGTAGTGAAAGGTAAAATGTGGAATTTCTTATTCTAAACTATTCCTATTAGCTGTACGGGAACAAGAGTTTTCGCGATTCACGATGCGTATATTGCAATTAATGCCAAATATTCATTTGAATAATATTTCTGAAAAATGTTAATTTTTTACAAAATCTTCAAATTTTCATAGTTTTACGATTTTCCCCTCCATTAATATTTATACTTGCCTAACTACCACTGAACCGGAATTTCCAGAAATTACAAAGAGCAATAAAGATGTTTTCTAGGAAACATTTGATAAAACCCAAGGCACATTTTCCATCAACATTCCGGATTCCGCAAGGGCAAGTGAAATCTCCTAATTCCCTTTCAGTCATTACACTCGTAGCGTCAATCAAGTCGAGAAGCCAAAACGATACAGTAGGTTCCTATTTCTGTTTTGCTCATTCTTTCGATTCCAGTGAAAGTTTTTACGGTGATTCCATGTATAGGGGAAGTTAGGTAAATATGGGCACCATAAGGCATTTTACTCTACATCTTACACTTGAGTAACGATAACGGCTTGAAAACCTAAAACATATCAGAATATCTCTATTTTAAAAGACATAAACTAATCAAATGCTAAAATTATTCTTTTATGTCTCATATATATATATATATATATATATATATATATATATATACATATATCCTTTTTACTAGAATCTTACAAGTGCCCATATTATCTCCACTGTAAGGGTAATATGGGCACATGATGTTGGTAATATGGGCAGTATAGGAATTAAATGCATTTTTAATTTTCAAGCATATAATTTAATACAAAATTCATGTATTTAATGCTTCCTATACTAACCATTCATAGAATAAAATTATTGATGAAGTACCAGAATACTGAACAAATAAAAAAAAACTAATAAACATTGAGACTACATTAAAAATTTATTTAACACATTCAATGAGAAACAAAGTCTATGAAAAATATTTAGGTAGCGATAAATGTTATTTCAAATGGTATAAATCTGTAAAAGATTAAAAACAAAAGCAAAAAAAGCCAACATAATGTTCTAAATTTATTTCGTGAAGCCATCACAGAAAAAATGAATCACTTTCCATCTCAACATATTCTTCATTGTACCAAAAAAGCGCATAATCCTTCACATTGTACTCACTTTTCTCCATTTTGCTCAATATGAAAATTTCCTCCACATGCAGGACAAATGCAACAAGACTTTGTTGAAGCAGATGCGTTCGTATTCAAGTGCTTTCAGGTTGCTGATTTTATAAATTTACTGGCTCTTCTTGCCACTCTTTCGATAACTTCAGAAAAACAATTGAAAACAAAGAAAAATATTCTAGCTTTTGTGTAAGATAACATTCCATTTCTATAAACTAAAAGTTGTATATAATTTGTATTATGATCAATAAAATTATAGCAATGAACATATACAAATATTAGCCTATATTACTGTCCTGGGGCCTGTTTCACAATGTTTACAATATTTTTAAATTGCAAACATTGCTTGTAAATTGTAAACTTCTGTTTCACAAACTTTGTTTGTAATGTTGAACTTTACAAAGGAAATCAATTCTTTACAAATTAAATTTTGCTCACTTTACAAATATTCTGTTTCACAATGAAGAGTAACTTTACAAACGTGTAAATTTTACTTGTAAAATCTGCACATTTTCTACAATACTCTGAGATGTGTAAAGTTTGATATTGCAAATAATTATGAATAAATACAATAAAGAGATAATTATTGAATTAATTTTTGAGTAACTGGATAATATTAAGAATTAAACTAAAGCAGTTTTGAGGTTATTAAAGAGTTCTAATGACTCAGACGAAGATATGAATTTAGGGCTAATCAAACGAAGACATATACGTAAAATTCTCCGGGCAAGAATTAATAACACGTTCGTATCAGTGTATAAATTTAATGAAAGGTTTCGCATGAGTCCCACGCAATACTACAGAATACCGCGTAAGTATTTATATAGGCCTACGAAGACTGTATTTAATAAATACTCTCACTTAATAAAGAAATTCCCTATACCAAAAATAAATAATTATTCAATAATGCTATAGCGACACTACTTACGCGGTATTCTGAAGTTGTTTCGAGTCCCGTTTCGCAGGAATCTCTCCTACAAGATATGGGACATCATATCCAACATCCAAAAGAGAAAAGTGATGCCCTAGCCCCTAACCTCAAAGCGAGAACTGTATTGTTTGCATTGGATGCAGTCACCAGTCAGTTCCGTGGGTTAGCAGATAAGCGCGGAATTTCTAAGATATCAGTGTGCAAAAGTGCCCACAGGGTAGTTGATGTCGTTGCAGGGCAGGTTTGTTCGGGGCAGGTTTTAGATCACCAAAATGTTATTTACTATAGCACAGAATTTTTATGCTGCTGATGGGATCACTAATGTTTGAGGTTATGGATGCAACATTAATAAATACTGATGGATCAACACAAAAAATTAACCTGATTTTGTGGTTAGACATCGTAATTATTTTATCGATTGCATATTTGTACGTGGATCAAATCTTTTATTTACTTATTTGACTGAATTTGGTGTTAACTTTGGTCATTTAAGTAATAGACGTATTGGTATACTAGACCAATCACATCACATGAAATTTCATAGTCGCCAATATACGAAAATCTAAATAATTTTAATTTTTTTTAACAATACTTTATACTTTCTGTTGGTGAAATATGAATCAACAGGCTTGGAATAATCTATTTTAGTACAACATATAAATATATGTATCGATAATAGTAAAAATACAGCGACTTTAGCTCTGCTCCTTAGCAATTTTTGTAAACTGTCGTTGGCGATATTGTGTAACCAATAATGCGCATTTGTAAATTTCTTTAGCTGATTTTGTGAAGTTCGTCAAACTTTACAAACTAATAACATAGCATTGTTAAACACAATTTACAAGCATTTGTAATCTTTTACTTATCATTTGTAAATTGTTAATTTGTAATTTGTAAGCACTGTGAAACTGGCCCCTGGTATTAGGTTGGAATTAAAAGTTAGAATAAGTAGGACTTAGTATTTGACAATAATTTAGATAATTAAGTGTATATGAGTAAATTTCAATTATATAAATGACATTTACCTCTTAAAATTCCATTCTATAGTAAGCTATTAATGAACTCTTAAAAAATAGCATTCAATGCTTGTGTCAATAATACCCTGAATGACAATGCCTATATTTGCCTTAGTGTATTACTTTAACACATGACCAGTCTGTCCAGCGAGTACATGCTTCAGAACCCCCACCATATGGATTACTGTTCTGTTTAAATCTACCATTCCCGCCTGTAAAGATTTCGGTAGGCCTACTACTCACACATTTGTGGCAGTCATTCCTTTAAGTAAATAATGTAAAAATCAGCAAAAGCACTATTTTTGCTATGCTCCATATTGTACTCACATACATAATTCAAGAATCCACTGCAAGAATGATGGATGTCACTTTCTTGTCGAAAATGAACCAAGACTGTCAATGGAAAGCTTAAGACATATAGCATGTACATACAGAATCATATGGTATTAACACTGATAGTCATTGTCTAGTAATGATCGGAAAATCACAGTTAAGCTTTGAGCGCTAAGCATTTCAAACCTTCAATTGCTTCTCCTGCAAAATGTATTCCAAATGACATCCACCATTCTTGCAGTGGACTCTTCAATTGTATTTGTAGCGTTCATATGTACGGCATAGTTCAGGTTTACCAATATCCTAATGTCTGATGCTTCGTAACTCACGAAGAATTAAGGTAACATGGGCATTACCTTGAAAGTCCCCACCATATTATCTGAGTCCCCATATTTTCCATATATATACAGGGTGTTTCAAAAATGCGGGGCATAATTTCAGGTATGTATTTCCCACATGTAGACAATCAAAATAGTTCATTACAACATGTGTCTGGAAATGCTTTATTTCCGAGTTATGGCCTTCACAACATTGAAATTCACCGGAACGTTTTTCTTTCCGCAGGTCGTTGATGTCAAAGGAGACAATAAGAGAGCACTCTGACAGTTCATTCCGAGGAGAAGGTTACATTCAGTGTTGTGTAGGTGTTAGACTGTGCGACATGTATTCAAATCAAGAGCTGGCAGAGATACACTTCATGTACGGTAAGGCGGACGGCAATGCTGCGCTGGCTCGTCGTTTGTACCAGGAGAGGTACCCACAGCGACAATGTACAGATCGGAAGACATTTGTACGTCTCCATTACCGTTTGTGCGAGTATGGAAAATTTAACTCTCCTGGTTTGGGAAGGGGACGACCAAGATCTACAATTCCAGAAGTACAGGAGGAGATTCTGGAGGCTGTGAACATGACTCATTCTATCAGCACACGAAGGGTAGCGTTGCAAGTCAATGTTCCTCATACGACTGTCTGGAGACTGTTGAAAGAGTATCAATTGTATCCTTATTATTTGCAACGTGTACAGGCCCTGTCACCAGCAGATTACCCTGCACGAGTTAGGTTCTGTCAGTGGTTCTTGCAGCAGTGTGGTGTAAATCCGAACTTTCCTGCCTTAGTATTATTTACAGATGAAGCACAGTTCACACGAGATGGCATAACAAATTTCCACAATCAGCATGTATGGGTGTATGAAAACCCACGTGCAACTGTTCCATCTCATCACCAGGTGCGGTTCTCCTTCAACATGTGGGCCGGTATCATTGGTGATCGATTAGTTGGACCCCATGTACTTGTAAACAGACTTACGGGGCAGGCGTACATAAACTTCCTAGAAAACACCATACCCCATGTTTTAGAAGACACTCCACTGATCAGTCGTCAACACATTCACTTCTTGCATGATGGCGCTCCTGCACACTTCAGTCGTACGCTCGCCGGTACTTGGATCGAAGGTTTCCTGATCGATGGAGAGGTAGAGGTGGCCCAATTGCTTGGCCTCCACGCTCACCTGATCTGAACCCTCTCGATTTCTACTTGTGGGGCCATTTAAAATCATTGGTTTATTCGTCTCCGGTGCCTGATTTGAAATCCCTTCGGAATCGAATTGTGGCATGTTCTGAGGACATACGGAATCCTCCTGGAGTTTGGGATCGTGTTCGCAGGTCAATGAGACATCGATGTGAGGTCTGTATTCAAGCAGGAGGTGGACATTTTGAACATCTTCTGTAATGACAACGAATTGCGGAAAGAAAAACGTTCCGGTGAATTTCAATGTTGTGAAGGCCATAACTCGGAAATGAAGCATTTCCGGTCACATGTTGTAATGAACTATTTTGAATGTCTACATGTGGGAAATACATACCTGAAATTATGCCCCGTATTTTTTAAACATCCTGTATATATACAGTGTATGTATGTATGTATGTATATATATATATATATATATATATATATATATATATATATATATAGGTGAGTTAGGCCTAAGATGACATACTATGTGTTTTGTGAAAACACTAAGCTGATTTTGAATTTACAGCTCTATAATGCACAGAAGGTGGAAACAGTGGTTACATCCAAGTTTTAACAAGCGAAGGCACTTTTTGGTGAAGCAGGTGCAACTAAAGGAAAAACGTGCAAGACGATTTAATATTGTTGAGGTATGTTATGTATTTTTTGTCCTTTTAAGCTTCAGATATTAGTGAAATAATGTTCATGACTGAAAACATGAATATTTCCCTCTATAAAAAAGCACTACAATATCCAAATTCATAAAGAGGTTAGGTCGTACTAACACTACTTCTTATTCTTCTTCATTCCGGGTAAAATGACATACAACCTACTTGGCTAAAATGACATATGAAATGTCATTTTACCCAATTGCATGTTTATGACTTGAAATGGGAAGCCATATATTATGGGCGATTGCGATTTGCAAAATTGGTGTCAAATTTGTTTAGAATGGCTGATTAGTGATTACTTCTGTGAAATTATGTAATATATAGTGGGATCTGTCTCATTGCTCGACTGAATTTTTCGTAACGCTAACTGATTTTAAAATAGGTGAGATGGGGATTTCTTTAAAATATGTAAAAGCCTAAAGTGTCTAAAATAAATATATTTTCAATATTTATATGCACTGAATTTTGTTACTCTGATTTATCCTCTTATGAATGAGCTAGGCTTGGCGAGTCTGAAGTTTGCTTGCATCCACTTCACCCAAAAGCGCTTCTGTGGAAAACATTGTAAGATGAGTTTGGATTTACAGCTCTATAGTGCACAGATGTTGGCAACAGTGATTACACGTCATGTTAGCCTTCCCTCGTCACTGCACCCACCGACTCCAGGCACATGATGTCTCTTTCTTCGAGTCTTTGGAAACATATGTTCAGGCCGTTAGAAAGTGGCTGAGGAACCATCCTGGATGGGTGATTACACAGTTTCAAATTGCGGACTTATTGTCTGAAGTCTATGGAAAAGCTACAACCATCACCAATGCTTTGGGTAGATTTTCTTCAACAGGAATTTGTCCACTGAATTCGGACATATTTCCTGATCACTTATTTAGGCCTGCAGCGCCCACAGACAGACCTCTAACGAATGCAGTCCCTACAGACGGGCCAAAAGGTGTAACACAGAAGAGAAGTTCAACAACAAGAAATGCAAAAGAACATATGATAGAGCCATCACCAACAACTGCTCCAGCAGCGGAAACGTCACAAACGAGGCATTCACCTCATGTGACACAGCAAGAGATCTCCCCGATTCCCTCTGGCACTAGATCTGTGGCGAGAAGAAAGAGAACACATGAAGGGTCCCAAATCGAGCATCTCTTTTATTAACAATTAAAATTAAAGGAAGCTGAAAGAAGAGCTGTAGAAGAAAGGTGTTCAGCAAACAGAGGAAAAATACAGCTTCAGTTTGATCTAAGCAATGGGGACCAAGATGAAGAGAGTGACTTCGATGGTGATGTTGAGAACGATGCACCTTGTCGGTACTGCAATGAATTTTACAGCCAATGTAAACCAGAAGAAACATGGCTACAGTGCAAGAAATGTTTCTCATGGGCACACAATGAATGTGCAAGTGTATCTAAGAGAACACATTTTTTTAACTATGTAAAAATTAACTTAAGTGTGGCATTTTACCCTAGTAACTTGGGTAAAATGACATAGTTTGTCTATTTTCAAACATACCTTTCAGTTAAAGATTGTCAGTATTTTCCACTTTCTGTTGATCTTAATATATGTGTTAATGTTGTAGTATCAGTTATATATAATTGACCAAAACAAATTTGGTAAGAATACATATTTTTTCAAGATGTCCTTAAGGTATGTCATTTTAGGCCTAGTTCCCCTACATGTTGCTCTTTTTGCGAAGTTTTTGAAGGAACAATACTTTTATGCCGACATTTCGATGGCGAATTTTACGAATATTGTTTAAAATACGGTTTAATTTCTTGTATAACAACGAAGAGAACGTTTATTATGTTCTCTTTGCAGCAGTATTTTAATTAGGAAATTCACAGATTTCGAATTAACCGATTGAAGAAACACTGGAGACATTGATTGTCGGATCACGTACAGAAGGTCTAAAAATTTGGCATCGCTGTCCGGACGGCAGACAATTTTACTAGTACTCGCAACTTGTCAGCTGTTGTGATGTTTACATTGCATTTGTGTGCAGTTGTACGTATAGCGATACAGTTTAGTTCATTTCAAATCTACGAGATGCCAGAGTTCACAAATTGTGAGTACTTAGATATGAACCAGTTCGCGGAAAAAATTCAAAACAGTGAAGAACTACTGGCCAGAGTTCGTCAAAATTGGACTAGAAGTTATGAAACTGCACGCACGCTGATGGTGGACATTTTGAATAGTATCTGTAAGATGTGAGTGGAATGTGTTTTACAGAGTTTATTACTCTTCATTTCTTTATACATTAGGGGGTGAAACCATTCCGGAATTTAACAAAGGTAAATACGTTGGAATAACATTTAGCAGCGATCTCGGCTTGGAGGAACACGTTACTGACACAGCGGGAAAGGCATGGAAGGCGTTACACTTTGTGATGAGGGTACTAAGAAAAGGCTCTGATAAATCCAAAGAGATAGCATTTAAATCACTAGTTCGTCCAGTAATGGAATATGGTTCTGCATTTTGGGATCCTAACAGATTAGAATATATTAAGACACTGGAAAAGATAAAAAAAACGGGCTCTCAAGTGTTGTAATAATTCACCATTAAAATGGGACAAACTCACGGACAGGAGAACGCGAATTCGATTAGGGTAAGGTTGCTATCAATGGGCCACTTAAAAGAAATCTTATATAATATCCCCGGATAAAGTAATATTTATTTCCTTTTTCAAGCAAACTTAAATGCTATCTTCTGTATTTCACTACGCTACAAATAGAAGTTATAAGTATTCGATGTTAATGAAATATTTGGAAAATAAAAATAAGCATCATCGGCCCAATGAAGGAGACTCGTTTCCTTCATTGGGCCAGGTAGTTTCCAGGAATGGGCTGCAGAATAATATTATTAAATAACAACCCACAACTAAATAAATGCCAATACACAATATCTTCGGCATTAACAGGAGTAGTGTGTTGGCATGTGGAACCACAGAACGTGTATTCGAACCCAAGCAAGACCATTAGTGCAGTTAAAAAAATCTTCAGATATTTCATTAACACAAGAAAACGAAGTACATCATTGTTAGTTTGTAATCAGGCTAAGACCTCCAGCATTTCTAAACCAAGTGATTTACGATCTTACAGAAATGAAAAGAAAACACTTTAGGCCCTATTTGTTCTATAGTGTAATTAAACAGAACTGAAACATTTAAAAATAAATTAAGTTTAAGAGCTAATCATACGAAACAACAAATTATATACACAGAAAACAAGACATTTGAAGTATTAGACTATAAATACCATTGCCTATTGTTAAGTCAATTAAACTCTATCCTTCTCTTCTCTTTGGCTGACCAAATAAAAAACTGAAAAACTTAAAAAAGAACTTGCAATGAAAACCATAAATTCAGTTTTGTTTATAGCAGCTAATATGAGGCAAACAAAACTTTTATAAAATATTGTTACACTTTAGTCACAATTTTCGCAATAGCACACTTTGTCTCCTTTTGTAACACCGGCACAATTCTCATGAACCCACTCGTTACATGACAGCCTAGATCATAATATACTACAGATAGGTCGGCCCTATAGGCTTTGACGTTAACAACCAGGTTTACTACGCTGCCATCTAGTTGTTACATAAGGGGTCACGTCATAATTCCCATTTGAATTGCATTAGCGACTGTACTGCTATCTCGTGTTCGTTTACGGCGGAAGGGTGGCGATCCTGGCGGTTGTTCTCTTCAAAGTGCTGCCGATTTTAACATAACGATGACCTATCTATTACATATATTATATGATCTAGGATGACAGATAGTGAATGATATCTTCTTTTATGTTATTGCAACAGATGTCACAATACCATGACTACTTGTTAGAATTACACCTCGTTGAATCATTTGAAGAAAACGAGAGTTTTGTTTGAGCTGACTTCTCTGGTGCAGAATTTTCAAAATGTCTCCTTTTAGTTGTTTGCTTTTTACCTCCTCCTGTCTCTGCTTGTACGGACTACTCGTCATCACTATAATTTTCTGAGCTTTATTTGCACTTCTTCCGAGAGAAATATTGCTTGGTATAGGAGAGATTTCACCCAAGGAAACTTGCAGTGTTGGTGCCAATGTTACTCCATCAGCTGGAAGAGATTTTGAACTATCTTGACTTCCAGATGCTATTGCGCCTTTTTCTGGAATCATGGTATTACGCCTATTTGGTTCTGGAATTTCCTCATTGACAGTCTCAATTGTAGAAGCTTGCATAACGGGAACATCATCTGTTTCAAACTGCATCGCTGCCACAAAATGGCAATCATGGGAGACATCCCTGTAGACCGGCCAAACTCCTGTTTTTGCAAATCCATTCACTGCAGTCCCTATTGTTGCCGCCAGACCATACGCTTTACCAAACAGTCGTGGAATATGAAATTGGGTAACAACTTCAGGTTTGTGTACTCAAATGCTTAAGAAACGACACGTCCAGTGGACTGCAACCTATGAGTAATGTGTCTTGCAAATGCTAGCATAATGACTCCATTCTCTAAAGGCAATATCTAGAGCATCGAGATTTCTGGTGTGAGTTGAATGTTCATCGAGAAGAAGCAAGACTTCTCTTTCCTTTGAAGGACGGACAGTGTCGATGAAATGCCTTAACCACTTCACAAATACACACTTGTTAATGTATCCACATTCAGGATTATAAGCAAAAAATTATTCCCGTTAGAGTTTCCTCTTCTAACAGTTTCGCAGAACGCGAACGTTTGTAGATGATTAGTGGTGGAACATACTGACACGCAGTACTTGTGCAGTAAATTGGAGTAGTAGTGGAAATTCTTTCTCCACTGGCTGTCGAACTTACTGCTCTTTTACCTTTGAAGGCAAGCATCTTTCTAGGTTTCTTTTACACAGTTGATAAACCAGTCTCATCAGCATTGAATACTCGCGTTAAATCGAGTTGGTTTTCATCAAAAATTTTCTAAAAGGTGTCGAAAGTGACTTATGTTTTGTTTATTAAACCCCTTAGCTCGAGCAAAAGAGGTCGACTCTGGTTGACGCAAGTTAAATTCGGGATGTCTCCTCATAAATGCATTATACCATTTCTTTGTGGCAATTCTCTTTTCTTTACTGAATCTATGAGTGATTTCGTTTCTTTCTGCTATATCAAAAGCTAGCAAGCGCAGTTCCCTTGGTATAATACCAACATAAATTTCTCAAGTTTGAGAACATGAGCAACAAGTTCATTTTCCACTTCTGCGGGAAGGTCAGCTATGCTATCTATAATTTCTTTTTGTGTTCAACAGCAAAACAATTCTTGCCCGCTAAATGTATTTGTAATATCACCCTGGACACACTATATATTCTGGCAGTCTCACTGACACCCATGTCAACATTTCGTACTGCTGCTAACGCACGACTCATATCACCTTCCTGCCACTGACCATATTTCATTTTTGACGGCATCTAGAAAAAAAAACATAGTCTACATATCTATAATATATGCATGTATAACTAATCATTCGTTTACATTATACACGTATTAAACCAGATAGTACGGCTCTTTGTTAACTAATTCGAAACAGTAGTTACGAAAATGCGCGCGGGTACGGTTTCCATCATTGGCCGACTAGCCCATTCATAGCAACTCGGAGTGGCTCATTGAAGGCAACTAGCACTGCATAGTTTAACATGACCCTCTTTCCGTCCACAGTAACTAAATTTATAATGTAAATATGACTAAATAACGAGAATTCATCACTGTCTGTAGAAATTTATAAAGGATTAATATTTGACAGAATTGCTTCGTTTATTACATTAGTAAATTAGAAGAAAAACGTGAAAATTTTACTTTATTTCACTGTTGCTTTGTGTCTGCGTCGAGCAACTCACAACTAATATGGCGACACTTTGGCAACCCGAAGTACACTAAACAGGCACCAGAGTGTGTCTATTGTCAATAGCCTACCTATGGAGAAATCGAACCGGTCCATCGAAGGAACCGGCCCATTGATAGCAACCTTACCCTATGCGCAATGTTCAAAACATACAGAGGTAAGCCTGTCTGGAGAGAAATAAAGAATAGGTTGCAGCAGCCAAATTACTCTTCAAGGAACGACCACTCATATAAATTGAGGGAAAGAAGACAGAGGACGAACACTGGAAAGTTTTCTTTTCTCAATCGTACTATCAGGGACTGGAATGCTTTACCTGCAGACTTACTGAAGGCTTTACCAATAACCAAAAATGTATTTAAAAATAGGCTTAAGGACTTTACTAATAGACGGTAGTATATTACTACTATAGGGCGCCGTTTACCCCAATTTCAAAAATATATTGAAAAATATGTAGAAAATATTTAAAAAATCGCAATGTAAAAAAAATCCGGGAAAAAAACTGTACCGAAAAAAAGAGCAAAACTATACGAAAATAAGCTAAATATCACTCGTTTTTATATAACAATTTTTCTGCTCTTTTTTATCATAGTATAAAAACAAGGCGAATTCCCCCAAAAATCGCTGAAAATAGCAAAATTATGAAACTACCCATTTTATAAGAAAAATTATTGAAAATATCAAACTGTGAAACTACCCAGGTGAACTAATCGGTCACCCCACTGCATTTATTAAAATCACCGTGTTGGATGGGACATAGTATCCTACATTTCCAGCCGGTATGAGCTTACCTGCTGAATTGTGAAACTACCCATTTTATAAGCCCGTCTACAATAACGAAATATATCAACTGCTAAAATAACAAAAATGTGAAACTACCCATTTTATCGATATTTTGCTACCTTAAATTAATCATTCTATACGGTATGTAGTTTAAATTCAGAGGGGTATGGCTATACCTCACTAGATTATCGTGATTTAAAGAAAGATTTAGAGAAGATTTTAGAACCCGACCCCTGCTATACCGTAATGAATAAACCATAAAATATTGTGAAACTACCCATTTTAAACCCCGCTTCCCAGGGGGGTTAAGAGGTAATGTAAAATGTGAAACTACCCATTTTATAGGCCCCTCTACAATACGGGTCTTAAAATATCTGTAAAATATCAAAAATTCAAAATCAATTTCATATAAAATTTTATACGAATTCGATATCATGCTTCGACTGGTTTCCAAATATTTCCTTTTTTCCTTTATGTAACAGTTTAGCATTATCGTTTACAAGCGTTTGGATGGCTTGATTAGTTAAGATTTTACTATAACGATCCGGTAAATGTAATCTGTATTTGTATGACTTGAGGCTTTCCCGGCGTTTGATGTAGAATAACTCTTCTCGGGTTCTCAGCCAGGTGAGTTGGAGATTAGCTTCCAAGCTTTCACGGCTAGCTCTGCCATCTTCTTCAGGGACGAAGTGATGAGGGACGAATCGAAAAAATCGAAAAAATCGAAAAATCGAAGGAGAATTGGGAGGAAAATTTAAAAGGTACGCAAAACGCGTCCTTGCAAGGGGTTGGGGGCTGTACAAAACTAAATATGTGAGCTCCAAGCCTGTTGGCCACTAGTCTCACTCCGGGTTACGCTGCTCCCCTGAAGGAGCTCTAGAAAATTTTGAAGGGGAAGCCGAAATTGGACGTAACCTCTTTGGTACCACATACGCGAGGGGGGCTGAGATTGATCAATTGATCACGGAACGGGGCGAGGAGGAGTTGGCTGGTGTTTGCCGTTAGGATGGCAAGACGCCGTCATCTGTTGTTCGATGACAAAGCAGGTGAAGGCCGTCGGAAGAAGCGCCGTGAAATCTAATCTGCAATTTGAGAGGTCCCTGTCCTTTCAATTTGCGACTTATTGAGTGACCTCGTATGTTTAATAGACTATTAATATTATCTGAACTAGGGCATACATAATTTGTAATAAAGGTGGAATATATATATGGGGAAGGCCATATAGGTCCGTGGCCCATTTTTTATAGGGCTCATCCCGACATTTGTCTTACGCCTGAGGAAAACCACGGAATACCTTAGGCAGGATGAGTTGTCTCATATAAGAGACTAGCCAAATTGGCTATTATGTAGGAGGTCATGAGCCTTGTTGATTTGTCTCGATTTCGAGACCAGCCATTTGGCTATATGATGGCTCAATTGCGAAGAGGGGGGAGAGATGTAATTGTTAATTAGGGAGATTCATGGGGATATGAGTGCAGGTCCGTGGCCCATTTCTTTTAGAGCTCATCCCGACATTTGTCTTAGCGCCTTAGGAAAGCCACGGAAAAACCTTAGGCAGGATGAGTTGTCTCAATATCAGAGACTAGCCAGTTGGCTCTTAGGTTGAATGACTCTATGAATCGATGGATATATACTAGCCAATTGGCTCTTTAGATTTCCATCGATCAACAAAAGTAGATAATGTTATGGAGGGATTTTGTTTAGCCCAGTTAAGCCAAGGTCATTTTACAGCGGTTGCACTATCCAAGGAGTCTCATGGAGTTGAGTCGTGGCTACCAAAACCTGGGAGTAACGCCAGCCTCCCTGTCCTCCTGTCTCAATAGTATAGCTAATGGACCTGTCTGGTGTCTACGCCGTAACCTAGGATCATACTGGCCGAGGCCAGATATGAGCGGGTTGGGGTTAGCACGAGCTTCCGCATACAGGTTCCTAGCCAGTCGAGCAATGAACTCGTCTATGGTTGGTAACTCTAGTTCATCATGGAACTTTCTTCTCGAGGCGACTCGGGGGAGATGGGTAATGAGTCGAATCACCTGGTTTTGGACAACTTGGAGTTTACGGAGATGGGACACTGCTGCAAACCCCCATGCGGGTGCGGCATAGGTAATGACAGAGCGAATGAGGACCTTATACATGGTAAGTCCTACCCTCAGGTTGTCAGGAGTTAAGGCCGCCAGAATGGGATAGTGTCTAACTATCAGCCCGTTGGCCTTACGAAGAAGGGATTGGATGTGATCTCGGAAGTTGAGATGAGAGTCCATAATGATCCCTAAATATTTAATTTGGTTCATCCACGGCATTTCTCGTCCGAAAAGTGTGGGTGGTGGTGGTATGTCTTCGAGCCTCGCTCTTAGTGAAAAGAGTATGGCCTGACATATCTCTACATTGACCTTGATTCTCCAGTCGTGGAACCACGGCTGGAGGTGATCTAAGATCGACTGTAATCTACGGCACGCTAATCTATAGGTTTTGTCCATCGCCAAGAGGGCAGTGTCGTCTGCATAGATATACAGATGACTACTTCTGCCGTGGATATAGCGAAACGGGAGGTCATTAATGAATATGTTGAAAAGTATGGGCCCGATAATGGAACCCTGTGGGATTCCTGCGTGAATTTCACGGGGGGTGGAGAAACTAGTGCCTACACGGGTTTTGAATGTACGGCCTCGGAGGTAGTTAGAAATGAGGCGTATCATTCCATCTGGGACTCCCATGCCCAGTAACTTAACGAGGAGTCCCTCATGCCAAACCTTGTCGAATGCTCGCTCGATGTCCAGGTAAGCTGCAGCTACTACACGCTTCGTGCTCATAGCCCAGGTAATGTCCTCCGTCATGCGGAGTGCCTGGAGTGTAGTGGAACGACCAGGGTGAAAACCGAATTGCTCGTTCCTGATTTGGGGCAATACTACTTCAGTGAGGCGTCTATGTATGACCCGCTCCGCCAGTTTGCTGAGACAACTGAGGAGACTAATAGGCCTATAGTTGCTTGGCTTCGTCTTATCCTTTCCGGGCTTTGGAAAGAGAACTACGTGAGCTTCTTTCCAGGGAATGGGATAGTGACCGGAAGCCAAGATGTTATTAATTATCTCTGCTATGCGCTTCATAGCTGACCTTGGGAAATGCTGCAATATAATTCCTTGGATACCGTCGGCTCCTGCGGCCTTATGAGGGCCGAGGCGACGAATGAAATGGGCGACCTCGTGGGTGTTCGTAGGTCGTATCCCATTTTCCGGCTCCCTGCTAAGGAGGTCTCGAACCGATTCCTCAACAGCTCTGATATGGGGCACCTACGTAAGACGTTCCTACAGAACAACTTGGGCAACAGGGAAATCGGCTTGGCCCTCAGAAGGGCCTTTTCCTACAAACCACCTGCCGAGGAACAAGAGGAGACAAAGGGCATGGCATGTTAAGAAAACACGGGATTAAAACCATCCATAAGCCGTCCACAAAGATCCAGAACTTGCTGAGACCAGTTAAGGACGACCTTGGTCTCAGGACACCTGGTGTCTACAGAATACCTTGTGACTGTGGGAAATGCTACATCGGGCAGACGGGACGAACTATTATGGAACGCTGCAAGGAACACCAACGCAGCATAAGACTATATTATCCTGATAAGTCTGCAGTAGCCCAACACAGCCTAGAAACTGGCCACAAGATAGATTTCAGCGCCACCACCATCTTGGACAAGAAATCAGGATACTGGGACTTAGTTATCAAGGAAGCCATCGAAATCCAGCTAGATGGCAATAATTTCAACAGAGACGGGGGTCTACAGCTGAGTACGGCATGGAAACCTGCCATCAATACGCTTAGACCACCAGCACACGGCAGACAGTCGGGACCAGCAAGTAGCTCCTGATTGGCTGCCATGTCCACCAAACAGAATGCGCCTGGCGGTCGGGACTAGGAACTAGCTCCTGATTGGCCCGCAGCGGGAAGCCCTACTTTTGCATATATACCGGCTAGACGTGGTCCCTCATCACTTCGTCCCTGAAGAAGATGGCAGAGCTAGCCGTCGAAAGCTTGGAAGCTAATCTCCAACTCACCTGGCTGAGAACCCGAGAAGAGTTATTCTAATCTGTATTTGTTATCCAATGTAACGCGGACTTTTTGACCATGCATCGTATTTTACAATTGCACCATCTGTAATTTCATACTGTTTACCTATTTCTAAATCATTTATCTTGATATACTCAAATGACATACTAAGCATATATTTCACTGCTTGGGCGTCGAGGTAATTGTGTGATGATTGATTCATTTATAAGAAAAATATTTGTAATAACCATACGGAATAATGTCTATAATATCATCTTGTTCTTGTAAGATAACGCGTTTATCGTATTCCAATCTAAATTTCTTTTGAATTGTTTTGTTAACCGATATGTGTGTCTTTCTGCTCTTTGTAATTTGATTATATTCTAAAGTAATAACATCAATTTCGTTTCTTAAAATTCTTATCATTTCATTCATCTTTAGTTTTTGAGAGTTTGCATAGTTTAAAGTAAATCCTTTAATTTTACAAACGACTTTACATTTAGCTGTTGTATATGCATTGCTCTTTGGTCCTGTAGATATAAATTCTATTATATGATCTCCGTTTAATTCATCCGTCCATTCTCCAAGCATGCATCCAGTTTTTACAGTATTTGTACTATCATCAATGTATATTATTGCATCCGTATCGTAATAAACTACTTTATCACCTAATTTATCAAGCATATCATATAATCTTAATCTAGCATATGAAGTTGTAAATAACGCAATTAGTATATTCGTTGTAGTGGGATCTTCCAACCATTCGTCTTTTGTTTGATACATAGCTTCTATTATGTTTTCGTTCATTAATGAAATGTTAATACATTCCAGTTTAGGATTTAATAATACATCGTATAAATCTTTTGCTGAGTTGATGTAATCTGTTGTTTCCATTTTTTGTCGTTGACAAACTTACCGTAAAACGCGTTTAAAAGTAGTTTAGCAATTGCACGTAAAACTGGCTTATGTTTAATGTTATTAATGTCTAATTCGATACCCAATCTATTTTTACATCTTCGACATACAATTCTTTACTGCTGTAATCATTTACCCACTCACTAGTTTCCAATTTTATTTTTAAGAATTTCGGAATGTAACTTTCAAACATGTTTCATTAAAATGCCAAACTTCGTATATCTTTGTTATCTTGTATCCCATTTCAAGTGCTTTATTAATTTCAGGTGTACTCCAAGTTCCATTAAATCTTCGTTCAATATCTGTGTGAATACTTACGACTTTTAGAATAAACGCATTTACCACATAGGGTAAACATTGGTAATTTCGTGGCAGTGGTTATTTCGTGATACTATTTCTTTGCCATTTTGTGAACTAACCAATGGTGTTACGCGATCCAAATTTCCGCCAAGGGATTGCATATGTTGTCCAGTTTCCAGAAACATACAGCTAAGCTTTGTATGACTATTGTAGTTGTTTCAGGGAGCTTTTATGTTTGGAGAGAGCAAGTTTGCGTCGACTTCTCAGGCATACAAATTTTGTGGATGTTTGTAATTTCATTACAGGCTTATTACTAAAGGTAAGCATATGATATTTGGTACAAAGATTTATTGTATCTTCAAGAAATTTTAGGAAATGGTTTTAGAATTTTAGATACCTCTGTAGTCGCCACATAGGCTTAGCTTTACTGATAGAAATATTAGCTGTTTGAGGCGAAATTTTGTTGAGCATTAAGTGTTACAATTTTTAAAATAGTATAAAATGTATTACAATAGGAATTTTAGAAATCTGAAGACAAGATGTGATAACAAAAAAGGAACCCGGAGACGCAATGAGTTCAGTGTAGCTTCTGTTTGATTTGTTATCATGCTACGTGTCAATGATAAGTGCTAGATGACTTACTTGCAAGAATTATTGCGACAGAAGATGGAACATGGCTCTACCATTTTGGACCGGAGATAGAGTCAGACAATGGATTGGCATCATGCAAATTCACCAAAGAAATATAAATTCAAAAGTGCACCTTCGGCAGGAAACGTTATGGCTACTGTATTTTTCGATTCAGAAGGACTCTTGCTTGTGGACATCATGCCACACGGAACCACCATTAATTCTGACGGGTATGTTGCAACTCTCAAGAAACTTCAACCTCGACTGAGTCGTGTTCGATGAAATCGGGAGAAGCAGGATGTTCTGCTATTGCACGAAAACGCACAGCCATATGTCAGTCACAAGACCACACACCAGATCAGAAAATTCGGATAGACAACACTGAAACAACCGCCTTACAGTCCTGAACTGGCACTGTGCCATTACCATCTCTTTGGTAAACTGAAGGAGCCCTTCACGGAACGAGGTTAGAAGATGACTCCCTTGTGCACGCTGCTAAAGAGTGGCTCAGACGTGTTGGTCCAGACTTTTACCGTGCTGGTCTACAGTCCCTCGTTCCTAGCTTACGTAAGACAGTTAAAAGGGACAGGGATTATGTGGAAAAGTGACATTTTGTTCCTTAAGGATGCATCTACAATCTGTGAAAATGGCATAGCTGTAGGATAAAAATATAATTTTTAAACAAATGTAATGCATTACTTTTGGAGTTACCCTAGTAAAATAGGCAATAGTAAAGTCCGTAATAAAAGTGTTCACCCTTTCAGGGCAAAGAAGATCCCTTTTCAATTTCAATTTTTACTTTGATTTCATTCTTATTATGCGTTGATATGTATTTCTATGTTTTCTTGCTATGAATATTAGACGGAATTACTATGTTTGAAGTCTTGTAACAATAAATGGGAATTTCATTTGAATTTAATGAATTTTTCCACAATACTTCTACCTCTCACTAAATTATCAATGCACTATCACGAAATAAACAACCTTTCGGCTTAAGTTGTAAAAGTGGTTTTTGGCTCACATTCAAGAACGTATCTAATCTTTTATGTCTCCAGATTTGTACAGCAAGTTATCGTCTTTTAGATGAAACAATCGGAATAAGGATATATTTACATATATTTACACATTTGTATTTTAAATTATTTTTCATGAAATTATCACGAAATTACCAATGTTTACCCTAATGGAAATATCGGGTTTTCTTCTTTAATTGGTAGCACAAGATGATATAGTTTTTTCGGTGGTAGTACTTCGCATTTAATTAATCCAAACTAGTTAGAATCGTAATTTTGAGGATGTAATATTTTTATTGGATGACCAACAGGAAATTTATCATAGAACATAACTGTTGGATAGAAACTACAAATATCATTTTATTTCATTTTCTTACCTTTAACGTGTAATTTAGTTGCATTTGTTCGACCACCATAATAAGCATCTCTAGGGGATAGTGATGTTATTATTTCGTTTATTTCATGTTCAAGTTTTTTGTATGTAGGTTCCCAATCACATTCCCACTTTTCTACTACGTTACAACCCTCATTTTTTAGTATTTGAGTAGTCCATTTTGTTTTTTCATACTGATCACCCATGCTTTCCTGATTTTTGTTGTTAATTACATCATCATTATAACAATTTGGACATCCATGCCAGAAACAACCGTGAAATTGATAAGTTGTGTTTGTGTTTTTATCATATCCATCAACTTTAGAACGTAGTATAGTTTCTTCTCCATCGTTTAATGCGTGTTTCACGTTATTACCGAATGTTCTTGACCACGATATAGATTTTTTACTGTATGTTTCACGGTTGCCATCTTTTAACACGGCTATTGTATTAGATTACATATGATGATACTTAAATTCCGCCAAGTTGATATTGTTGTATATTCAAAAGGATCAATGTTACACGTACCTAAAAACGTTTGTCTAAGTTTTTTAACAGATTAAGTGACAATGTCTACATCTGATTCACAATACTCACTCATTTATTTTTGAAAGTTAAATAAGTAATTTACTTTAACTTGGTCACGATGCCATTGTAAAAATTGATTTCTTGTATGCCAATGTGTAGGGGAACTAGGCCTAAAATGACATACCTTAAGGAAATCTTGAAAAAAATATGTATTCTTACCAAACTTGTTTTGTTCAATTATATATAACTGATACTACAACATTAACACATATATTAAGATCAACAGAAAGTGGAAAATACTGACAATCTTTAACTGAAAGGTATGTTTGAAAATAGACAAACTATGTCGTTTTACCCAAGTTACTAGGGTAAAATGCCACACTTAAGTTAATTTTTACGTAGTTAAAAAAATGTGTTCTCTTAGATACACTTGCACATTCATTGTGTGCCCATGAGAAACATTTCTTGCACTGTAGCCATGTTTCTTCTGGTTTATATTGGCTGTAAAATTCATTGCAGTACCGACAAGGTGCATCGTTCTCAACATCACCATCGAAGTCACTCTCTTCATCTTGGTCCCCATTGCTTAGATCAAACTGAAGCTGTATTTTTCCTCTGTTTGCTGAACACCTTTCTTCTACAGCTCTTCTTTCAGCTTCCTTTAATTTTAATTGTTAATAAAAGAGATGCTCGATTTGGGACCCTTCATGTGTTCTCTTTCTTCTCGCCACAGATCTAGTGCCAGAGGGAATCGGGGAGATCTCTTGCTGTGTCACATGAGGTGAATGCCTCGTTTGTGACGTTTCCGCTGCTGGAGCAGTTGTTGGTGATGGCTCTATCATATGTTCTTTTGCATTTCTTGTTGTTGAACTTCTCTTCTGTGTTACACCTTTTGGCCCGTCTGTAGGGACTGCATTCGTTAGAGGTCTGTCTGTGGGCGCTGCAGGCCTAAATAAGTGATCAGGAAATATGTCCGAATTCAGTGGACAAATTCCTGTTGAAGAAAATCTACCCAAAGCATTGGCGATGGTTGTAGCTTTTCCATAGACTTCAGACAATAAGTCCGCAATTTGAAACTGTGTAATCACTCATCCAGGATGGTTCCTCAGCCACTTTGTAACGGCCTGATCATATGTTTCCAAAGGCTCGAAGAAAGAGATATCATGTGGCTGGAGTCGGTGGGTGCAGTGACGAGGGAAGGCTAACATGACGTGTAATCACTGTTGCCAACTTGTGTGCACTATAGAGCTGTAAATCCAAACTCATCTTACAATGTTTTCCACAGAAGCGCTTTTGGGTGAAGTAGATGCAAGTAAACTTCAGACTCGCCAAGCCTAGCTCATTCATAAGAGGATAAATCAGAGTAACAAAATTCAGTGCATGTAAATATTGAAAATATATTTATTTTAGAAACTTTAGGGTTTTATATATTTTAAAGAAATCCCCATCTCACCTATTTTAAAATCAGTTAGAGTTACGAAAAATTCAGTCTAGCAATGAGACAGATCTCACTATATATTACATAATTTCACAGAAGTAATCACTAATCAGCCATTGTAAACAAATTTGACACCAATTTTGCAAATCGCAATCGCCCATAATATATGGCTTCCCATTTCAAGTCATAAATATGCAATTGGGTAAAATGACATTTCATATGTCATTTTAGCCAAGTAGGTTGTATGTCATTTTACCCGGAATGAAGAAGAATAAGAAGTAGTGTTAGTACGACCTAACCTCTTTATGAATTTGGATATTGTAGTGCTTTTTTATAGAGGGAAATATTCATGTTTTCAGTCATGAACATTATTTCACTAATGTATGAAGCTTAAAAGGACAAAAAATACATAACATACCTCAACAATATTAAATCGTCTTGCACGTTTTTCCTTTAGTTGCACCTGCTTCACCAAAAAGTGCCTTGCTTGCTAAAACTTGGATGTAACCACTTTTTCCAGCTTCTGTGGATTATAGAGCTGTAAATTCAAAATCAGCTTACAGTGTTTTCACAAAACACATAGTATGTCATTTTACCCAAGCATGTCATTTTAGGCCTAACTCCCCTACATATGTTATTTGGTTTGCATTTAGTGCATTCTCTCATATTGCTTTCTCCATAGTATTTTATATCCGGTTTTTTGTTGTGTTGAAGAAATGTGGAAAGTATCCTTTTTTCATTTCTTTTAAATCGAATGTTTTTGGGAATGTATACAATGGTTGCGGAACAAAGTTTTAACTATCTATGAATCGTATATTTTGCATTTTTAAGAATCATTGACATGATTTGCAACCCCTGTAAATTTTGAAGGGTTTGTATCCTATTTCGCATATAATAGTTCATTACAAAATACCAATCATAGCGTTATGCGCTATGACTCTATAACTCGATGTTCTTTATATATTAGCCACTTACAAAATTCGTCGCTATTTTTGAAATGAAACTTTTGTCCATTTCCAAAAGTATATTCAGCAACCACATAATTGGGTTTGTGTTCTCCAGTTTCTTGGTTAGCCACGAAATCAATTTCTATGTATTTTTCTGTGTATGTGCATGTATGTTTTTGTAATGTATCCGCTTTACAAACATCACGTGATTTTAATTTTGAAACTGAAAGCGCATCCTTTAAGCTTGTGTAATTTTTACATTCTTTGCATTTGTACACATATCCATCTACTTTTTGTTTGTTTACAGATTCAATATAACGGTCCACATCTACTTCGTCGTAATTTTATCCTCCACAGTCCTGTTGTAGCGTATACTATACATAATTATATTTTAATTTTTTTGCAGTATCTTGGATACTTTTGAATTTTTGAATAATTAAATTTGATAGAAATGACGAGTATCACTTTTGCAATAGTTCTATACCATATTTATAAGTTAGAATTAAAATTTTGGGGCACCAAGAGTCAAAATTGCCCCAAAATTTGATTTTCTGTGAAGACATGATTTGGGATTTTTGGAACCCCAGAATGATTATGTATATATATTTTTTCCAATTTAAAAACAAATATAAATTCGGGACTGAAGAGGATAATCAGGATAATTTTCTTGTATATATCCATTTACAACTTCATTAATTTCGTTTTTTGTATATTTAGTTACTATATGTACGTTATGTGGTGAGCAAATTTTACATCCTTGTGTGTAACGGTTATCATCTAATTTTCTTATACATTTTCCACCCTTTCCTTTCTTCCACTGCATGTAACACAGATGCTTCTTCGTTTCAACCTCTATCTTACAGTTTACGCATATTTCGTATCCACAATTATGCTCTTCGTTTCTTTTACATATTTTTTTACACTGCAAGCTTTTGTAAACAGTTACACATACTTCTTTTTTATGTTGTTCAAAGCATTCTTCGTTGTAGCAATATCTATTACAATCTTTACAATACTTTGCAGATTTGTTACCAATATGAGTGGGGCCACAACATGTTATGCATAATGCTTTGCATATATGATTTTTGTGTTTATAAGATGTTTCACATATACCACAGAAATTCGACATTCCTAAAAACGCACTCTTTTGAGTAATTACATGAAAATGATTTTGAACTTTGTATAATTATATAGTTATAAGGTGTAGTGCCCAATATTCGTCCCCTTGCCTAAATTCGTCCCCCACAGCATTTCGCCCATAATGTGTCGCACCCTGGTGATGGTCAATACAGGTTATCCCTCTTTATGCAGTAGCAAGCATGCTTTCAGTTGGAGCGAGTGTTATTGTCTGTTTAGTTGTTATTTAAGTTTTAAATATCTGGAAGGTGGAAAACTATTCTTCTTATAAATTCTCAGCAGTGTTTCACAACCTAAGGTGCGTATTTTCATAACATTTTTTGCTTCTATATATAGAGTAAAGTGTGTAGTGTAAGAATATATATTAAACGGATTGGACATTGCAGCGTGCTTAGAATAACATGCCGCCATACGTTTATGGTGCACATGCTTATATTTCGCCCCCCAGGCTGTGTCTAAATTTCGTCTCCGGGACGGATTTCGGAATCCTATTCCCATATCATGTAATTTCAACAAGGCTGTTGTCATTTATATTTCTGGTGGGTTTCAGATGGGAAAACGGAACTTTGGAGCAAGGACGAAATTGAATCGGTCATTGCAGAAAGGGGATAAGTCATGAAAAACGCAAAAATGAGTTAAGAGTGCCATTGCCTTCTCCAGACTTAGACACACATTTCCATACAGAAATGGGACAAATTTGCTCATTCTCAACGCAAAGCAGAGTACCATAAGCAGCGCAGTCATTGCAGAAAGGGGACAAGTCAGCGACTTACCTTCTTTCTGCACTGACTGACGACGTGACGCAACTGAGTGCCGCGGATCTAATAAGTTACGCGCCCATCAGCTGATAAGGAAAATGACAGATAAGCTAGACCCAGGGGAAGAAAACAGTTTTATTAGTGGTAAACGTAAACGCAATGAAATTAACTACCGCAGAAATGTAAATAAGAAAAATAAACTGAAGGCACTGGAACGTCAATTCCATTGGGAAGTCTGTAGCAGCCCGTACGACAGGAGAACAATGTGGATAAGAAACTACTCATTGTTTGTTTAGACGCAACTTTGGGTCATCAATTTTCAACATTCACAATTTCAAAGACCATACGGCGTACTTCTATTCCTGTCATGAAGGTATAGGCCACAAACCTTCAAATGACGTGTGTTCCTTCTGAAATACATTGAAAATAATGTCCCTGCTTCAGTCAGGGAATTGTATCTTTTCTCTGATAACTGTGGAGGGCAAAATAAAAATCATACCTTAATTCGATTATTGCTTGAACTGACCCAAATGGGGAGATTTAACAAAATCATTCATTATTTCCCACAACGAGGCCATTCATTTCTTCCCTGTGACCGCAACTTTGGTGTCGTGAAGCGCAAACTAAGGAAGACAGACAGGGTATATGTGCCAGACCAATAAAATACCTTGATCCACCAGGCAAACACAAACAACAGAGTTTCTGTAGAATCAGTTACTACTGATGATATTTTGAATTTTAAATACTGGTGGCCAGAGTATTACAAGAAATCCACCTGCTCATTAGACACACTGAGGAAGAAAGGTAAAGATAAGAATATGTTTTCTTCAGCACAATTCAGTGAATTTGTTTACTCTAAAGATGATCCAGGATGTGTGACTGCCAGTTTGTTCATTGGTAGTGAAATGAGGAAACATAGATTCTGTATGAAAAAACCAGGTTCTGGAAGCATAGTAATGCCTACAAAAAAGCATACAAATGGAAAATTCCCATTAATACGAAAAACAACTTAGAGACGTATCGAAAGTGAGGCAATACCGGTACATTCCATTAGGACAAACTTCCTTTTACGAAGAGATCCTGAACTGGCCATCTTGTGACAAGGAATGTACAGACGACGTACTGTATCTTCCAACGTCTAACAATACAATCCATAAAAATTGAATACTTCAGTGTATTTTTATTGTGCTCTCCTATATGCAGTTTTTAAGTATTAGTTTAAAAGTAGAGTTTTGATTTAAAACTGTGATATAAAATCACATATTGGTACATTTCTGTAATAGGAATAATGATTAAAATGCAAAAATAATTATGTAAATGGTGACAGTTAATGTAGTAATTACACACAAAAACATCGTTATCATTGTAATTATTGCCATTTAATTTGTTTTCAAATATTACATTAGCCCAAAATTGTAAATTATATATTTTTTTCTTTTATATTTAACAATTCCTTGCAGAAAGGGGATAAGTCATGGTTCGATTAAACAACTTTAAACAAAAGTGTTTGAGTGATGTATTATACTTCACTATTCATAAATAAAGTAAGAAAAAATATTTGTAATGATTACTCCAGTATTGGAAAAAGAAAACAGTTTTTATTGATTATCTCAAAAGTAAGATTTTATGACTTATCCCCTTTCTGCAATGATCGATTCAATTATAGAAACCGTAAAAGCTGTTAGGGAGAAAAATGTGGGCTACAAATTGCATCTAATCGACCACTCCCGCGCTGCTTTTATCACTTCATCGTCGCCATCAAAACGTTGACCACCGAGGAAGTTCTTGAGGTGCAGGGAGAAATGAAAGTCACTCGGAGCCAAACCTGGGCTGTAGGGGGAATGGTCAATTTGTTCCCAGCCAAATTTCGAGATGAGATTTTGGGTGTCACGAGCTGTGTGTGGCCGAGCGTTGTCATGAAGCAACACAACTCCGTCGGTCAGCATACCACGTCTCTTGTTCTGAATTGCCCGACGGAACTTCTTCAAGGTCTGACAATAGGTTTTTTCTATTAATGGTTTCACCCCGAGGCAAAAATTCGATAAGTAGGACTCCTTTTGTGTCCCAAAAAACAGTGCACATGATCCTGCGTGTTGACATGGTTTGTTTGAATTTCTTTTTCCTTGGCGATGCAGTGTGCCTCCATTCCATGGACTGCTGCTTCGATTCAGGTGTCATGTGAGACATCCAAGTCTCGTCACCTGTCACGATATGGTCAAGAAACTCATCGCCTTGCTCACTGTAACGTGTGAGAAAGCTCAATGCACTGGAAGCTCGTTTGGTTTTGTGTTCCTCGGTGAGCATCTTGGGTACCCATCGTGAGTACAGTTTTCGATATCGTAATCGATCTGTCACAATTTTGTAGAGAACACTTCGCGACATTTGTGGAAAACTCAAGGAAATCGAAGAAATTGTGAACCTCCTGTCCTTATGAATTTTTTCATCGACGGCACGCACCAAACGTCATTGATCAAAGGTGGCCGACCGATACGTTGCTCGTCATACACAGAGACGCGGTCCTCGTTGAACTTCCTAACCCATCTCCTGAGCATTCCATCACTAATGGCATCATCACCATACACTTCACAAAGGTAACGATGAATGTCATCTGGTTTGATGTTTCTCGCATTCAAGAAACGGATAACAGACCGCATCTCACAGTCGGCGAGGTGCTCGAGCACTTTAAACATTTAAACTGATCACAACTAGCCACACACACGGACTGAAGCTCTGAAACTGGATGCACAGCTTGTCTGAGGACTGAAGAAGAAAAAACGCATGCGCCAAATAACGATTTCAGCGATGCGACGCCTATAATTGAAAACGGAATTTACTTTAAAAACACGCCTTGTAGTATGCCCGTTTTGTGGAAAAAAAATTGTATACGAAAAACAAGGGCAGGAATTGATAAAATGCACGCAATGCTGACGAAATGTGTCCATCTTGTGAACGCAAAAAATGTATTTGTGACTTGTTTCTGAATGGGTGAAGCATCAAATTGAATGGTTTTAGTTCTATTGGACGCATCTTAGGTTAAAGTATTAAACTGTGTAATTTTGTTTTGAAAGTGCTAAGTAACTTAAGAAAATATCATAGGAAGAATATTTTTTAACAAAATGTAATTTAAATAATTTTCTAAATGCTCTCCCACGTACTTTCTATAAATATTAGTTATTAATACACATCCTTGATGTTCTATATTTTTATTTCATTGTACTATTGAAATAATTGTCATTCAATATGTTAAAAAGTATAGGGGACGAAATGTAGACCGCTTTACTGAAATGCCAAAAATTTCACAATTTCATTCTTCATGTTTTATATTCTATTTGCTTCCAAATTTATGAATTTCGAATTCTGTGTCTTGTAGTTAAATGATGAAAGTTCTTAACTAGATTAGATTCAAGTCTTCAAATTTAATGGTCTACGAATGGTGAGACAAAACTAAACGGGGGACGATAATTGGGCACCCTACCTTATCTCGTTTTCCTATTCCTTTGTATAAAATGTTATTAAAGTTTTCAACGCATACGATTTTTATACATACGTTTTTAAGATATTGTTCAACTTTTCTAAAAGATGTCAGATGAAACGATACTCCAGGATCATGTCTAATTTTATTACATAGTTCTATCGCTAAATCCTTTTGTAGCTTACGACCTTCTTCTATATATCTTAAATCATGTTTATTAAGGTCTCTATTAAGTATCATGTTTGTTTTATATGTTAAAGACGCAATTATAGCCCGTGGACCACATAATTCATCATCTGGATTTTTGATTTGTAAAATACTTTTTTTAGTTCTAATATTTTCAGCAAGGTTTATTATTTTTGTAGGTCTTCCTCCAGTTGGCATTTTAACTATTTGCATATAGAATCTAGTATCTCCTAGAGCAGTATCATCATATTGTTCAATTAATGCGTTAAACTGATTCATTGTTTCACCATGATTGATAGTTAACCTAAAATAACTACTATAAATATTCGGACTGTTAAGAACAAAGTTAATTCGATCAATACCTTCTCTAAATTGGACAACTGCTTTTCTTTTTGCAATTATTTGATTAATAATATCGTGAAAATCAAAGAAATATATATTACCGTCATTACTTCTAAATTCTATTTATAACGAGCATCCGTAAAAGCGATAAGATTTTCAGCATTTTCTCTAGCGATTCCTTGTTTAACACTTTCTTCGATAGCTACAAAGTTATCGTTTGTTGCATAATAATCATCATCATCGGCGGGATTTATATTAAATATATCATTAACATCAATATTATCGATGCTATAATTCCTAAAACGCGTATTTATAGGCATCGGTTCCTCTATCGGACGTGATATGTTAAATATATTATCATAGTCATCTACATTCTGAGGACTTGAAGTAAATATCTCATCGTTACTTGGTATTTTACTAAAAGGTAAATAAAAGTGTTTTGTTGGCTTAAAAACATCATCGCTATTTTGTATTTTACTAAAAAGTAAATTAAAGTGTCGTGTTGGTTTAAAAACATCATCATTTGAATTTAATTCTGCAAATGGTAATTTTTCTAATTTAGTTCTTATATAGAACCGATCACTCTCCTTTTTATATTTGCTATATTCAGTAATACCATTTTCTTTAGCAAACCTTATTAAATTAGCTCTACCTTTAACAGTATCTAATATATCAAGCGGATCGGTAGACGGACGTACACGATTAAATTGTTGCAGATATAACATGTGTTTTATATAATTTCGATAATCATTTATTCTTCTACATTTGTTGTATCTTTTTATGTTATGTTGTTTTGCAATAGCTTTTAAATTTGGTATTCTCATATTATCTAGATCATAGATATTCATTGTGTTATTTATATCAGAAGTATTGAAGTGTGTTATATAATTTCTCGTACTCATTTATTACGAAAAAAATTTAGCAATGAAAAACTTTAACATACCATAACGTCAGATGTATTAAATTTGATATAATTATTATTTACTAATAATTCATGTATATTTGTTTTAGTGTGATTTTTGAAATGCATTTTAGTAATATACCTATTACATGGTTCACAATATACTTTTTCAAGCTCTTTTATATTAACTAACTTTTGACAGACATGACATGTATATCCATGACAATATTTCATTTTCTTGTTTTTGGCAAACTCACTAATAAATTTAACAGTTTTACAGTAAGAACACTTTCTTGTAATATCTTTTGGTACCTCCATTTAATAGTGAAAAATTTTATTATTATTATTATTATTATTATTATTATTATTATTATTAATACTCTACACATAAGTTATTAAATCTTTTTTCATATATAAATAAACAATGCCTGAACAAAAGAGAGTCCAAACGCCTAAACAAAAAATGAATACTATTTTAAAAAAGGATTCAACTTTGACAGAGGCTAGTATTTCATTATTTAAGAGTTTAGCTAATATGCGATCAAGACAATTAGCAATGTAATTTTTAACAATTAGAGGTGATTCTGAATTAAAACAGGTTACTTTAAAGGATCTTGCTAAAAATAAAATTTGTGAAAATAGAATTAGAGAACAAATAAAGTTTTTAACAGGTAAAACATTAATACAATTTAATAAATCATCTAATAACATTACAAAACACAATCATATTAAATCTAGACAGATACCAGACAGGAAAGATAGTATTTTAGAGCAATTATCATCCAAACAAAAAACATTCAGAAAGTCTAAAAACCCTATTGCAGGTAGTTCAGAAAGTGATTTCGAAAAAGGCTTTGATGATATTGTGAGTAATTTAAAACACTATATTTTTTGTAGTAAATGTCTTTAGTAGAACTCGTAGAAAAAGATACACTAAATGTAATTAAAAACACCATTAAACCTGATTGTGTAGAATTTTTAAAATTAAATGCTGGATCAAAAGCTAAAACTGCTGACCGATTATATCAAGAAAATAGAATCTCAAAAGAATTAGGAGCAGTAGCTGCTGATACTATTGAAAAAATGGATGGAGAACTTGAATTAGCAGAAAAAAGAAATAATATACTTGAACATGAATTAAAAGATATTAAACAGTACGATGAAGAAAAAATTAAAAATTTATGAATGAAAAATCCTGTTATTAGAACTGGTAATAAAGAACGAGCAAAACGTCGATTAGCTAAAACTCTTAGCATTATTAAATGAATACTGAAATTATTTTAAATAAAGCAAATACTGTATTAAGGTCACAAAAACGCACAAAACTTTATGAGATATTAGGACTGATTGGTTGTATTGTTTTAGTGGTTATAGATATATATTATGAGTTGAAAGCATTTAAAATCACCGAATTGTGTGTTTTAGTTATTTTAATATATTTACATGTCTACTAGCATGTCTAATTCGTTACCCTCATTCCAGTTAACTTTGTAGTATTAGTATTTATTTAGTAGTATTTATTTATTTAACCTGGTAGAGATAAGGCCGTCAGGCCTTCTCTGCCCCTCTACCAGGAGATTCCAACTACAATATCAACAATAAAATTACAATTAGTATTAGATTTACAATTACAATTACAAATAATAACATGTTTGTCTTCGAACTCCCGAATAAAATCTTCTGATAACTTTTCTTTAATTGATATATATATATATATATATATATATATATATATATATATATATATATATACTCCCAGTTAAATGTTTTTTTTTCTTTTAATGTAATGAACAACTGTATCTCTAACCGTTTCTTTTGTTAAATACAAGTTATGAATATCTTCAAATTTTAAATTTTTATAAACCTCATCATATATAAGATGGTTATAAAACATGTTATTTATTGTATTAATTTCAATATTCATTTAGTACATAAAAATGTTTTGAATGCAAAACTTTCACATGCCATAACTACACGGGAAATTTCTAATTCTTACATAAAAATAATTAATATATTTTTAAAATACAATTTTTAAATAACACAGACTTTCAAACAATAACATCCCTTTTGTTAATCTAGCTATTATGAGAACTATCAAATCCTAGCCATTTGACGTATGCTTTATTTCCTTTTGTACGTATCACTTTTCCAACTAAATATAATCCGGGTATTTTGTTTTTTTTATTTCTTGTTCATAGAATATGCCTAAAATTTGTTCACCTTTAGAGTCTTTAAGATTATAATATGGTGGGTTATCTTTAAATACCTTATCAACAGTAAATATTTCTGTAGACCAATTAGCTGTATAACCTTTTTCGAAAATGCCTTTAATTTTACTAATACGAACTTTATCACCTATTTTGTACTTTGGGTTTTTACATAGTTTGTGTAGTATTATATTCGGAAGATATACATCATAATATATAACCTCTTGATTTTTTTAAGTTAACTTCAATGGGCTTCATTTTAATAGTATTATGATATGTATTATTATAGCTATTAACCAATTTTTGTAATATATCGATCCATTTATAATTTCCTTGAATAGCGAACTGTTTCCACATTTTTTCTTTTAATGTCCTGTTAAAACGTTCTACAACTGATGCTTTGATATTTGTATAGGTTGAATAGTGATTAATATTATGTTCCTTCATTAAGTCTTTAAATTCTTTGTTGTAGAATTCTTTGCCTTTATCAGTTTGTAGATTTCTAGGGATAAGATCCTCAAAAATGTGTTTAAAAGCGTTTGCAACATTTTTACCAGATTTGTTTTTTAATGGTATAGCCCAAGCTAGTTTAGAAAATACATGTATAAGAGTGAGTATGTACTTGTATCCCTTATTGATTTTAGAAACACCTTTAAGATTACCAGAGTCCATTTCAGCCAAATCAGCTTGCCATACATCATTAATACCGTACGTTATAACTTTTCGTGTTTGATAATTTCTTCTAGCTGGTTTATGTAATTCATCTATAATTTGATCTCTTACAATGTTTAGCGTTGGATGGTGATCCAACACTGATTTAAGTTTAACACCTTGTCCGATTATGTTTTTTTAAACGTAGATTTTTTTGATCCACATTTACCACATTTTGATAATATATAAGGTTTTCCATTTTTTGATGTCTTATTAACAGGTTTAGTGTTATTGCTTTTGGTTTTGCACTTTACCCAATATGTTGTGGTCATTTATTACGATAAAATTCCTTAAAATCTATGGGATATGGCCATATCCCCCTCAGGGTACGGGAAGCCGTCCTCTATACAATAATGAAAAACTTACAAACATAATATCGGTATTATATATAAAAAGGTTTTGTTTTCTTACTTAATTTTTGCATACTTCTGTGTATTATTCTGAGTAGTTCATAAATGCCTTCTACAACACAGCGACATGTTGTGGTAATAGTGTGCCAATTATTCATTTAATAGTCAAAATATATTAACTATCATCCGTAATTATTTTAATAATATCATTTTTATTTATTTTTGTGTTAATAATGTTATTATTATCCATAGGCCTATTACTTTTTAATGTATCATTTCCATATATATCGATTCCCATTTACTATAAAATTAGACCACGTAATGTTTCCACATATCTGGGTTTCTATCCAACATGTTCTTAAGTGTGAAATACGAATAACCGTCGGAAAATAATTTAAGTACAGTAAGACGCAGATGACCGCATATGACTCGAAAACTTGTTTGCAGTGTGTCGGACGTTGTACAGTCCATATAAGTTATCGTCACACCACAACCTGATAAGTATTTAAGTAATGATGGTGGAATAGGTGTCCCAAATGTATAAAAAACATATGCCTTATCGTTTTATTTCCAATAGCATAGCCAATGTGTTCCCATATTTTCATTAATATCAAAATTAACAATATCACATTCCATAGGCTTCGGTTTGGATGGTAATGTATCGGACATGAATAATAATAATAATAATAATAATAATAATAATAATAATAATAATAATGGTTTATTTTAATTGGCAGAGTTAAGGCCATTCGGCCTTCTCTTCCACTCAACCAGTATAATAGAAAATTACTACAATGCTATGAATATAACATAATTAATACAATGCAATACTACAATACAAGACAATATAATACATAATTAATATAATACAATGACAATTCTTTTCATCTTCACACCAATAAAATAATTATGTAATAATAATAATAATAATAATAATAATAATCATAATAATAATAATAATAGTAATACGCCTCTAAAAAGTTTTATTCCAAGTTTCCTTACATAATTCATAATATCTATATTAGTCAGAGGTTTAACTCTTAGAGCTTTATGGACAGTTTCCTTTTGACCGGTATGTAGCCTCTTCGTACTAGAAGAGTTCGTTATTTTTTTTTCCCTAGTCCGCTTCCACTTGCTTTGGATTCCATGACTGTATTATGACGTTTCTGTTCTGCTAATTCAGCATCGTTCTTTTTCTTATCAAGTACAGTTTTAGCAATAGCAGCGCTTCCTCCTGCCAATGATGCAATAGCGATTAGAGCCCCAATAAGCATTGGAATTGTTAAAATAAAACCGCCATGATGTATTGTTATTCCACTTCCAATTTTAGCATCTTTTAAAGTCTTAACTGCTGACATATATTGTGTTAGTGTAACAACTTTACCTTCTTTAGTGAGTTCTTTGCCACCCAATAATTTACGCCATGTTATAATAGCACCTAAAATTAAAGGTAATGAAAAAATATTACCACCATATTTTATAGGAGGTAGTCCTTTACCTGTTTTTAGCTGTTTGAGACATCTTTCTATTAACAATAGTACTGGTAATAGTGCTGACATTTATTACAATAAAAATAGCGGCTAATAGTCAGCACCAAACCCTATTTTACGTTTGGCCCACATTTTCTCCTCTAATCAACAACGCATCCGCTTTTACATTAAATGGAGTATTTGGATCATTTTGAATTTCTTTGGCTTCGAGCTGTAATTCTTTGTCAGCAGTACGTCTAGATTCCAAGTCCTAGTGGTTTCTGTAGAATGTATCGTGTTTCATACATTTCGCATCTAATTCGTTAATTGGTGGATCACCTCTTGCTAATCGCTCTTCTAACCGGGTTCCAGGTCCGCAGTAATTATATTTTTCCCCAGTTCCGAAGCTTCGTAAATGCATTTCTGGCATTATACCGGAATTGAGAATTTTATTAAATATTCCCGAACCTTGTTTATCACCCCAAAAGCTTTTCGGTAAGGATCGTATATATTTTAAAAGAGAGTATATCGCGTTTGGATTCTTATCCAAGTCTATGTTTAATTTAAATCTTTCATCTAACATATCAACAATACCCGCTATTTCATTTTTTATCTCTGGGCTTTTATTACCAGCTTTCCATGCACCATCGAGAATCATTAGTCGTTCTATAATTTGGTTAACGTTATTAAACCACACGTATTCTTTTGGAAGCCCCGTATATGTTTTCAGAACACCCTTTCCAAACTTCAGAGACGATAGATAAGTAGGAGTTCTAGGTCTTTTGTTTGTAATTTGCTCCCATAATGGTTTAATAAAAACGTCATACTTTTTACTAGAGCTTGATGATGGTTTCTTCCTTGATGGATCATCATTTTAATAAAAAGCATTAGACTCGATAAGTATTTCATGATATTTTAATAAATCTTCTTGTTTGACCACGTTATCAGGGATTTGTTTCTCAGTTAACAAAGTTAGCGAACCATCTGTTGCCTCATACGTTTTTCCGTTAATAATAAGATTGTTATTATGAATAAAAATTTCAGATTTTCCTATGTAATGTTTACCATTATCTCCTCTTACTTCAAATACTGGTTTTCCGGGAATTTTCATGAAATATAGTTTTATTTTATCGCTTAGATATAAGGTAAAGTACCCAAATAAGAGACACTTTTTTTTAACTGCTTATAAATGAGGATGGGAATAGACATTTTTAATCTGAATGAGTGGAATACACACAGCATTTCGTCTATTTTTAGAACTGACAATACAAATTTTAGTTAGTTTTTATTATTA